>NC_135547.1:96381069-96690969 GCF_045843805.1 Urocitellus parryii
TTACCAGATGCAACTCACATGTGCACTGACTTCCAGTGAACCCTTGGAGCTGCTGGGAAATTCTATTATGTTTTCCAAATCAATTCTTTCTCCTATTATCTTAGATGATTATTTTCATGCCTTTCTGTCTTTCTACAAACCATCAGCATTTCCTGCCTTTTCTCATTCTCAGTGGATGCTCTAGCTTTTTTATTTCACTGAGCAAATAGAAGCATTCAAAATGCAGCATTCATGTCTTCGCTCCAAATTCATCTTCAATCTTCTGTGTCTGAACCTTTATTCTGCATCTTCTCTTGTGTCACACAAATGAACTATTTATATAATGCCCAACTCTATATTTGGGTGTATTCTTATTCTTGACTACTTATTCAAGGACAGGGCTTTAGGACCTGGCCTCTGTTCACTTACATCTTCATTTTTCCCTCTCCACTAGATCATTTTCAATGTGTAAATGTACCAAATTTACACATTGCCCATTCCCTTCTAAGTACTATACCATTTCTCTGTTACTATTTATGATAAAATTATTTATTTATTGTCTTCTCTTATTTCCTCTCAAGCTCACTTGGATCAGACTTCTATCTCCATCAGTCCACCAGAACTTCCTAGTTAAGGTCACCAGTGACTGTCTTATGGTCAAATTCATCATTTCACAGGTTTTATATTTTGGGATTTTCCATATACATACAACATAGTTAATCACTTCCTTCCTATCTGAAACATTTTTCACGTTGATTCTGAGAAACTGTTCTCAATTCTCCTCCTTTGATGATGTTAAAATAATACCCCTACAGTGACTTTCTACACCTTTCACATGATAAAATATACCATATTACATTTATATTTATTTATCTGCTATTTGTCTGTTTCTTCTGACTCTAAAATGTAAAATTTCTGAAAGCAACAATTTGTGCATTGTTTACTGCTGTGTTCCTAGTACATAGAGCAGTGCATACCATGTATTCTATGCCAAATAAGTACTTGTTGAATAAACTGATGAAAATAATTCCAATATAATCCTGAAGACATTTTTCAAGTCTGAGTCAAATGGATACCATTTCTTTAGGACCATACACTGTAGCCCCAGCTTTATTCCTGATTGAAGTTCATTTTTGTACAATATGAAAGAGAAGCAGAAGTCATATTTAACATGCTGAGTGTTATGGTTTGGATTTTTACTGTCCTCTGAAAAGTTGATGTGTTAGGCCTTCTAGGGATGTTCAAAGTTGAAATGATTAGATTATGAGAGCTGTAACATCATCATTGAATGGGCTACTGGATAGTAACTGTAGGCATATATGGCATGGCTAGAGAAGGAAGGTCACTGGAGACATAGCCTAAACTATATCATGTCCCTGGATCCATTCTCTCTCTGCTTCCTGGCTACCATGAGCTGACAGCTTTCCTCCACCACACTCTTCTACCCTGATGTTCTGACTCATCTTGAGCCCAGAGCAATGGAATTGGCCAATAATGGACTGAACCTCTGAAACTATGAGCCTAAAATTGCCTTTCCTTTGTCTATATTGTTCTTGTCAGGTATTTTGGTCATGGTGATATAAAGCTGACTAACACACTTAAGATTCAGAGAGCCAGGAATTTTTGACTTAAAATGTTGATAAAAGTCTCATTTTATATAGAAATAAGTCTTAGAAGTCAGCCTTTGATGAAAATCCCCTTTAATCAAAAATATCCTTGAAAGACCCTTTTATCAACCATGAGATACAGTACAGATTTTAAATGTAAAATTCTATTATGTTAATTGATATGTACAATGAGTTTGCAAGACATTAAACTATATTAAAGAAAAAAACAATATGAAAGTCAGCATGTAGATGTGACATTCAAACCAATTTTTCTTTAAAATAAATATGAAATCACTCACTGCCAATAAGAGATGAGTAGAGATTTCTGTTGTTTTCTTGCTTCCTGCAGACTTTATTCTATTTTATTGCAATATGAAGCCTATACAACCATAATATATAATAGTAGACTTGCTTATTGTTGTGAGGGTTAGACAAGTAAATTTGAATAAGAACCTACCCCAAGTCCTGATATGTTTGTAGTTGCTTGGAATACTATTAGCTAGATTTGAATTTATGTCTAATTTGATCAGAGCTACAGAGAAATATGGAAAAGAACCTAAAATCCTTGCTAATTCATGTTTTTCCAAGTTACTCTTTCTTGATGTAACCCCACTGAATAGATATTGTCCATGACCATGGATGTAGATTTCATGGAATCATCTTTTAGGTTGAGCTGGGGAGGAGAACGTTACAATGGCACATAGTTAATTACATGAATGGAATTATTTCACTTATCATGAATGAAAATCAGTGCTTGTAATAATTAAAAGAACCAGAAGAATATTTTTATTTATTAAGATTGTCTTAATGGGATAAAGCTGATGAAACAAATAATTAGTATATGTCCCACCTCCCCTCCACAGGAACTGTTCTGATTGGCTGAAATTAAAAAAGGAGAAGTGTGAGTTTGGACAGGGATGGATAGCACTATATGAAACCCAGGGTCTAGTCAATGATGCAATTGGTATTATTGGCCCCAAAGAAGAAAATCTTCAGCTTTTCATTTTTATCTTTCCTGTGATATTTTTAGGATGGGTTAGCTCTGCTTTAGTGTGGCCCATGGAATTTGTTTGTTCCTTGGATGTTATTGTCTGCTTTTTCTCCATTCCTAAGCTGATTCACAGTTCAAGTGGAAAAGCACAGCTTTTCTAATAACAGCAAAGACACATAAGATTTTGAACACTTACTGTTTCCTAAGCTCGGGACATTGCAGATGTTCTCTCATTTTATGTCCATATTACCTGTGGCCAGTAATCTTAAAGTGTGGTCTTCAAACCAGCAGTATCAACATCTCCTGAGAGATTGTGGGAAATGTATATTCTTGGGTTCCTTTGAAGAACTACTGATTCAGATCCTCTGGAGTAGGGCCAGTTCACCACTGTTTCAACAAGCCTTATATGTGATTTTTATACAGGTTAAAAATATGTGATGTTTATACAGGTTAAAGATCAATAACTCCTGCCATACATTGGTATAGGCAGTACTATCATTGCTACTGTGCATATGAGAGAAGTAGGTCCACTTACACTGAACAGAAACTGGTCAAGCCCATAGTGTTGGTAGCCTATACATCCAGATTGCAAAACAATATTTTTAAAAAATATAAATATTTAGCAATATTTTTAAACGGGCTCCTTAATGTCTAGTCCTTAAAATATCCTACCCTTGGAAAATTTGTGATAGTGCTATTTTGCTTTGGCAAAATTAATATGCATCTGTTTGAGTCATTTCCTTGAAATAGACTCTTAGGTGGAGATTAACCTGCAGGGAGTTTACAATGGAGTGCCTTGGCATCAACACTGTGGGATGTGAGAGAAATCACCAAAGCAGGTTACTCCAGGAGATGGGGTCTGACCCTAGGTCAGATACCTGTATGAAATTTCAAATTTCTGACAGTGGGTCTTAGCTGAGAGCTGTCAATTACCAATACTCCCAACAGCTGCAGTGAGGGATAGTGTTTCAGTCATAAAGTGGGGAAACTGGGAGATTCAGGTTATACCTCATAATATCCCCCATAGCATTGCTTCCACCACCACCACCAATTTATTTTAAACATCAATTATAAGTGTTTATTGTGAATAAAACATTTCAGTGGGTCAGGGAGAATTGATGTTGGCCTCTTAGCCCCTCTTCAGCATTGTCAGAAACTAAAACTCAGGAAAGTAGACACTTATGTGTGAGAAGAGTGAACTGAAAAGGGCTGATGACTTCAGGGGCAATGACAACAGTGGGAAAAAGTGAACAGTAGTATAAAAATAAAAAAAGACAAATATGAAGTGAGTGGAAAGTAGAGAGAAACCACCTGGGACCATAGAGTTACATGGCAAGGAGTAAGAGTATCTGTTTTCTACTTCCTTGCCAATACCTTCTTGCTCTTTTTCTACTCTTCCTCCTTGCCATTTGGGGTAGAACCACAAAACTATGTAGATGAATATGAAGTACTGACATCTCCCTTACATTTAAAACTCACAAATCTGAATTCAGAGAGAACTTAGGTGACAGGTTTATTTATATATATTTAAGAAAGAAAAAAATCATTTGAGGAATTCTGTTAATGTCTAGTAAAATTGAATACATGAATTTATTGTCATTTTTATCTCCAAAACCACTAATGTCAGTAGAGGGGAGGAAAGGGTTATTTTATTAAAAATGAAGACGATAGGAATGAACAGTAAGAGTACAAACTGGAAAACAAATTGAACAAGAAAAAACTGTCATAACAGACCAGAGAAAGCTGCTGTCTTAAGGTATAATGCAGGAAGCAGAGAATCAAATGGAGTGCAAGAAACATAAACCCAGAAAGGCTTAGGAACAGAAGCAGGAGTTACTTGGGATGGAGAGTAGGTCTTAAAAGACGAGATAGATTGTATACAATCTGTTGGTTGATAGATTGTATAAGCAGTACTTAAATTAATTTCACATTTTCTCTCTGGCCTGTGATAAAGACTAGAAATTTACTGTGCATTGTGGTGCACACCTGTAATCCAAGCAGCTTAGAAGGCTGAGGCAGGAGGATCACAGATTCAAAGCCAGCCTTAGCAACTTAGTGAGGCTGTAAGCAACCTAGTGAGACCCGGCCTCAAAATAAAAAAAAATGAAAATGGCTGGGAATGTGGCTCAGTGGTCAAGTGTTCCTGGTACCAAAAAAAAAAAAAAAGACTAGAAAATTTACCCTATAATTGTGTGGATGTGGTTTGAGTGTCTCTCACAGTTTGTATGTTGAAATTTAATTCCCATTGTGAGGTATTCAGAGAGTAGAAACTTAACCTGGCTATGGTGTTTGGAGGTGGGGCTTTGCTAGGTGTTTAGGATGAAAATTGTTAGAACGGAACCCCTATGATTGAATTCTGGTGACTTTTTAAGTATAGGAAAACCATAAGTGCCACATGCTTGCTGTATCTGACCACGTGGGTGCATCTTCTTGGGACTCTGCCAGCAAGAAGGCCATCCCCAGATGTGGCCCCTTGACCTTGCACCTCCAGAACCTCAGCCAAAATAAACCCTTTTCATTAAAACTGAAGTCTGGGGTTGTGCTGTTGATAACATAAAGAAACTTAATACATACCCTGTGAAAAATTTAAACTGGAGAGATTTTGCCCTTAAGAACACCAGGCATTGTGGAGGGGTTGGTCACAAGTTCAAAATGGGGTGGGAGGGGAGAGAAAAATCTCAACACTTGAACTATGAGAATCTCCATTCCCTTTCTAACTCAGCTCTGAGAATGCTGGCACGGAGAAACCAAGGAAATTTAAAAAGGAGAGAGAGAGAGAAAGAAAAACTATTCATTCTAGGGTAATTTTTTTTAAAGTTTCAGAAGAAATAAAATACATCACTCAATTAATTATGTTAAATTTGTAATAATAATGCAAAATAGAAAGTTTATCTTTCTAAAAAGTAAGTAGAAGGGAGAAGTACCAATTGGGAGGTATATGTTTGAAAGTTGAGGAGTGTGGGTGGGGGACCAAAATATGTCACCCAAATATGAAGGATTTTAAAGCTGAAGACAAGAAGCAGCAGATTCAGGAGAGCTTTCTGCCCTCCCTCTGCATAAAAGCAGGACATAGATTTACACATACTAAAGGTATCCTGTTCCCACTTCCAACAACTGCCCCACAGCCCCAGGGAGAGCAAAGGGTAACCACAGAAGACAACTTCAGAATCTTTTCATCTGTTGGTGATACTAGAGGAATCTAGATTAACAAGCTTTCCTACCTAGCCTTTATCTGTCATTTATTTGCCTTCCCTCCATTTGCCACTTATAAAAACTCAAAGTTCTTTTCCTTTGTTTTGTCACTTCTCAAAAAATAATGCCATTCTTTGAAGATATGTAAGTTGAAATTCAAAGCCACCTCTTCAAGAACAACTCATTCCCTGAGTGTCTCCCATGTATATGTGAAATATACATGTTAATAAACTGTTTGCTTTTTCCCTTATTAATCTGTTTTTTTTTTCCCATAAGAGTCCATTCCAAATAAGAGTCTATGAGCATTGAAAACTTATTTCTGATACTGGTGCTGAGAATCAGGGCTGAGTCCCATTTCCCTGATGTGAAGATTGAACACCTGAGAAATTTTGCCAACAAGGCAAGTATAGAAAGCAAGTTTTATTTATTTATTTATTTATTTATTTATTTATTTATTTATTATTTTATTTTTTTTAAAAAAAGAGAGAGTGAGAGAGAGAGAGAGAGAGAGAGAGAGAGAGAGAGAGAGAGAGAGAGAGAATTTTAATATTTATTTTTTAGTTCTGGGCAGACACAACATCATTGTTGGTATGTGGTGCTGAGGATCTAACCCGGGCCGCACGCATGCCAGGCGAGCGCGCTACCGCTTGAGCCACATCCCCAGCCCGCAAGTTTTATTTAAAGGATAGAATAGAGATAGACTTCTCTGAAGAGAAGGGGCCCCAGAACTGGATGACCTGCTCCTTTTATACATTTTAGAATTTATTTTGTTCTCATGCCCCCTTCTTCCCTTATCTTGCCTATGTGACTAGTGACCAAAAAGTGGGCCAAAGGTGGAGTAGTTTAAGGGTGAGAATGAAGCCGCCCAGGGGTACAGGCCTGAAGGGACCATACCAGGAGGCACACAGTAACAACAGCTTGCAGGGAGGAACAATTCTCTGGAGGCAAGTAACCTTGGCAACAAGTTGAGGGGAATGGGGATGTACCCTGTAGGTAATTAGCATTTTATTTCCGCTCCAATCAGCCCCATCTTCAGGATCCAATCATCCATTATCTACACTGACTGTCCTTTTGCCCCCCACCTCATTATTATTCACTACAGGTGGAAAAGAAATGTCTAAGACAGCTAAATATTCACCTTTCATAGTAGGAAGTCAATAGATAATATTTAAAAAATAGGAAGTAGCAGTTGGAATACTATGTACTTAAGTGGAAAAAGCCAAACTGGTTAGAAGTGGCTTCCTCTTAAGAATAGTAATCAGCTTGTTAGAGGGATAGGAAAATATCTGCTGTTTTAGAAATGTGTCCCTTTAAAAACTCTGTTTGGGTAAAATTGTATACAAATGTTTAAGGTAATGTTATGTACTCCCAAATAATTGTAAATGGCCACCTATAGCCTTTTCCTCAGGTTTGCAAAATAGATGGCCTCTTTTATAGTTTTTCTTTGTAATTAATGAAGTAATCTTTGCATGTACCAAGGGCACAATACATTATTTACCCACTGGAGTTTGTTGTGCCTACTATGAAAGTCTTCATGAGAACAAGGGTAGAAAATTAGGCCTTTAAATTACCAAGACTTCAGGTGGTTATGGTTAGGAAAATAAGCCCACTTATAGGATGGTAGCAGGGAGGACCAATTTTTATTCATAATTGTCAGGAAACTCACAGTATTATCAGTATGTGGCAAAAAAAAAAAAACTGTGTTTGATTAACTTCCTGGATGAAATGGTAGAATTCCCTTTGTCCCAAATAAATGAATCATGTAAAACCGATCAATACTGTAGGGGCACATATCAGTGAACTTCTCCTTGCTGCTGTGTACTTGATTACGGTGGCTAGAGTTTGACTCACATTTTATCTGAATTTTGATACTCACTGCTGATGTTGAATCCTAAGCAGTTTTAATATAGAATACTTTTTAATGAACTCTACCATCTGATTCCATTTGATTTTATAGTGTCAAAGATTTTATAAATCATAGAAAAATATATCTATCATGCCATATCAATCTTCAGCATAAGCTGTACTCTTAATGGGTCTGTGAATTATTTAAATTAAGTATAGCATATTGAAAACATTACATAATTTCCATTATTAATATTTTATATATGTGAAGATTGATTTTCTTCAATAAATTCTAAATGTGAATTAAAGAACTCAAATGAAGATTATGAGTTGTTGATGGGATTACATCTCAAGATAACCATGTTGCTATTTCCTTGAATAACATGAACATGAATAAAACCTCCTTCTTACCCTCATGGGGTGTGTAATCTGAATGAAGATACTCAATGTGTAAGATGTTACCATGCTTAAATATTACAGAAATTGGGTGGGTCTCAAGAGAGGTAAACAAAAAGTGTTTTGGGAGTTCAGTCACTTCCAAAGTGATATTTGAATCTAATCTTGAAGGAAGTCTTCATTTCTTTTTTTTAAGAGAGAGAGAGAGAGAGAGAGAGAGAGAGAGAGAGAGAGAGAGAGAAAGAATTTTTAATATTTATTTTTCAGTTTTTGGCAGACACAACATCTTTATTTTATTTTTATGTGGTGCTGAGGATTGAACCCAGTGCCCCACACATGCCAGGAGAGCACGTTACCGCTTGAGCCACATCCCCAGCCCAAGTCTTCTTTTCTTAATTGTCATTGATTAATGTCTGGATCCTAAAGAGCAAGGCTGTCCGTCATTCTTCATAATGGGCTTTCGGATCTTGAAGGCTAGGGCTAGGCCAGAGAAGTTGAGGCTTCAACTCATAGGAGGTGAGGCTGGTGATTGTGAATAGGTCCAGATATAGAGGAGAAAGGAGACCACGAAGGAGAGTGTGGCATCACGTGGTAGGAGGTACTATAGCCAGGTGCATGGAGCAGAGAGGCAGCAATGGGATGACCAGCCAAAGGCATCAGAAGATCTGTCATAATGGGTCTGGGACAAAAGAGGGCTAAAATTCAGAATTGGAAAAGACACAGTAGGGGGTGAAAAGGAAGCCAGCTCTCAATTCCATGGCCGGAATCCCCATTGAAAGCCACTGACACTAGGATGACTAGGAAAATGAGCCTAGGCTTTGAGGGAACAGAGGTCACCATTGCAGTGAAAAGATCCCAGATTCTGAGGTACATTGCCTTGAGTATTAGTCCTGTCACTATCACCATCACTTGGTTAGTTAAATGCAAAACACAGTTCATAGTAGGTCATCAGTATAGAGTCATCATCACCAATATTTCTTCTTTTTAATTTTTTTAAAAAAAATTAAATTTATATATGACAGCAGAATGCATTACAATTCCTATTATACACATAGAGCACAGTTTTTAATATTTCTGGTTGTATACAAAGTTTATTCACACCAATTCATTTCTTCATACATGTACTTTGGATAATGATGACCATCTCATTCCATCACCAACATTTCTTTTTTTAAATATCTTTATTTCATTTTTATGTGGTGCTGAGGATCAAACCTAGTGCCTCCCATGTGCTAAGCGAGCACTCTACCATTGGGCCACAACCCCAGCCCCATCACCAACATTTCTTATCAAGACAGAGACAGGTTAAAGCTGGGCATGGTGGCTCCCACCTGTAATCCCAGCAGCTGGGGAGTCTGAGGCAGGAGGATCTCGAGTTTAAGCCAGCCTCAGCAATTTAATGAGGCCTTGACTAAAAATGAAAAAGGGCTGATGATGTGGTTCAATGATTAAGTGTCCCTGGGTTCAACCCCTGGTTAAGAGAGAGAGAGAGAGGGGGGGGGGAGAGGGAGGTGTTAAGAATTAAATAAAAAGATCAGATCAGAGCAGGACTCACTATACGTCTTATTTAGAGCAAAGTTTCTTAGAATTCAAATTCCTTAAACTTCTCCTGATTTATTTCCATGTGAGTACTTTCCTCAGCTTTAAAGCAGTTCACATGATCAATACATAAGCTAATCATGAAGATTATATGTTGGCATGTACATAAACATCTTAGTGTAGTATCTACTAAATTGTTCTTGATGAATGAGCTGTTGCCATTATTGTTACTAGCTCCCTTGGAAAAAATAAACAGCAAAATATTATTGAAACTGAGAGTGGGCTTTCTTTATTTGAAATTTGAAGTTTTAGACTCAAATATGGTAGGGGGATCTCCATCCTTTCTTCTCTATAAACATCCATCCAGTACAAGTGAGCTTAGGCCTTAAAGGCTGGCGTAAGGTATGCCTACTGATAAGACTCAAGTGCATCTCTCTCCCTAAGAAAAGGAGACTCATGGAAGCAAGAAAGGGGCAGGTGAGTTACACATGTACAGACAATGCCTTGAAAGAGCCCTCAGTTGACTCCTAGAATTTATTAGATTTCAATTGAAAATCTACCAATTAGAAATCCCTTATTAGCATGATTTCAATTAGAAATGGAGAACCCCAGTAGATGATTTGATGAACTAGCAACTACTCATTGTCTTTGCCTTCCTGGAAAATTTACCCCACAAACCTAGCTCTGGATTCTCAGAGGCAAATTGCAGTCTTACTCATGAGAATTCATTTTCAAGTCTGCAAATACAATAAATTTGTCTATTCTTGAGACTGGAGCCAGGAGGGTGATATGAAAGATAGCGACATGTAGGAAAATTCATCCTTCAATTTATAAAAATGTTCAAAACACTATAGATTTCAGAAGAAAAGATTAATTCCAAAGCTCCATGTGGGGGATAATAGATACACCATGAAAATAGTGGCACTTAAAATCCAAATATATTCTAGGGCCTTTCAGTTCAAATAAAGCACATTATCTTGTTGATTCCAACGTCTGACTGGATCCACTCAATTAATTTCAAACATTTCTTGACCACTGTGTATCAGGCTCTGGAATAGAATGTAGGTGCTAAAAATAATTATGGTTGTACTCAAGTGGGAAACAGACAATTACACTAGAAGGGTTATCATATAGGTATGAGTCAGATACAATGGAGCAGAGAGTAGAAGCATTTAATCCAAACAGTGTTATAGTTTGGATCTGGAATCTTCCCATAAATCCCATGTGTCAAAGGATTGATGCCCAGCTGATGGCACTATTAGAATGTGGTAGAAACTTTAGGAGGTGGGGCCTACTTGAAAGACCTGGCTCACTGGTGACATGCCTTTTTAGGATATATTTTGTCCCTTGATCCTTCACTCCTCCCCTCTGCTTCCTGACAATCTCCTTATCATGGTGTTCTGCTTCACCATAGGCCCAGAATCAATGGGGGCAATTAATCAGACTGAAACTCTGCAACTGTGAGCCAAAATAAAAAATTTTTTATTTAAGTTGATTTCTATTGAACTTGTCATCATAGTGATGGAAAACTGACTAACACAAAGAGCATGGGGTGGTAAGAGAAAATTTCCTGAATGAGGTGATAACTGGACTCTTATGGTGTAAATAGCAATTAGCCAACTAAGAACTGGGCTGAGTGAGGAATGGTGAGTTCATTTACATTTAACGCTGCTTGGCACACATTTATAATCCTGGCTACTCTGAATGCTGAGGCTGGAGGATCACAAGTTCAAGGTCAGGCTCAGCAACTCAGCAAAATCTTGACTCAAAACAAAAATATAAAGAGTTGGTGATGTAGTTAAGTGGTAGATCTCTTGCTTAGCATGTGGGAAACCCTGGGTTTAATCCCTAGTACCACACACACACACACACACAAATGAGGTCATGTGAATTATCTACTCAAAGATGGAGGAAGTGTGACACAGTGAGAGAAGTGCTGATTCCATGTGTTTGGAGAGTGGAAGGCAGGAAAGAATGATAAGGATGGAGAGTAGGTCATGATGTCTGTAGTTTGAATGTTAGATTCATGAGTTTTAAATTTTTCCCAAAATTTGAAAATAGGAATTGAGAGAATTTGTATCAGGAAATGGCATCATTAGAATTGTATTTTACAAAGATTATTCTGCTGTATAGTAGCTCATCATTTGTCAGCATGGAAGCAGTTCCTTAATTGCTTGGAATTTGTAAATATCTGTGATTGTAGGTGCATTAAAAAGTATGAGCTTGGGTCTTAATTAAAAAAAATCTGCACCATGCCTCCCCCACACTGTGTTAGTTAGCTTTCCATTGCTATAGCTAAAATACCTGAGAAGAACAACTTAGAGGAGGAAAAGTTTATTGGGGGCTTATGATTTCAGCATGTCAGCCTATGACCAGTTGACTGCATTACTCTGGGCATGAGGTAAGGCAGAACATCATAGTGGCAGTGTGGCAGTCAAGAAGCAGAGACAGAGATCAGGATGCCAGGGACAAAGGATAAATCCACACGGCATGCCCCCAGTGACCTACTACCTCTACTTCCAGCCATGCTCCACCTGACTTCAGGTACCACCAAGGATTAATGATTAATCCAGGCTGGGACTGTAGCTCAGTGGTAGAGTGCTTGCCTAGCATGTGTGAGACACTGGGTTTGAAACTTAGCACCACATAAAAATGTCCATCTACAACAACAACATTTTTTTTATCATACTTCATGCATTTAATTCAAACGGATTATGAACTCCCATTTTTACCCTGTATACATATTGCAGAATCACATCGGTTACACATCCACATTTTTACATACTGCCATACTAGTGTATGTTGTATTCTGCTACCTTTCCTATCCTCTACTATCCCCCCTCCCCTCCCCTCCCATCTTCTCTCTCTACCCCATCTACTGTAATTCATTTCTGTCTCTTGTTTTTTCCCCTTTCCCCTCACTTCCTCTTATATGTAATTTTTGTATAAAAATGAGGGTCTCCTTCCTTTACCATGCAATTTCCCTTCTCTCTCTCTTTCCCTCCCCCCTCTCATCCCTGTTTAATGGTGATCTTCTTCTCATGCTTTTCCTCCCTATTCTGTTCTTAGTTGCTCTCCTGATATCAAAGAAGACATTTGGCATTTGTTTTTTAGGGATTGGCTAGCTTCACTTAGCATAATCTGCTCTAGTGCCATCCATTTCCCTGCAAATTCCATGATTTTGTCATTTTTTAGTGCAGAGTAATATTCCATTGTGTATAAATGCCACATTTTTTTTTATCCATTCATCTATTGAAGGGCATCTGGGTAGGTTCCACAGTCTAGCTATTGTGAATTGTGCTGCTATGAACATTGTTGTAGCAGAATCCCTATAATACACTCTTTGATTTCCTCCTTTATGTCTTCTGTAACCCATTGATCATTCAGTAACATATTGTTTATTTTCTATGTGATGTAGGATTTTTCCTTCCTTCTTTTATCATTGATATCCAGTTTCATTCCGTTATGATCAGATAAAATGCATAGTATTATCTCCACCCCTTTATATTTACTGAGGGTTGCCCTATGACATAATATATGGTCTACTTTTGAGAAGGATCCATGTGCTGCTGAGAAAAAAGTATATCCACTTGATGATGGTTGATATATTCTATATATGTCAGTTAAGTCTAGGTTATTGATTGTGATATTGAGTTCTATACTTTCTTTATTCAACTTTTGTTTGGAGGATCTGTCCAATGGTGAGAGAGGTGTGTTGAAGTCATCCATAATTATTGTGTTGTGGTCTATTTGATTCTTGAACTTGAGGAGAATTTGTTTTATGAACATCGCAGCACCATTATTTGGTGCATAAATATTGATAATTGTTATGTCTTGTTGGTGAATGGTTCCTTTTAACAGTATATAATGTCCTTCCTTATCCCTTTTGATTAACTTAGTCTTGAAATGGATTTTATTTGATATGAGGATGGCCACCCCTGCTTGCTTACGAGGACCGTGTGTGTGGTATGTTTTTTCCCAACCTTTCACCTTCAGCCTGTGTATGTCTTTTCCAATCAGATGTGTCTCCTGGAGGCAGCATATTGTTGGATTTGTTTTTTCAATGCATGTTACCAGCCTATGTCACTTTATTGGTGAGTTTAAGCCATTAACGTTTAGAGTTACTATTGATATATGGTTTGTACTTCCAGCCATGTTTGATTATTTATCTTTTTTTAAAATTTTAATTTGGTTTGTTTCTCCATGATTAGCTTTCCCCCCACTCTCTCGCTTTACTGAGGTACTTCCCACTGTTGGTTTTGGTTATTGTTTTTCATTTCTTCCTCGTGCAGTGTTTTGCACAAGATTCTTTGCAATTCTGGTTTTCTGGCTGCAAATTCTTTTAACTTTTGTTTATCATGAAAGATTTTTATTTTGTTGTTGTACCTGAAGCTTAATTTTGCTGGATACAAAATTCTTGGTTGGCATCCACTGTTTTTAAGTGTTTGAAATACGTTGTTCCAGGATCTTCTCGCTTTCAGCGTCTGTGATGAAAAATCCATTGTTAACCTTAATGGTTCACCCTTGAATGTAATCTGCCTCCTTTCTCTTGTAGCTTTTAATGTTTTCTCTTTGTTCTGTATATTGGATATCTTCATAACAATGTGTCTTGGCGTTAGTCTACTGTGATTTTGTATGCTTGGTGTCCTGTATGCATCTACAATTTGTACATCCATTTCCTTTTTTATATCTGGAAAGTTTTATATAATTATTTCATTCAACAGGGTGCTCATTCCCTTGGTTTGAACCTCTATACCTTACTCTATCCCGATGACTCTTAAGTTTGGTTTTTTTATGTTATCCCATATCTCTTGGATGTTTTTCTCGTGATTTTTTACCAGCCTTTCTGAGTTGGCTAGACTCTTTTCAAGATGATATATTTTGTCTTCATTATCTGACATTCTGGCTTCTACTTGCTCCACTCTGTTAGTGATACTCTCATTTGAGTTTTTAATTTGGTTTATAGTTTCCTTCATTTCTCGAATTATTGCTTGATTTTTGTATAATCTCTATCTCCTGATAAAGATGCTTATTTGCTTCTTTTATCTGTTTATGTAATTCATTTTCAATGTGTTCTTTCATTGTTTGAATTTGCTATCTCATGTCCTCTTTAAGATTCCATTCCATCTGTCTAAGGTATTCCTTGAGTTCTTTATTTTGACCATTTTTCTGATGCCTCTATGTCCTCCTGTATACTTAGGCTGTCCTGCATTGTTTGTACTCCTTTTCTTCCTTGCTTTTTCATGCTACTCATGTTATTTCTTGTTCTGTTTGACTGCTGAGTTACTGTTTACTCTTATAAATTTATTTGGTTTTGTGTGTCTCTGGAGTCTCTCTTTTGTGATGGGAGACTATGACTAGAGATGATGAGTTTTGTTGCACTTTAATGCAGATTCATTCGTTTCCTAAACTGTGTACAGATTCTGATGGCATATAACGGTCTGCGATTTGGTCTTGGGATTTATATTTAGGTCGAATGATGTGATGGTATTGAGGTTGGTATCTCTTGGCAACCTTGGAAGGTTGCTCTACTGACGAGGGATATTAACAGGAGAATGGTCTGGAGTATTTGGGGGTAGCTAGGGACTTGGTAGCACTATATAACACCTCGGAACATTGACCTATACATATTTAGTAAATTACACATAAACAGCGTTGTGATGCTTGGGAGGAAAGGTATTAGAAGGGAAGGGAAGAAGTCACTAAAGAGAATGAGAGTAAACAGGTAGAATTCAAGGAAAGGGAAATAAGGAAATTGAAAAGAAATGAAAAGACAAAAGAAAAAATAGAAAATATAAAAGAAAAACTTTTAAAAAATAATAAAAAAAATAAATAATAAAAATAAAAATAAAAACAATGAAAAAAACCCCAAATAATAAAAAAAAATTTAAAAACTGCAGTCTTAGAGTTCAATTAACTTCTCTTCCAGTAGGTGGAGCTGTGCCCACCAGGCCAAGCTTCTCCTCTCAATACGCCGGAACCAATCACTGTGAAACAGCTCCTCCTCCCTGACTGGGTGGGTCTCCAATCCTGAGTGCCTAGAGCTCTTTCTTGTGTCTAGTCACTTCCCCACTTTTCCTCCAGCCAGGCCCCACTCATCGGTGACGCTCACCACAATACTGGCTACACGCCAGGTCTGCTGCTTCCGGGAGCCCTATTTTCTTGAACGACTGGGCACACTCTCCCTGTTTGCCATTCCCTCAGACCCTAAGGTTGTGGAGCTTGGGGCTGAGAACCCTCAGCATATTTTGCTTGCCCTCAAGTAACCACGCCCCTGGTAGCTGGTGCAAGAGACTTCAGTTGTCAGCGTTGGTGGGAGCGGTAGCCGGGGTACCGGGCTGCGGGTCCCGCACCACTGTTCCTTCGGTCTGACTATTGCGCTCACAGGAGAGCTGGGAGGGGCCCTTGAGGTTTCCCCGCTGTGTGGAGGGGGAGCTAGGGGGTTGCACACCTGCCTCCACTGGTTTCAATGAAGTTATCTCCTCCACCGCATTCTGGTGACGTCAATTCTCTGCCATGGTGATATCCCATGCGAATGGCGACAGTTTATTCCCTTTGCTGGGTGACCGATGCAGTGGGTGGGTCCTGACCAGCTCTCCCAAGCCCCGTCTCAATCCTGTGGCCACTGCCTATGGAGGCTTGGTTGGCATTAACCTCCGCAGGATCAGGAAAAGCTGACAAGTGGTTTCAGCGGGATCGGGATCGTTTAGTGCTGAGTCACAGCGGTTTGTCTGCAAGATGCAGGCAAACGGGAGCCTGAATTCAGCCGCTCCAGGCTCAGTGTGTGTTCTGAGAGGCGCAGATTGTTCGCCTCAGATCCACTTCAGCTCAGCATTGCCTAGTGCTCCTGAGCAAACAGCATTTCCACGGTTTAAGACTTCCTATACCCGTGCAGCTGAAGATGTCAGAGACTTGATCTCTCCGCGCCCGCCACCATGTTGGATCTCAACAACAAAATTTTTAAAAAATGATTAATTCATCAATTGGATCAATCCACTGATTAGGTTACAGCTCTAAATGATCTAATTATTTTTGCCTCCAAACATTGTTGCTGCATTGCCACATTGCCTAACATGAGCTTTTTCTCATATGCTGCTGGACTACCCATATCTAAACCGTAATATGCACTTAGTATATTCCAACCACAGTACCCATGGAACATGCCATTTTTTTTTCCAAAAATAGAGAAACTTTGAAATGTCCTTATTTCAAATGAAGATCATTTTTAATTAAAATTCAAGTCAATTGTGAGTTATAAATTCAGGGGTTTTTTCCCCTTTAAAAGTCATTTTATTAAGAAAGCTGGACAAGCCCATGAGCACACCAGTTTTCTTGGTTGAGATTGGTTCCCCTAGAAAAAGACCCTATGATAAGAATTCAAGTATAAGTAGTTTATTTGAGAAAGAAATACAAGAAAATACTCACAGTGAAGTAAGTCAGGAAAAAGAAGACCACCAATAAATGTTATGTTTTTATGATTGTCAGTTTTATTTATCAACTCAGCTACACTGTACTCCATACTCATTCTCTCAAACACTAATCTAAGTTTCACTGAAAGTATTTTGTAGATGTAATTAGTGTCTATAATCATATAATTTTAGGCAAAGTAAATTATCCTAGATAATCTGAATGGGCCTGACTGAATCAACTGATTATCTTAAGTAGCTAGTGAGGTTTCCCTGAAGAAGAAATTTTACTTATGAATAGGAGCATTGATTCCTTCCTGTCCTCCTAGATGAGCTGACCCTCACATTTCAGACTTGCCAACCCCCACAATGGCATAGGCCAATCGCTTGCAATAAATCTCTTTATATATAATTGTCCCTCAGTAATTAGGAGACTTGATTCCAGGAACCCTCAATACATATCCAAATCCACCCATGCTCAAGTCTCTTATATATTATTTCCATATAACTTTCATACATCCTCTCATACACTATTTTTCCTTTCATATTCTTGAACTGATCTCTAGATTACTTATGATACTTAATACAACGTAAATGCTATGGACATAGTTGTTATACTGTATTGTTTCAGGAATCATGACAAGAAAAAGGTATGTACTTGTTCAATACAGACTCAATCTTTTTAAAAAAGTATTTGTATCTATGATTGGTTGAATAGGCAGATAAAAAACCTATGGATACAGGACTGATTGTGTATATTTTACTGGTTGTGTTTTTCTGATGGAATTATGCCTGCTACAATTATCAAGCCATTTTCCACTATGGACAATAGGAACTTAATCCTCTTAGATGTTCTGAGAGCCGGTGTAGCACACATGCCTCTGAACTATTCTGCCCTAAGGGTGATGATGTTGAGATATTTATACATCAATTCTCAATTATATCAATCATTGGTTACAGCTGCTCCCAGGCATTCTTATTTCCCTGGCATTTCCATCCTGCCAGATGTATATAGGCAGAGAGACCTCTCAGGCCAAGAGTTACAGGTACCAGAAGTAAGAAGTTAAACTGCATGTAAGGAAATGGTAAATTTCAAGGAGATATGGGTGGCCCGGCAGCACTATCTGCTGTGTCTCTAAAGGGTGTAAAGTTTCAAGAAAGAAAATACAAGTAGAAAACTGTAAAGGTAATAAAGGAAAATGCCTCCATTTCTAAACAGAAATATGCCCCCATCCTATCCCTGGGTATTCTGCAGGTGCCCATGGTCCTCATCTTTTCCATCACTGCACACACTGAAATTGTCTCAGGAGATGGGCACTAGCATCTGCATAGTTACCAGTGTAACTATGAGAGAGTAAGAAGCCAGGCATGGTGCTATATGCCTGTATTCCACACTACTCGGGAGGCAGCAGGATTTCAAGTTTGAGGTCAACCTGGACAATTTAGCAAGACTTTATCTCAAAATAAAATTTTAAAAGGGCTGGGGGATGTCTCAAATTACATATATGTATACATATACATGTATATAGTCAGGGAATGTAACTCAGTGATAGAGTGCTTTCCTAGCATGTGTGGGACCCTGGATTCAACCCTCAGTACACACACACACACACACACACACACACGCACACACACACAAAAAAATAAACGTAAGAGAATCTGATGATGGAGGCTTCACAGGCCTTCATACTCAAGGAATGGTACAGTGCCCCTTATAAGGGAGAATGATGTAGCAGATCAATCACCAACTGCCATCCTATCTATACAGAAGTGACTAACAAAAATGACAAGTTTGGGTTTTTACTATATTTTTCAATCTTCCTCAGAAGGCTGTTTGGTATAGTAGTTAGAGCATGAGCTCTGGGGCCAGACTGCTTGGTTTCAGATTCCAGCTGGGCCACTGATCTGCATTTCGCCCTTGACCAAGCTGCTTAACGCTTCTGTGTCTCAATTTCTTCAGTTGTACAATGGTTGCTGTGAAGGTTAAATGAATTAATATAACCAGCTGCTTAGAGAATTTTGTTTATAAATGTGTTGTTAATAGAACTATTGTCATTATCATCATCATCATCATCATCATCATCATCACTGACTCATGGCCTGATGAAAGGTGGAGCTGGCTTGAGGTACCATGATGGAAATGAAATTAATGAGTAGTAAACAAAATCACATTATTAGAGTGATTAAAAAATCATGAATACTGCAGTTCTCTAATTATGGGTTGTTAGCATGGAACATGCACTATCCTTTCTTGATATTTCAAAGTATGAGTTGATGATAAAAATCAAGAAAGTGGCCTTTTATTTCTCTCTCTCTCTCTCTCTCTCTCTCTCTCTCTCTCTCTCTCTCTGTGTGTGTGTGTGTGTGTGTGTGTGTGTGTGTGTGTGTGTGTATGTCTCTATATCTCATACTCTGTCTTGGCAATGATGATGACAGGAAGGAAATATTCAACCCATGTACAATGCAGGTTCATAGACAGGTTCCCGTTTTTAAGTTTTCCACCTGGAAGTGGTCTGCAATTAACTGCCAAGTGCCAGAAATGACTTGGTAACAAAAGAGTGAGATCTGGACTCATATGCTTAGGTTCAAATCCTAGTTCTGTTCTGTAATATCTAAGACCATGGGAGAATGGCTTAGTCTCTCTCTATACTTAAATCTCCCTGTCTCTCAAATGAAGATGCAAACAGTACCAACCTCAGGAATTCCCTAAAACAAGAGTCAGTGAATTAGACACATAATTTACTGGGTCAAGTTCAGCCTGCCACCCATTTTTGCAAATAAAGTTTTATTGGAACACAGCCATACTCATTCATTTACACTTTGACCTTTTAAAATATTTATTTTTTAGTTGTAGTTGGACACAATACTTTTCTTTTTATTTATTTATATGTGGTGTTCTGAGGACCGAATCCAGGGCACTAGGCATGTGCTCTACTGCTGAGCCACAACCCCAGGCCAACACTTTGACTTTTTGAGGTGAACAGTGAGACAGACATTTTGTGGCTCACAGAGCTGAAAATAACTTATTGTCCAGTCCTTTGCAGAACAGTTTCACCAACTCTGACTTTTAGAAGTAAGATAATGCATAAAATTGTGCATCCTGGTTTCTGGCACATGACAAGTACTCAGTGAATACTAATGACTAGATTTCTCAATTACTAAAACTGTAAGAATAATTTACTAAGGCCTGAATACACAACTAATATCCATAAGCATATGGGTAAATGTGTATCTAATTGAATTTCTAAGATGCTGGAAAAGTTAGACAAATATCATGTAGTCCATTGTTTTCTGGTATTTTTGTATTTTCTTTATTCATTCACTAATTTGCTGTGTCCCAGTTGTGTTCTTATATCTAGTATTCTGATAGGTTAGTGGGCCATTAATCCATGGGCTTCTGCCTGAGCCTATGGACATTTCAGCATCCAAGGAGAATCAGGGCTGTTGAGGGATGTGTCAAGGGATGTCCTGTCATCTTTGGATCCATGTCTGAGTCCAGCTGAGAGGAACTCTGCTTTTACATGACGCTGTGTAAGAGAGGAGAGCATGCTCATGTTTCCTTTAATATTACAGAGAGAAAGTAGAAAACAAAACAAAGAGAAAGGATGAGGGGCATTCCTCCTTGTCAGTATGTTGCATGCCATGGCTGCAACTCATATGCAGTTGAGGAATTAGGAGATGGTGCCCCAGCACCACTATTTATGATGCCTGTTACTTCTAGCAGGTAAAGCATAGGAGCTCAAGAAGAAGAGCACTTGCCAAGCAGATACTAAAGTGACATTCTAGAGAGGAAAACTCTAAGAACTATTAAGAAATTCACTTGCAACAATTGCATGGAGGTCCATAAATTGTTAAGTGAAATTTTGAAGAGGGCGGAGGCTCTTATTTTAAGAGCCTATACCTTGAAACTGATGAAACTGGAGGTATGTTATTGAATTCATGTTCATATGCACAAGTTGGTGAGATGTAGTGCAACTTCATTGTATACTCACTGACACAAACATACAGTGAGGGTTCATTTTTTTTTACCCAAAGAAGCCTTGGTTCAAAAGAATTTAAAGGCCCTAGTAAACCCTGAAAAGTCAGAAAATTTTGTCCAACCTCCTTGTTCCACAGATGGAAAAACTGAGACTCAGAGAAAGTAATATGCTAGGGTTCCCCAATTATAGTGGGAAAGCAGGACCAGACATAGGTTGAAAGCCTTGTTCTGAGATGACAGAGGAGCAGTACTGGAACTGGTCTAGGAATTGATCCAATGAAGTCTTCTGTCCTAAAGGGTTTGTCACAAGCAGGACTTCTCCTGACATTTGTAGGGCCCAGATGGAGAGTACAAATGAAATCCCACACACTATTTGCCTGCATGTATAAATGGTATAAATCAAGCTAGCTTGTCCATTAAAATATGCTTTATCCACCTGTTTTGACAACTATACTTTCATAAAAATCTGGAAATTCTGGCTCAAATTAGAATTCTCAGACTCATTGACCCCATGGATTCTTCCCTTGTGTAGCAGGGTACAGTTTGAGGACAGCCAGAATGAAAATCTTTAAAACCAGCATTTGGGTCAGGAGTTTTTCTTGCTAGTTCTAAGCAAAATATTAGTGGCCAGTTGTATGGCAGAAATTCATAATCAGGACAAGTAGGAACCACACAAAGGATTTTCTAAACTTCCTACAAGGAGATACAGCCCTGTATTTTCTACCCTGTCTACGCAACCTCTTTCCTTTCCAAATCCAGCTGAGCTCAATGGAAGCAGCAACTATTACAAAACATTTCAACTAACAGAGACTCAATCTGATAGGCAGGAGGTAATCTTAGGGAGCATCAATTTGCAGGGATGTGGAGAATTTTGGAACCATATTGGGATAAATAATATGGGGTCCTGTAGACAGAATCCAATTAAGTTGAACCCCTGGTCGAGATTTCTCTAGCTGTCATCTCTACATAATAATCTCAATTCCAAGGCTCTTAAGGCCACCTGAGCCTCTTTAGTCTCGTTTCAGTTGTAGAAAGGAAACAGAAAAACCTCCATTTTATTTGTACTAGATGAACAGGCAAGTAGATTCTTTCTGCTGTATTTTATAGACCTTTGGCTATTCCACAGAATGCTTCTTTTGGCAGTTTGGTAATTTCCCTTACTTACCGTTTAACAATACTCTCTATGCTTTTAGTAACAGTAGTAGTGAGACAATTAATCTTGCCAACATACCTTCCTTTTTCCTCATTCCATCATTATTTCCACCACTCCATCTTCCCGACTTCATTTACTGTGTTCTTGTCCCTTATTTCTGTATCTGAAGAGTGGCAGGATTCAATTTTCTTATCTTCTCAAAGTGCTTTTGCTTAAAATGGGAGACAATTACATTCAAAACCGAAGGAAATTATGGGTGTAAGTACTTTATACTTTCAATTGTATTATCTTCAGGAGTGTTCCTTTGGTTTGATTGACCAAAGAACTAGGACATTCTGGACTTAAGATAGGTCAAGTATCTTCTAAGATGCTTTATCATGAAACTATCCAAAACCACTTCATACAACCTTAGAAATGGTTTGGGAATTGGAGAGGTTTCACTTTTAGGTGATATTAGTTAATAAGGAAAGAATGATGACAGAGTTATTTAAGAAATGTAGATAATGAAAACTGCATATACCAGTCTATCATGGTCTTATTCTATTTTGTAATTCATCAAAATCCACAAATATTTCCTGGAGACTCTCTAAGTACTTGATGCAGATCAATAGTATTTTGATTTCAAGGATAGCAACTAATCCATATAAAATTGGCAAACAGCTTGAAAGAAAAATCAATTTCTGGTGCTAAAGTGACCATATTTCTTTGTTGTTAGTTCTAAGGTATGTGTTTTTGCTTTGTTCACCCACTTACCAGTTATGAATCATGTTTAGAATGCCATCATTGTTTTTAAGGAATATCTACTGGGCTTGGATCACACTATCCTCATTATATAATTTGCCTTTAAAAAGAACTACCTAACATTCATAACTTCAGGGAGATTTTGGTATAGATTAAAGAAAAAAATCAACTAAACCCAACTACCCAGAGGGAGGATACTGGGAAGATGGCAGTCTGAACACATACTTTTTAAATCCTTGTTTCCTCCTTCCTATTCCAATGAATTTCAAGTGAAAACCTGTGTGATTGTGTGTTGTGTGTGTTATGTGTGTGTGTGTCTGTCTGTCTGTCCATCCGTCCTTAGGGATGGAAAGGGTTGGGAAGGTAGTATAGAGGTGACCATGTTTTTCATTAGAAGAAAACTTAAGAATTATCATACGTTTTCACACATACAGTGACAGGAATCCCCTACATCTGGAAATCTTCAGGCTTTCCAGATCACCTTGTAGAAATCAGATTAAGAGGAGAAAGATACCTCCTGTAGTATGATTTCAATCACCAGAAAAAGAGAATATTCTTTCTGTTATATTTTAAAATAAGGAACTGAGACTCTGAGGATCTGAGAGAGCAGCCAGAAAATTCTAGGGATTTTCTAAATATGTGGAGATGAACCCTTTCTACCTGTTCACTGTATACCTGACATCCTGACATACTGTATGGATCCCATGGATTCTTACCATCCTTGAAGGAGACTGCACCTATGAACTGGTCAAAAAAAAAAAAATAAGGAAAGCCATTCAAAGCTCAAACCTGGAAAACACTGAAATAGAGTACTCAGTATCAGTCAATTCTGTTGTTTTCTTAGCAGTTAAACATTCAATATTTCTTACTTCATTCTTCTACAAAGCCACCACAGCCCGACAGTGTCCAATAACCTTGCCTGCAAAGGTTCTGAAAAAGATTCCTTAACTTGTTGGAGCAAATGGACAGATAATGCACAGGTCAATTAATGGAACTTATAGTTCAAAGGAGAGAAGTTTAGCATTAGAAGAAAACTTAAGAATTATCATACGTTTTCACACATACAGTGGCCCAGGAAGTATACTAACTATGCATCATTTCTTAACAAACAAACAAAAAATTCTTCAGTGCAACTAAACATTAAATTAGAAAATACTTCTAAAATGAGGAAGATGGAATGTCTAAGAAAAAGTGGTGAATAATAAATTTAGGAACCTTTGCCTAGGTACCTCCATCTCTTCTCCATTTTCTTTGCTATTATACTAATCTAGACTATTGTAATCTCTCACTAAATGGCCTCAGTCACCTCCTGTTCTCTGTGTATTCATGAAACTTCCCTTCATTTTAGCCAGACTAATCTTTTCTTTTCTTTAATATTTATTTTTTAGTTGTAGTTGCACACAATACTTTTATTTATATGTGGTGCGGAGGATGGAATCCAGGGCCTCGCACATCCTAGGCAAGTGCTCTACCACTGAGCCACAACTCCAGCCCCACCAGACTCATCTTTTCAAAGGATACTTTGATCATATCACTTCTTCCACACTCCTAAAACCACTTAGCAGTTTCTCATTGTTCTTAGGTTAAAAAGCAAAATTTTTAACATGCATAGTGAATATTTGGCCCAGTCTAACTCTGTATTACCTACCCAACTTTGTTGTGTATGACTTTTATCTTTATTTTGTATCACATGTCCTTTTACCATGGGAATTTTGCACTCTGAACTTGTTCCTACAGCTTTCTCACTTTTGTGCTTGGTTGAACTGTGGTTCATTCATTTTGATGGAAGACCCTAGAAAAAGATTGCTCTCTGAAAGAAAACTGTTGAGACCCAACTCAGAAGGGAAAGAATTAATCAGCTGTAAATATAATTCTTTTTTGTATTGTCTTATGGTTAGAGCAAAAGTATAAATTCCTGGATAGATCAGAAGTTGTCCAATAGAAGGAGGAAGCAAAGATGACAACATTGGATATTGTCTGCAAATTAGTGGCATGTCTCAGATAGTGATGTGAGAGAAGCATGTTGTTGAATCATCTAAAATCTTAAATGTACTCATTCACTCTCTAGAAAAACCCTGGAACCACTCCACAAACTAAAAAATGGGATAGTTGATCCTGCATAGAAAATTGTCAAAACTTGGGGAAATTTATACTATGCTTAAAAGAGAGAAATTTAATGAATGTTAATGTTTTATGACTGTGGAACAAATTACCATGAATTCACTTGTTAAAAATAGCACATGTTGGTTTTCTCAGAGTTTCTCGAGTTGACGAGCACATGTGTAACTCGGATACAACCTCTTCTCCGAAGTCACATGGTAGCAATCAAGGTGCTATCTAGGGCTGCTGGCTCATCTGAGCCTCAATTAGGGAAGGATCTACTTCCAAGCTCCAATGGTTGTTGGCAGCATTAAGTTACATTCAGGCTGTTGGAAATAGGCCTCAGTTTCTTGCTGGCTTTTGGACAAAGATCACCCTCAGTTACTTCCTAGATGGCCCACTCCTTTGGCTGGTTCACACCATGTTGGCTATCTTCTTCAAAGCCAGTACAGGAAAGAGTCTTTCAGCATGTTACAATCTTATGTAAAATTATCATATACACATAATCATATACAACCATGTGTTACATAATGACATTTTATTCAATGCTAGACCACATATATGATGGTATATACTAGATAGTCTAGGTCCATAGTAGGTTGTACCATCTAGGTTTATGTAAATATACTCTATGATGTTTGAATGATGACAAAATTACCTAATGACATAGTTCTTATACTGTGTCCCCACCATAAGTGATATATGATTAATGTCTCTTCACCTTTGCTATATTCTATTGCTTAGAAACAAAGCACATGTTCTGTTCACACTCATTGGATGAAATGACATGAAGTCAAGAATATCAGGACGTAGAGATCATGCATGCTGCCCCAGGCTCTGTCCTACTACAATTGGGTGTATATGTTTTTTTCCAGCTCTAAGAAATAGATCATCTTGGGGCTGAGGCTGTGGCTCAGTGGTAGGGCACCCGCTATGCAAGTGTGAGGCACTGGGGTCGATCCTCAGCACCACATAAAAATAAATACAGATATTGTGTCCATCTACAACTAATAAAATGTTAAAAAAAAGAAATAGATCATCTTGCATAATACTGCATGACTTTGACTATAACAGTAAATAAAGGTTTATGATGGTCCTTCAAAATGTCAAGATTGCCCTACAATACTGAGAAGGGATTTAGTAATTCCCAAAGATCATCAAGGTTCCTATGGTAGTATCACCTCAATATAATTTATTTTAAAGAACTCAGTGTGATAACTTATGAAGGAAAAAAGGGGTTCATAAATTCTTGAGAACAAAAATTCAAAGATAAAAGTTTGTCTAATCATGAGAAAGTGTTTCTTTGAGCAAGCCCAATAAGTACCTGGAAACTTGGAAATTCTAATCTTAAAGAGAAGATAAATGCTATTAGGTATTAAGGTAACCAGATCAAAGTGACCATAATAATAACATTGTTCCCAAGCCCATTAGCTATTATAATTTGGTTTCCCACATGTTTTCTATAAGGAATATAATGGTGCTGGCCAACAGGATGGAATCTCCTTGGCTATTGCACCATATGCAATGATTTCCATTTCTATTCATGCATCAGATTTTGTGCCATTGCATAATGAGAATCAGTTTCCTTGAAATGTATCAATTATCAGGGCATTAACAAAAATGTACTTTTCATATGTTCATACCATATGTCTTCAAAGTTATGCCTAAGCTCATGTTTCATTTTAAAGATGAGAAAACTGAGAGGTTAACCAAATAGGTTAAATAACCAATGGCTAGGAAAAGGAAGAATCAGGCTTTCAGAGGAGGTATCTCTATTTACATATTTGTAGTGGTTCAATATAATTTCATTTGAAAGGTTTTCACTACCTGGGAAGTTCTCTCTGGCTCCTTCCCTAAGGGTAGTGCTTCAAGCATGGGAAAATAAAGATCTCGGTCCTAAAAGTAGAGCAGCAAAGTAGGACTTAAATGCAGAGGGCAGACAATTGGACTCAAGACAGAATCATGAGTTATTGAATTCAGACTGTTGATAATCTGTTTAGGAATGCAATTGGCTCTGCTGTCTTAAGGAAGCCTTAGCCTGCCAGTAATTGAATAAATGAACCCTAGCTGCAGGGAATTTGGGACGGGGAACAGTGAGATTGTCAGGGGATCAAGCCAGTAGAGATTTGCTCCCAGTCCTTAATTCGAATTAGTCTGTGGATTGGATGTTAATGTTGATTTCTTGGCTTGGAGAGATTTATATTGGTTATGTAGGAGAATGTCACTGTTTTAGTGGAATATTTATTGAGATATTTTGAGGTGATGGAACATTACATCAGAGGTGGCTGTCAAGTGTTCAGAAAAGACTAATAATGGGTGACAGGAGAGACAGAAGAACAGATAAAAATGTGTGTCAGGAGGAGATAAATGAAATAAAATGTTAACAATTAGAATCATGCGTAAAAGAGATACAGAATTATTTATACATTTCTGTAAGTATCAACTGCTTCAAAACAAAATTTTACAAATAAACCTGATGTGGTGATACTGGGCACATTTTACAGATGAGAAAAAAGAATACTTAGAGCAACCAGAGAACTTGCCCCAGATTACTGTTGGTAAGGGGTGGACATCAGCCAGATGTTTGAGAAGGTGGGGAGAGTGAGGCAGCAATTGGCCTGTTAAGTATGTTAGAATTTCCACTTTAGTCTAGTGTTACCATCTTGTTAAGTTCTTGTCCTTCAGGCTGCACAAAAATGAGCTCAATTCAAAGGAGGTGTCCACATAAATAGAAATCTTTCCATATAGCAGTGATGTGTCACACCTCTAGCGAGTCTCTGCTATCATCCAAACCCAAACTATGGTGGAATGCAGAATGAAATGTTGCAAAAACTAATGTTAGAAACTGTACATATGAAGAAAGCAGGAGCCTCAAAACCAAAAACAAGATGTTAAAGAAGAGAGGTATTCCTGGGTATGTAAAATTTAATGTCTTATGACAATAACAAAGGCTACTTTTGTAAAAGCTCTTAAAGAAACAGTTTGGCTCTGTACCTATCTAATGAGGTTTTTAATTATTTCATGGGAAAAGGGTATCAGCAGGAAGAAAGGGAGCAGGTGGTGAAGAAGGTAATAGAACTTTAAAATTGGGCAATTTATCACTTAGAAGGTAAGAGATTAGCATTTTGGGTGGGGAGGGGTAGCATTATAATGCAAAAAAATATCTTGCATATTCCCTTGGTAGCAAATACAAAGTATGTGGCAAAGAGAGTAGTAAAAAGTAATTTTTCTTTCCTAAAAATAAATTTGGGGGCTAAGGGTATAGCCTGGCCCTGAGTATGAGACTGATCAATAAAAAAAAGTAAAAATAACTTAGTTTTTCTTTTGATGAACACCCTCAAATCATCATCTTTAATGTTCTCTTAGAAGCCATTCAGTTAAAAGAGAAAAATAACATTATATACAAAATCACTGGAGGTAAAAGATATATGTTGGACTTTCATATTCTTGGATTCTAACTAATATATGTGAGACTTTTAAATAATCTAAGAGTCACATTAAGCCTAAAGAAATCATAACAGGGATTGGGCTGTAGCTCAGTGGTAGAGCACTTGCCTTGCATGTGTGGGCACTGGGTTCAATCCTCAGCACCACATTAAAAATAAATAAATAATAAAGGTACTGTGTCCATCTACAACTAAAAAAATTTTTAAAAAAGAAATCATAACCATTGTATCCTATTTTATCAAGACTAAATTGTCCTTGTGGCCCTTGATTGGTGTCTGCTCCACTGAATTGACTTTACATTATTAACTGTATTTTGAAATATGAATCACCAGATACACAGGAAGACAGAAAGAAGCTAAATATCCTAGTAAAGAACTGTTTTCCAATGGCTTTGTGGTTTTGGTGGCTTTTTTCCCTTATATCTTACTGATTATCTAAGCAATGTGAGAAGGAGACATTCAAGTTCCCTGAATCTAATCTTAAGACCTAGGTATATCTCATTCCCCTAGCAAGATCAAGTTCAATAGTAGGAATAGTCTTATCTGTAGTGGCCATGTAACTTTGTGGTTAGATTTTCTTTATATGATAGTTCCAAAATTATCTCTGATGTTCCTGACATATCACCCCCCACATATATACATTCTTCCCCTCTAATAATGCTCAAGTCCAATTTCTTCTATTGTCAAATATAAAAGGACCCAATTTCAGACTATCATGTCAGGACTTAGAACATATACTTGTTATACTATTTAATGCTTTTTAGTCACTCTTATAGTTTTGTTGTTGTTGTTTTGGTTTTTGTTGGGAGAGAGGAAAGGTTCTCTTTTGATTGTCTCTTAAAAACGGTATTTATTGTTCTCACATCTGTAGCACATATACTAAAATAGAAACGATACAGAGAATATTAGTGTGTCCTCTGTGCAAGGATGACATGCAATTCCTAAAGCATTACATATTTTTTAAAACAGCATAGGAATTCCTTGCCTTCTACCATAACCATGTTCTCAAACTCAGCTTCAGATTAATTAAAAAAAATTGTTGTAATTTACCTGTCATAATTCTTGCTAAAACTCCAGAGCTTCCTCTCATTACTGCAAATTCCATTTTATAACAAATCAGTACAACTAAATGACATTTAGTAAAAGAATTTATTTTTGCAATAGTAAAAAAGCAAAAATACTTCATCTTTCTTTTGCATTAACATAAAATAACCCATCTGAGAATTATCAGAAGGTATTTAAGTTCAGTTGAAAAGTCTGACCTTGCAAGCTAGAATAACCTTCTTCCTTAATTTTTTTCTTAATTTTATATGTGAATGATTTTCAAGTTTTTCAAGTTTTGCCAAGAGTGATGTACAAGTTTACTATTCATTACTATTCATTACTATTCTGCAATTTGTATACAGGGTAAAAATGGGAGTTCATAAACCCACTTGAATCAAATGTATGAAATATGATATCTCAAGAGCTATGTAATGTTTTAAACAACTAATAATTTTTAAAATTTTTTTAAAATGTGGTACATATACACAATGGAATATTACTGAGCCATAAAGAAGAATGAAATAATGGCATTTTCCAGTAAATGGGTGCAACTGGAGACTATTATGCTAAGTGAAATAAGCCAATCCCCCCAAAACAAGGCTGAATGTTTTCTTTGATATGGAGATGCTGACTCACAATAGGTGAGGTGTGGTAGGGAAGAGGGGACTTTCATGGATTGGACATGGAGAAGTGGGGGGAAGAGAGAGGGGATGGGATTGGGAAAGACAGTAGAATGAATTGGTCATAGCTTCCCTATGTTCATATATGAATACATGATCAGTGTATAACCACAAAATGGGAAGTTATACTTCATGTATATATGATGTCAAAATACGTAATTCTACTATCATATATAACTAAAAAGAATAAATTTAAAAAGGAAAAAAGTCCTTTATATAAAAATCACATAATATCTGCATATAATCTACACACATCCTCCTATATGCTTTAAATGACCTCTAGATTACTTATAATAACTAACAAAATGTAAGTGCTATGTAAATACTTATTATACTGCATTGTTTAAGAATAATGACAAGAAAAAAGTTTGTGCATGTTCAGTCCAGACAACATTTTAAAAATACTTTAATCCATTGTTGGTTGAAGATGTGGGTGTGGAGAACTGACTGTACGTAAATGCTGAAATGTGTCTAACCCCCGTCACTCATGTTCTTGATTCTTGCAAATACCACTTTTCAAGACTGAAGAAGTTCAGTGTCTTCAGATTTTGTGGAGAAAAATTTCCTCCTAACACCCAAGGTGGTTTGATTTAATGATGTATGTCACTTTCAGGAATGCCCTGTATATATCATTTGTTTCTTCCCCTGCTCATTATGCTTTTTCCTTTCTGTTTTGGCAGGAAGCCAGCATTGAGAATTGTAATTCTCTAAAATAAGTCAAGCATATTAACTGAACTCTTCAAGAAGGAATTAATTAGTTCTAGTAACAATTTTCATTAAACAAGAAGGGATGATGTTGCCTATTTAAAGAAAAGAAAAATTAAAGAAGATTTTTTATATAAAGCTTTTTACAATAGCCTTTTAAGAAATGCCATCTGACATGGCCAAGATATTTCAGCTGGAGCAGACATCATAAACCTTGAGAAAGTACAAAACTGTCATATACTTTTTGAGAGCCAGCTTTCTCAAGCATTCAATAGCGATAGAAGGTACCTCCCAGGGTTGGTGTGAAATAGTCCATGCGAGCAATTTACTTAATATAATTATGATTCTGTTTCCTTATCTTAAAAATGGACATATGTCTTGGACATTCATTGAGATTGCATTCCATTAACTAGAAACATACCACATTATGCAAATGAAGAAAATATTACTATTCTATCAGTGAGTTAGTATATTGATTGTCAAACTCTCCTCTGATTGGCCCATGTATACTGTTAATGTGGGATGCACATATCCAGTAAAAAGCATCAAAGTTTTAAAACAAAAAAAGTGCTGAAATGTGGAACCTATCAGAAAAAAAAAATTATAGAGTAGGTAGCAGAATAAGGAGACTCTGAAGGAGATGAAAGAAATATATTTTAAATTTCATAGATAAATCTAGGACATGGGTCCCTTTAACATTTTTTAAGAATATAACTTTGCTCTTAATACTATTTAATGCTACTTAATTCCTAATATGCCTTCTCCACTCCATCTATTAGATATTATGTATAGTTGAGATCAAATATTATATTTTAAAAGTTTCTCTCATATTATTCTATTCCTTTGTCATATTCTAGTAAGTCTGCTCTACTTAGTCCAAATTATATCAATGACATTAACTCTATCATCATTTTAAAATTCTTTAAAATTCACTGGTATTTATTTAACTTAAATTACAATAACCTCTCCTGCCACTATTAACTATTCAGGGTAAATGGAAAGATAAAAAGTCAGTGTTAGGTCTCTTCAGGCCTAAGATTTAGTACAGGGTAATTATTTTCTGTAGATTTTGTAGGAAATGAGATTTCCTCTTTTTTTTCAGGTTGAATGCCCATTGAATCCATAGAGTTCCAAAATTTCAGGACAGTCATGATTTAAAACATTTGTTCCCATTAGTCATATAAGTGAAATTATACTTGAAAGGTCATGTTTCCCAGTTCCAATATTTAGGCTTTATTTATTCAATGTATATTCTTAAATGCCTGATGTATGCCAAATCTAGGGAATACCTCCTTTGTAAATAAATAAATCAATGTTGCTTTTTAAATATGATTAATTAATGATAATCCATTCAATAAGTATGTTTAGGTAGCTTTCAATATTCCAGTAGTGAGCAAGGCAGACACATTTCTTGCTCTTTCACTTAAGCAGGGCAGTATGTCAAAAGATGTATGTCAAAAGATATGTCAAAGTGATATTTGGTGTTTCTGAATAGTGATTGTCCACGTTTGTTTTCATGCTTAAGTTTCTCTTTTGTATACTTAGACCTTACTGCATTTCCCCCTTTATCTCCAGAGGTTAGAGCTAGAGTCTCACTTAGCAGATTATTTAAAACACATCTCTCGGCTCTTCTTCAGTATGTAAAAGTTTTTATAAAGTGACAATTTATTTATCCATTTTACTCTCCAGATTTGTACCATATAAACACTATAAAAATATCTCTCCTAAAATGGGATGAATAAAAGATAATGGGAAGTTTAGAGGGAATGAAAATTATTTCATTATTCTCTTCTTCCTACTCATATTTTTCTCTTGTTGGATTTTTAAAAACTCCACTTAGTCTCATTAATAAACTCTTTCTGTACACATTCACCTTCATCGTGTTCTTCTTCTGCCCTTGAAAAAATCTGCTATAATTTTCCATTGTCCTACGCCCACATGTATTTATATGCAGAAAGAATGATGTCATATTGAGATTAATCCTTTGTTGATGGACATCATGACCCACTGACTAATTCCATCTCCCACAATTAGCTATTTAAGGCAATTGTAATTGCTTGTTCTTTGAATAAGTTTTTAAGTAAATTTTGCATTTTTCTAGGAAATAAGTGTGGGTTTGCACATTTTTATGTTCTTAAATTTGAGGGAGAAACAGAATTTTAGGTTGAGCAACCCACAAGCAGATTATGAGATGATGATGGAAGTACCAATGATTGATTAAGGCAGTGCTAACTGGAAGAAACCAGTTAAGAACCTGACAGGGATTGTGAAACTGGAATAAGCACAATTTCACATTTCAGATAAGTCCTGTGAGAGCAGCTAATTGCAAAGGGGAACTATGGTAAGTGTTATTCCTCAGAGGTTGTCCTAACAGGAACAAACGGTCTGGGCTTTCACACTTGTTTGTAAACCAGGCAAGAGTCAAAGGCACTTCTGGGAAGTCAATCCCCAGACAACAAAATGATTTGCAAGAAAAAAATTTCAGATGCCATGAAATCTCAGATGTCAAATGTTGAAAGCAGAAGAATCCCAAGGTGGGAGGGTTGTCTTGAATGACAAAACAGATCCAAGGGGGTCAAAGGAGAACACCAAGGTCCACTCTAGGATGCAGTTAATATAAATGAGCATTGTCAAACCAAGGGATAAAGCCTGCCTACCCTCATGTCTAGCACTACATCTGTCAGGGTTTTCCCCCAAAATGTTCCTTGTTTTCACTTCATAGTTATAAATAAACTATTCACAGAGACAAATGAATATAGTATGACTTCATTTTCTATAGTTTTCCCTAATTTTACACTCAATTTGGTTCTGACCACTCTAAAGATAATGAAAACCAACTTTGCCATAGAAACTTGCAGCAAAAATTAACATCCAGAACTATCTTGATGTGAGTGGTGACTTCCAGAGTCATTCTTTAGGTATGATGGCTTTAGGCTACTTACAAGAAGTCATTCATTTCCCTTTGTTCCCAAAGGTACAATATAGATAAAGATTATCAAGAACAGCCTTGAGGAGAAATTAGTTTACCAGAATACATAGTAATGGGTTCATGTAGACATGGAAAAATATAGTCCTATGAATCATACTTTGGTTTGTGTTAAACTTAGTGGTAGTTATGATACGTAATTAGATGTACAAATCTTATATCTTACTAAATGTCACTAGGAAAAATCATCTTCTCTCTCATTTACCCACATCCTAAATCATTGCTTAACACCACAGCATCAGGTGGGCCTCCAAACTGTAGAATTTGGGCACATTTGCTGTGCTTTAGCACATCACAGATACAACATATGAAAACCAATAGATACTTTTATTTTACCTCCCTAAAAGAAGGGCAATAAAGCTTCAAAGTAACCATCAATTGATGATATTTAATTAGGTTAACATTTATTTAGAGTGTTGTTGATTTAATTTATTGATTCTTTTAGATCCTAAGCCTTAGATAATTTCTTTAAAGAAACAGTCCAAGGACTATACTGAATAAAGGTATGTTTGTCTTTTTAACACTTTCAATTTTAGTACAATATTTTAAAAATAAGACAAAATTCATAACTACCTAGCAACTGAATTATTCCCAGTCTTTCTTTGGCATAGATGTCTTTAGAAATTTGCTTTGAATTCAATAGACTCAATTTTCTGATAGCAACTAAAATTGATGCCTTTTGAGAAATATCACTGTTACCAAATTTTAGAGACTTGGGCAGCCATGAAATAATTTAATTTTAAATTATGATTCATACTGAGATTTAGAAGAAAGTTTGGACCTTCAAGTAGATACTAGTATCTGAATTTCAAGAAAAGAACAACTATAGGTAATCACCCAGAGCAATCTAAGTGCTCTAGCTCTCTTATCTGACACATACAACTTAGTTAGACACATTGCAGAATGCAGAATAAACAATGTAAAAGTATCTCTGGCATAAAATATAAAATTTTAATGTAGTATGGCCTTGAATGCTGTTTTATTTTTTGTGTTACTATTGATAAGTGATGTTGGTCCAATAATTTTTATGAGAACACTCTTAAACTTTCTTCATAAAACGAATGTGGAGGGCTGGGAATGTGGTTCAGTGGGAGAGTGCTTACCTAACATACATGAGGCCCTGGGTTTAATCCTCAGTACAGAAAAAAAAGTGAAAATATCCCTTCATTTTAAATGCAGGTCTCATTGGGAATATCTGATTTCTAATAGTTGGGTCAAATTGCTTTGTGAAACCATCTAAGACAGATGCTTTTATGAGGAGTGATTTCTTTAGTTTTTGTCTACTTTGATTATGGAAATTGGTCTCTTTAAGCCTCCTATCTCTACCAGGTCAATTTTTGTCAACTGTATTTTCCTAAGGAATCATTCATTTAATCTAGATTTCTAAATCGATTTGCAAAAACATATACCAAGTAGATTCTTACAGTTATTTCTGTGTAGTGACAGTTATTCCTCCCTTGTTATTTCTTATTTGTATATTTTCCCCTTTTTGACTAAATTAGTGATTTTTTTTTCAAGTCTAATCTTTGGATTTTTTGAAAAACACAGATTTTTTTTTTTTTGGTACCAGGAGTGGAACTTGACCACTGAGCCACATCCTCAGCCCTATTTTGTATTTTATTAGAGCCAGGATCTCACTGAGTTTTTTACCACCTCACTGTTGCTGAGGCTGGCTTTGAACTCACAATCCTCCTGCCTTAGCCTCCCAAGCCACTGGGATTACAAGCATGCACCATTGTGCCTGGCCAGATTTTTTACTTGATAAGGTAACCTGTTTTCTTTCTGTTCTCTACTGCACTTACATCTTATTTTATCCTTTTAAAATGTTTAACTAACACATAATAATTGTATCTATTACAGTGCAATCATTTAATAAGTGTTTTCAAGCTATAATGATCACATCAGGCTAATTAGCATTTCCTTTACCTTAAACATTTTTCATTTCTTTGTGTTGGTAAACTTCAACCTGCTCTTTCCTAGTACTTTATAAAATACATAATAAATTATTATAAATTGTTGTCATCCTACTATGCTATCGAGCACTAAAACTTACTCCTCTAACTGTATTTTGGTACCTGTTATCCAACCTCTATCTCCCCTACCTGCTGTCTTTAGTGACCACTCTATACTTCTACGAAATCAACATTAGCTTCCACATGAGTGAGAAAATATGGTGTTTGTCTTCCTGTGCCTGGCTTATTTCACTTAATATAATGATCCCCAATTCCATCCATGATTCATGATTGACAGGACTTCATTCTTTTTGTCACCGAATAATAAATATTCCATTTCATACCTGTACTACATATTCTTTATTCATCTGTATATGGACACCTTGGTTGATTCCATATCTATGCTTTGTGAATAGTGCTGCAACAGACTTGGAAGGTCAGGTATCTCTTTGATATTTTGATTTGATTTCCTTTGAATATATACTTAGTAATATGGCCTTTGCTTTCTTGTTGGTTTACTTTTTTTTTCTGCAGCTTTTTGAGTTGGTAACTTCAGTAATCTATTTTAATTCTTTTATTTATTTTTTATGTGGTTGTTTGTTACTCTAAAATTTCTTCCAATCATTGCTTTAAGTGTACCTCATGAATTTTGGTATTCTTTTTCAGAGATTCTATAATTTTTATGTGTTTTTGCATTTTCACCAAAATTTGTTTACTAGAATGGTTTTAAATTTCCATGTGGAATGATCTTTTTGTTTTGTTTTGTATGTGGCTGGCTTATGTTTTAGTTTCCAGTTTTACTTCACTGTGATCATATAGTGCTATTTGTAATATTTGTACATTATGAAACCAACTCATCTGTTGGGCAATTCTCTGATAGACCAGCAATTCTTGAGAAAGTTCTGTGTGTGCTTGAGAAGAAATATTCTGTATTATCAGTGTATGGTGTTTTATATACTTTATGTAAAAGGCTCCTATTAATTGTGCATTTCTATTTATTTCTCCTCGAACTTTTTATAGTTCCTGCTCTATGTAGATGATTGTTATTATATGGTACATAGATACTGATAACTATTGTATCTTCAATTTGGCTTATGATTTTTAACACTATAAAATATTTTGTTATGTTTCAGTTTTTGTTTTTGAGCCTGAATTCTAATTTGGTAGCAAGATTACAACTTTCTATTGTCTTATTCTTCTATTTCAACAGCAACTTTTCATTCACATCTTTATTTTTAGACTTTTGGAGTTTCTGCATTTTTTATATTTTTTTATGTACAGGGTTAAGTTTTCTTTATGTGCCAATTTGAAAATCTTTCTTTTAAGCGGGTAAGTTTTAGTTTCTGACATTTATTGATATGACTGAAGTATTTCAACTTTTCATGTTAATTTATGTTACAATTTTTGCTTCTATTATATTTATCTTGTTTTACTCTCTTTTTGTTTTTTTCTGGTTTTCAATACTTTCTTTGGTATTCAGGAAATTTGTTCTTCTACTATTGGCATTTGTGTTTATTTCTTTCGTAGTAACCCATTTTGTAAAATAAATTTTTTCTTTTCCCTCAGATCTATCTAGCCACAAGTGTATCTATCTCATTAATCTTTTCCAAAAACACCTTCCATTTTGATAATAACGTTTAGTTTTTTTCTATTTCATTAATTTCTGCTCTGAGGACTGGTATTTTTTTCTTTTCTGCTCTTCACATTTATTCTGTTATTTCCATCTTCGTAAGTTGAAAACAACTTATGTACATATAAATTTTACATTTCTCTGTCCAATGACTTTGAGGTTATATATAGGTAACTTTAATATTTGTCATATACCAGTTATTGCACATATTGTGATATACATAAGATAGAGGTCTTGATTATCACTATTGATAATCATTTATAACTATATTGACAGGTAAAACAACTGTTTCAGCATGAAAATAGGTGAAGCCAGGTTATATTTAAGTAATTTTAGAATTTAAATTCTTTTTTTTATTATTTTTTTTTGCATTTTTTATTTTTTGTATTTTTTTTTAATTTTTTATTGGTTGTTCATAACATTACATAGTTCTTAATACATCATATTACACGGTTTGATTCAAGTGGATTATGAACTCCCGCTTTTACCCCGTATACAGATTGCTGTATCACATCAGTTTCCCTTCCATTGATTGACATATTGCCTTTCTAGTGTCTGATGTATTCTGCTGTCTGTCCTATTCTCTACTATCCCCCCTCCCCTCCCCTCCCCTCCCCTTTTCTCTCTCTACCCCTGAATTAGCCAGCAAAACAATTTCTGGTTGTCATAAATATAGTTGACCAGTGCTCTTTAAAAAAAGAAAAGACTTCTTATCAAATGAATTATCTTATTTTTTATTGGAGATCATTCTTTTCATGCTAATTATATTCTTGTCTGACACAGGAGTTGTTGTTGAAATGAAGATTTTGTTGTCAGGTCATTATTGGCAAATCAAAGAGAAAAAAAAGATGAAGAAATTATCTAATTCATGCAAAAGCAAATACATAGCTTACTATTTTCACCTGAAATTCTTGCCTGCATTTCTGTGACACGTATTGATGGCATGCATATCCTTCCAAACCATTTTAACAATTGCCTTAAATCTTCACTTGCATTGTCCAGTGGACATTTCAGACCTCAAATGTGAAACAAAAATGAGTGTGAAGGGGACAGATGTTTCAAAATCCAGGAGCTATCATTTGTAGCAATAGGTCTTTCAATTCCCTCATAACCAACTAGGTAGAAGATTTCTTTTTTTTTTTTTATTTTAATTTTTTTTTAATTCAGAGAGAAACTCTGTTCTAGGACCTGGGAAGCTGCATGCAGACTGATAGTAAGAAAAGCACTCGCTTGTTCAATTTTTATCATTCAATATTGTATTAAACATTTTTAGGCTCTTCAGGTCAAGGAGACTTTTAAAAGGTTAAAAGCTATTCAAAAGGGTTACCATATCCATAAAAGCAAATGAGATTAAGCCTAAGGACTGATGGAGGAAAAACAATAATTTAGATAAACTGCCACTGCCTCAAAAATGTTTTGACTTTTTTTTTTTTTTTAATTTTAAACAAACATTTTATAGTTATAGATTTAAAGAAAAATTGCAAAAACAGTACAGAGAGTTCTCATATGCTTATACCTAGTTTCCCCTATTACTAATATCTTACTTTTGCATATACATCTATCACAATTAATGTACCAATATTAATACATTATTATTAACTAAAAACTAGAAAACAAAAAACTAAAAGTCCATGCTTTATTCAGATCTCCTCAGTTTTTCCCTAATATCCTTTTTCTGTTCCAGGATCCTGTCATATTCCTGCTATGTTCAGGATACCATATTATGTTTAGTAAACAATTTTTTAAACTCCTCCTATGACAGTATCTCAGACTTTTAAATGACCTTGACAGTTCTGGGGAATACTGGGCAGTTATTTTGTAAACTGTCCCTCAATTAGGATTTGTCTCAGTTTTTTCATGATTAAACTAGGGTTTTAGGATTTTTGAAGAGAAGGCTACAAAGAAAAAATATCAATACCATCACATCACAAGGACCCTACTACCAAAATGACTTAATACTGATGATGTTAACTTTGTTCTTGTGGCAAAGGTAGTGTTTATCAGATTTCTTTATCAGTTATTCTATTCCCCTCTTTCATATGGTAAACTTTGGACAGAAGTGACTATGCATAGCTCACTCTAAGGAATAGGGAGTTATATATATCTACATGATTGAGGGCAGATTATCCACATACATCATTTGGAATTCATCTACATAGGAAATTAATTATTCTTCATTTATTTATTCATTTATTTATATCAGTATAGACTCAAGGATACACATTTTATACTTTGGGCCATAATTCAATACTATTTTTACTTGTGGCTCGAGTACTTTCAGCTTTTGCCTCTGAGAATTCTTTCAGTGTTTCTGTGTCCCTTTGATTTACTGTCATTATTGTGTATGAGTACATTGCTTGCTTTTGACTTCTTTTCTTTCTGTATAATATTTCCATGTTCATCTTTTATGTTTCCTGCCTGTTCTATTTTTTTTTATTGGTCGTTCATAACATTACATAGTTCTTAATACATCATATTACACGGTTTGATTCAAGTGGATTATGAACTCCCGCTTTTACCCCGTATACAAATTGCTGTATCACATCAGTTACCCTTCCATTGATTGACATATTGCCTTTCTAGTGTCTGATGTATTCTGCTGTCTGTCCTATTGTCTACTATCCCCCCTCCCCTCCCCTCCCCTCCCCTCCCCTTTTCTCTCTCTACCCCTTCTACTGTAAATCATGTCTTCCATTTGTATTCTCTTGACTTACCCCTCCTTACCTCTTATATGAAATTTTGTATAACCCTGAGGATCGCCTTCCATTTCCATGCAATTTCCCTTCTCACTCCCTTTCCCTCCCATCTCTCATCCCTGTTTACTGTAAATATTCTTCTCAAGCTCTTCGTCCCTACCCTGTCCTTGTTTACACCCCTTATATCAAAGGAGTCATTTGGTATTTGTTTTTTAAAGATTGACTAGCTTCACTTAGCATAATCTGCTCTAATGCCATCCATTTCCCTCCAAATTCTATAATTTTGTCATTTTTTAATGCAGAGTAATACTCCATAGTGTATAAATGCCACATTTTTTTTTTATCCATTCATCTATTGAAGGGCATCTAGGCTGGTTCCACAGTCTTGCTATCGTGAATTGAGCTGCTATGAACATCGATGTAGCAGTGTCCCTGTAGCATGCTCTTGTTAGGGCTTTAGGGAATAGACCGAGAAGGGGAATAGCTGGGTCAAATGGTGGTTCCATTCCCAGCTTTCCGAGAAATCTCCATACTGCTTTCCAAATTGGCTGCACCAATTTGCAGTCCCACCAGCAATGAACAAGAGTGCCCTTTTCCCCGCATCCTCTCCAGCACTTATTGTTGTTTGACTTCCTAATGGCTGCCAGTCTTACTGGAGTGAGATGGTATCTTAGGGTAGTTTTGATTTGCATTTCTCTGACTGCTAGCGATGGTGAGCATTTTTTCATGTACTTGTTGATTGATTGTATGTCCTCCTCTGAGAAGTGTCTGTTCAGGTCCTTGGCCCATTTATTGATTGGGTTATTTGTTATCTTATTGTCTAATTTTTTGAGTTCTTTGTATATTCTGGTTATTAGGGCTCTATCTGAAGTGTGTGGAGTAAAGATTTGTTCCCAGGATGTAGGCTCCCTATTTATCTCTCTTATTGTTTCTTTTGCTGAGAAAAAACTTTTTAGTTTGAATAAGTCCCATTTGTTGATTCTATTTGTTAACTCTAGCGCTATGGGTGTCCTATTGAGGAATTTGGAGCCCGATCCCACAGCGTGTAGATCATAACCAACTTTTTCTTCTATCAGATGCCGTGTCTCTGATTTAATATCAAGCTCCTTGATCCATTTTGAGTTAACTTTTGTGCACGGCGAGAGATAGGGATTCAGATTCATTTTGGTGCAAATGGATTTCCAGTTTTCCCAGCACCATTTGTTGAAGATGCTATCCTTCCTCCATTGCATGCTTTTAGCCCCTTTATCAAAAATAAGATAGTTGTAGTTTTGTGGATTAGTTACTGTGTCCTCTATTCTGTACCATTGGTCCACCCGCCTGTTTTGGTACCAGTACCATGCTGTTTTTGTTACTATTGCTCTGTAGTATAGCTTGAAGTCTGGTATCGCTATACCGCCTGATTCACACTTCCTGCTTAGTATTGTTTTTGCTATTCTGGGTCTTTTATTATTCCATATGAATTTCATGATTCTTTTATCTATTTCTACAAGATATGCTGTTGGGATTTTGATTGGCATTGCATTGAACTTATAGAGAACTTTTGGTAATATCGCCATTTTGATGATGTTAGTTCTGCCTATCCATGAGCAGGGTATGTTTTTCCATCTTCTAAGGTCTTCTTCTATGTCTTTCTTTAGGGTTCTGTAATTTTCATTGTATAAATCTTTCACCTCTTTTGTTAGGTTGATTCCCAAGTATTTTATTTTTTGGGGGGATATTGTGAATGGAGTAGTTGTCCTCATTTCCATTTCAGAGGATTTGTCGCTCATATACAGGAACGCCTTTGATTTATGCGTGTTGATCTTATATCCTGCCACTTTGCTGAATTCATTTATTAGCTCTAATAGCTTCTTTGTAGACCCTTTTGGGTCTGCTAGGTATAGAATCATATCATCTGCAAATAGTGATAATTTAAGTTCTTCTTTTCCTATTTTTATGCCTTTAATTTCTTTTGACTGTCTAATTGCTCTGGCCAGTGTTTCGAGGACTATGTTGAACAGAAGTGGTGAGAGAGGGCATCCCTGTCTTGTACCAGATCTTAGAGGGAATGCCTTCAATTTTTCTCCATTCAGAATGATGCTGGCCTGTGGCTTATCATAGATTGCTTTTACAATGTTGAGGTATGATCCTGTTATCCCTAATTTTTCTAGCGTTTTGAACATAAAGGGATGCTGTACTTTGTCGAATGCTTTTTCTGCATCTATTGAGATGATCATATGGTTCTTATTTTTAAGTCTATTGATGTGGTGAATAACATTTATTGATTTCCGCATATTAAACCAGCCTTGCATCCCAGGGATGAATCCTACTTGATCATGATGTATAATTTTTTTGATATGTATTTGAATCCGATTCGCCAGAATTTTATTGAGGATTTTTGCGTCAAGGTTCATTAGAGATATTGGTCTGTAGTTTTCTTTCTTTGAAGTGTCTTTGTCTGGTTTCGGAATCAGGGTGATGTTAGCCTCGTAGAATGAATTTGGTAGTTCTCCCTCTTTTTCTATTTCCTGAAATAGCTTGAAAAGTATTGGTATTAGTTCCTCTTTAAAGGTTTTGTAAAACTCTGCTGTATACCCGTCCGGTCCTGGGCTTTTCTTAGTTGGTAGTCTTTTGATGGTTTCTTCTATTTCCTCTATTGTTATTGGTCTGTTTAGGTTGTCTATATCCTCCTGGCTCAATCTGGGCAGATCATAGGACTCAAGGAATTTATCTATGCCTTCACTATCTTCTATTTTATTGGAGTATAAGGATTCAAAGTAATTTCTGATTATCTTCTGTATTTCTGAAGTGTCTGTTGTGATATTGCCTTTTTCATCCCGTATGCTAGTAATTTGGGTTCTCTCTCTTCTTCTCTTCGTTAGCATGGCTAAGGGTCTGTCAATTTTATTTATTTTTTCAAAGAACCAGCTTTTAGTTTTGTCAATTTTTTCAATTGTTTCTTTTGTTTCAATTTCATTAATTTCAGCTCTGATTTTAATTATTTCTTGCCTTCTACTTCTTTTGCTGTTGTTTTGCTCTTCTTTTTCTAGGATTTTGAGATGAAGTATGAGATCATTTATTTGTTGGTTTTTTCTTTTTTTGAGGAATGAACTCCAAGCAATGAATTTTCCTCTTAGAACTGCTTTCAATGTGTCCCATAGATTCCGATATGTTGTGTCTGTGTTTTCATTTAACTCTAGGAATTTTTTAATTTCCTCCTTGATGTCTTCTAAAACCCATTGATCACTCAGCAACCTATTGTTCATTCTCCAGGTGATGCTTGCTTTTTCCTTTCTTCTTTTATCATTGATTTTCAGTTTCATTCCATTATGATCAGATAAGATGCATGGTATTATCTCTACCCCTTTGTATTGTCTAAGAGTTGCCCTGTGACATAGTATATGGTCTATTTTTGAGAAGGTTCCATGTGCTGCTGAGAAAAAAGTGTAGCTACTTGATGTTGGGTGGTATAGTCTATATATGTCAATTAAGTCTAGGTTGTTAATTGTGTTATTGAGTTCTATAGTTTCCTTATTTAACTTTTGTTTGGAAGATCTGTCCAGTGGTGAGAGAGGTGTGTTGAAGTCTCCCATGATTATTGTATGTTGGTCTATTAGACTCTTGAACTTGAGAAGAGTTTGCTTGATGAATACAGCTGCACCATTATTTGGGGCATATATATTTATGATTGTTATGTCTTGTTGGTGTATGGTTCCCTTGAGCAGTATGAAGTGTCCTTCTATATCCCTTTTGATTAGCTTTGGCTTGAAATCTATTTTATTAGATATGAGTATGGACACTCCTGCTTGTTTCCGCAATCCATATGAGTGATATGATTTTTCCCAACCTTTCACCTTCAGTCTATGTACATCTTTTCCTATCAAATGCGTCTCCTGTAGACAGCATATTGTTGGGTCTTGTTTTGTGATCCATTCTACTAGCCTGTGTCTCTTAATTGGTGAGTTTAAGCCATTAACATTTAGGGTTATTATTGAGATATGGTTTGTTCTTCTATCCATATTTGTTTATTGATGTTACTAAACCTGATTTGTTATCCTCTTTGACTACTTTCCCCCCTTTACTGTCCTACCTCCCATTGTTGGTTTTCAATGTTGTTTTCCATTTCCTCTTCCTGTAATGTTTTGCCAAGGATTTTTTGAAGAGATGGTTTTCTAGCTGCGAATTCTTTTAACTTTTGTTTATTGTGGAAGGTTTTAATTTCATCTTCTAACCTGAAGCTTAATTTCGCCGGATACACGATTCTTGGTTGGAGCCCATTGTCTTTCAGTGTTTGAAATATGTTATTCCAGGATCTTCTAGCTTTCAGAGTCTGTGTTGAGAGATCAGCTGTTATCCTGATTGGTTTACCCCTAAATGTAATCTGCTTTCTTTCTCTTGCAGCTTTTAAAATTCTCTCCTTATTCTGTATGTTGGACATCTTCATTATAATGTGTCTAGGTGTGGATCTCTTATGATTTTGCACATTTGGCGTCCTGTAGGCTTCTAGGATTTGGGATTCTGTCTCAATCTTCAATTCTGGGAAGTTTTCTCGTATTATTTCACTGAATAGACTGTTTATTCCTTTGGAATGGAGCTCTGTGCCTTCCTGTATCCCAATGACTCTTAAATTTGGTCTTTTGATATTGTCCCATAATTCTTGGATGTTCTGCTCATGGTTTCTTAGCAGACTTGCTGAGCTGTCTATGTTCTTTTCCAGTTGAAATACTTTGTCTTCATTGTCTGATGTTCTCTCTTCTAAGTGATCTACTCTGCTGGTAGTATTCTCAATTGAGTTTTTAAGTTGGTTTATTGTTTCCTGCATTTCTAGAATTTCAATTTGTTTGTTTTTTATTACCTCTATCTCCCTGTGAAATTGATCTTTGACTTCCTGGATTTGTTTGTCAATGTGATCTTTCATTGTCTGATTTTGCTGTCTCATGTCTTCCTTGAGACTCCAGATCATCTGAAGCATATATATCCTGAACTCTTTATCTGATATTCCATCTGTTGCAGCTATTACCTCTTCTAAAGTTGAGTTGACCTGCATTGCTTGTGGTCCTTTCTTTCCTTGTCTTTTCATACTGCCCGCGTTTCTTTCTGCTTGGTGCAACTGTTGTGTTTTGAAATTTACCTCCTATTTATTTATGTTGCTCTTGTATACTTGAAAAGTCTCCCTTGCAGGTGCGGGCTGCGGCTGTGCCCCTACTCCAATTGGGGTGACGTGTCTATCACGCTGGCGGCTCTCTGGGCCTGTTCCGGGAGTGGAAGGCGGCTCTGCTCTGTCCCTATTCCAATTGGGGTGTCGTGACTACAATGCTGGCAGATCGCTGGGCCTCTTCCGGGCGTGGGCGGTGGGCTTGGCTGGTGGGATTCCACCTAATGGCAGTCCCTAACCTCCCTGCTTGCTAATTAATGGCTTCTCTGAGGCGCCACGCCTTCTGTAGCTGCGGGGCAGGCCGCGCGAATCAGTTGGCCTGGATCTCCGGGGTCCTGCTGCTGGCTGTTTTGATGTTACAAGCTGTTGGAGAGTGGTGGTGTATTCTTCAGCTTTCCCGGATGGTGGCCACTGACTGCCTGGATGGAGTGTCTGCTGTTTTGATGTTGCACTCTGAAGGAGAGTGGCGGTGTATCCTTCAGCTTTCCCGGATGGTGGCCGCTGACTGCCTCGGTGGAGTGTCCGCTGTGGGGGATGGGACTGTACCGCTTTCTTCCCCTTCTGAGAACCCGAGCTCGGCCCAAGGGTCCGTGTGGGCTTGGCTGGTGGGATTCCACCTAATGGCCTTCCCTAACCTCCCTGCTTGCCAATTAATGGCTTCACTGAGGCGCCACGCCTTCTGTAGCCCCAGGGCAGGCCACGCGAATCAGTTGGCCTGGCTCTCCGGGCCCTGCTGCAGGCTGCTGGGATCCCTGGCACTCTATCACTTTGATTTTTTCTGCTTGCCCCTCCCCCAGCGCTGGCTAGCCAGGTTTCCTTTTGGCTGCTACTGGGAGGAGGGGTTGGAGGTCAGGTGTCTCTGGTTTCCCCCTAGCCTGTATGGAGGCTCAGCTTGATACTCCCTCTCCCGGCAAGCCTAGGAGAGATTTTATGCGAATTCCCGCTGTCTGGGGGGTGAGCTGAATGACACCGACCTGTTTTGATGTCGCACTCTGAAGGAGAGTGGCGGTGTATCCTTCAGCTTTCCCGGATGGTGGCCGCTGACTGGCTCGGCGGAGTGTCCGCTGTGGGGGATGGGACTGTACCGCTTCCTTCCCCTTCTGAGAACCCGTGCTCGGCCCAAGGGTCCGTGTGGGCTTGGCTGGTGGGATTCCACCTAATGGCCTTCCCTAACCTCCCTGCTTGCCAATTAATGGCTTCACTGAGGCGCCACGCCTTCTGTAGCCGCAGGGCAGGCCACGCGAATCAGTTGGCCTGGCTCTCCGGGCCCTGCTGCAGGCTGCTGAGAAGATTTCTTTCTAGATAGTTTTCCTTCATTCTGGCAGGGTGGAATGAAAATAGTTTTTCTTTTGATAAGGACTTTCACCTCAATTGATTGGTCAGAATTCCCAAGAGAGAATGAAAGAAATTTGTGGCATTCGTTTTTCAACTTAATGCTAAATAAGCTACTTGGTATCTAAACAACATGGCAACAGAGGCCTCTTTGTAAATAAAACATTCTGGTTATTGTGGATAAATGCCACATCAGTAATAATTTTATAAGAATTTATAGGTTTTGAGTTAAAGTTTTATCTAAAACCTTTTAAAAATATTATTAATAACTCAATTTAAAAATGTTCCTGCTTAATACAAGTGTTTCATAGATTACTGTATAGAATCTGTGTAAGTTAGTTCAGTGCCACTATACATCTGACCAAAACCTGAGCTGTGGGTTGAGTATATAATTAGCCCATCAGAATTCTGGACAGCCTTTAAATTAGAATTTTTTGTTCTGAAATTAAAATTTCTTGCATTAATATATGTATCTGCCTTAGTATGCTTGGTCTTCTGTAACAAACTACTATATATTAGATGATTTAAACAATGAACATTTATTTCTCACAGTTTTGGATGCTGGGAAGTCTGAGATGGAGGTACTAGCATATGCACTAGGTGTACTTCCAAGTTGAAAACAGTCACCTTGTTCTTATGTTCTCTTTTGGTGCATGCTAGTGAAGATAGATTTCTCTTTGTCTCTGTATCTGTTTGTCTCTCTTTGTCCCCCCTCCCACTCTCCTCTTATTAGGGCACTAATTTCATCATGAGGATCTCACCCTCTTGACTTAATCCTAACCTAATTACTTCACAACAACCCTACCTCTAAAGATAATCACATTTGAGAGTAAGTCTTCAACATGTGGATTTTGGGGGGAATTCAAACATCCAGCCCATAACAAGATCTGAGATAGATGTAGGTTTTAAGCAAAACATTTCCTGTAGTTCTCAGGTTTCTGTGAAGTGAGAAAAGGTCATAGAACTGTGATTAGGATGTTTCTAGGACAATGGGGCTATGAGAGGAGCTCTCTTTTCCTTTCTTTGTGTAGGTATAATGCAAATTATACCATAATGGGGAACTCATAGAGCTGAACAGTAGACAGATGCCAGTCTCACTATTCAGTAAGATTGACCCTTACTTTCCAACGGATATTAAATCGTAGCTAAATATAGACATGTGATTTCACCCAACCCAGGCAAAATGGTCTATCTGAATAAGTCAATTTATTCTGTTAATCTGAATCTATAGAAAATGACTGAATCTTAGAAAGCCTTTTTATTTATTTATTTAGCAGTAATGGGATTGGAAATTAATCTTTTTAACTTTCTCTGTATTATAGGAGAAAAGATTTGCAACATGTTAAATCAGATAACTGGGTTTAAATTTTCTTCTCATTGTAGGAGAAGGTGGAAATTTAATTTGCATAAGATGAAGTTACAGGGGGCTGGGTTGTGGCTCAGTGGTAGAGCACTCACTAGTATGTGGGAGGCCCTGGGTTCAATCCTCAGCACCACATATAAATAAATTTTTTAAAAAAAGGTATTGTGTCCACCTACAACTAAAAAATGTATTTTAAAAAAGAAAGAGTTACAGGAACTTCATTTACTCTATGATTTGAAACAACCCCCCAAAAAGACAAAATAAATAAAACTATTCTTTTGAAGACACTGGACAACAGGCAGTGAAAGATAGTTATCCTTGAGAGATAGGAAACAAATAGAATGACCCTCATGATCCTCTGGTTTAGTCACTTCACAGAGTTTCCAAAGAGAGGGGAAATAGGTAGAGCCTGTCAGACTGAGCTTCAGAAATGAACTTAAGTATCTAGAGACATGGAGGCAGACAAAATTTCACAAGATACAATATCAAATGGGAGAGAAATGGGCAGAGTGAAGATTCTAGCACATTTCATAGTCAACCTCAGTTATTCAGCACAGTACTAATGAGCACATGTATGTAAGGAATCTACCAAAGTCTGAGGACAAACTTTCTAAAAGAATTAAACAGTGCCTGGTGCTCATACAAAGCCAAGAATAGTGCACATGACCATGAGTCAGAATGGAATGTTTCTAATTCATGGAATATTTTTTAAGTTAAGTATGAATTCCTTGACTCAGTAATGAGGATTAATTAGCCTTAGATTGATCACTGTTTTGGAGTTGAGTTATAAATCACAAAAACAAGACCTCAAAGATTAAATCATTTCCCAGTAATATTCCTTTCAACTACACATAGAACATTTATCAAGATAAACTATTTCCCAGGTTGTAAAATAAGTCTTAATAAATTTACAAAGTTTAAACTCATGTAAAGTCTAGTCTCTGACCATATTAAATGAGAAATGAATACTAGAGAAATCTCTGGAATAATTCCAAATATTTGGAAACTAAATAATAGACTTCTAATAACCTCTTGTCTAAAGAAGACATCAAAAGAAAAATTTAAAAGTGTATTGAATTGGTTGAAAATGAAAACAAAACATATGTATATTTGTTGGGTGATACTATATCATCATAGGGAAGGAATTTACAGTAGTAAATGCTCATATTTGAAAAATGTTGCTGGCATGATGGTGCACATGCACACCTGTAATCCTATAATCTAAGGAGGCTGAGTTAGGAAGATGGTAAGTTCAAGGACAGCCCCAGCAACATAGCAAGACCCTGTCTCAAAAATTAAAAAAAAAATAAATAAAAAGATCTTGGGATATGGCTCAGTGGTAATATGCCCTTGATTCAATGCCTAATCCTTGGAGGGGGAAAAAACAAAGAAAGAAAGACAAAGAAAAGAAAAATGAAAAAATTCCAAATCAGTGACTTCACCTTCCATCTTAAAATGTTAGAAAAAAAAGAGCAAAAAACTAAAAAAAAAAGGAAATATAAATATCAGAGAAGAAATCACTGTGCTAATAAACAGGAAAAACAGATAAAATAAATGATACCAAAAAGTACTTTTTTGAGATTGAAAAACGGATAAAATCTAGCCAGCAGGTTCAGGAGATTTTTTTTAATTTTTAAATTTATTTTCAGTACATAGGGATAAAACCCAGGGGTTGTTTATCCTGAGCTTCATCCCCAAACTTATTTATTTATTTCTTTATTGGGGGGTGGGGTGGGGTTGGTTTTAGAGATTGACCCCAGAGCCACTATCACTGAGCCACATACCCAGTTCCTTTTTTTTTTTTTTTGAGACAGTGTCTCAATAAATTGCTAGGGCCTTATTAAATTGCTAAGGCTCACTTTGAACCTGTGATACTTCTGTCTCAGCCTCCTGAACTGCTAGGATTACAGGAATGAACCACCGATTACAGACATTACAGGCATGCACCACCACACCTGGCATTCCCAGACCTTTTCTTTTCTTTTCTTTTTTTTTTTTTTTGAGATAGGGTCTCACTAAATTGCTGAGGCTCATCTGGAACTTGTGATCCTCCTGCCTCAGCCTCACAGGTAGCAGGGATTACAAATATGAGCCACCACACCTGACAGGAAAAAAAAAAAACTATTGAAGACACACATTTCCATTATCAGAAATAAGGTTTAACTCTCTTATCACCGAATCTACAATTTTAAAAGGATGATAATGGAACCTTGTGAACAAGTTTATACTGATAATTTTAAAAACTTAGATGAAATGAGCAGATTCCTTGAAAGATACAGAATACTAAAGCTCATTCAAGAAGAAAAAAGAACTACCTGAATAGCCTTATATCTAATAAAGAAATTCAATATGTGGTTTAAAAACCTTACCACAAAGAAAATTTAAACCTGAGATGGCTTCACTGGTGAGTTCTATCAAATATTTAATGAAGGAATAAATCCAGTCAGACACAAATGTTTTCAGAGTATTTAGGAGGAGGGCATATTTTTCAACTCATTGTATGATCCTAGCATTAACATAATTCTAAAACCAGACAAAGATATTTCAGGAAAACTAAAAGCAAATCAGACAGCTAGAAAGCCTGGCTTGAGGAAGTAACCGCTTGAGAAATGCAAATCAAAACTACCCTAAGATACCATCTCACTCCAGTAAGATTGGCAGCCACTATGAAGTCAAACAATAACAAGTGCTGGAGAGGATGTGGGGAAAAGGGTACTCTTGTACATTGCTGGTGGGACTGCAAATTGGTTCAGCCAATTTGGAAAGCAGTATGGAGATTCCTGGGAAAGCTGGGGATGGAACCACCATTTGACCCAGTTATTGCCCTTCTTGGTCTATTCCCTGAAGACCTTAAGAGAGCGTACTACAGGGATACTGCCACATCGATGTTCACAGCAGCACAATTCACAATAGCTAGACTGTGGAACCAACCCAGATGCCCTTCAATGGATGAATGGATTAAAAAAATGTGGCAGTTATACACCATGGAGTATTACACAGCACTAAAAAATGAGAAAATCATGGAATTTGCAGGGAAATGGATGGCACTAGAGCAGATTATGCTTAGTGAAGCCAGCCAATCCCTAAAAAACAAATACCAAATGTCTTCTTTGATATAATGAGAGCAACTAAGAATAGAGCAGGGAGGAAGAGCAGGAAGAAAAGATTGATATTAAACAGAGACACGAGATGGGAGGGAAAGAGAGAGAAAAGGGGAATTGCATGGAAATGGAAAGAGACCCTCATTGTTATAAAAAACTACATAAAAGAGGTTGTGAGGGGAATTTGAAGGAAAAACAAGGAGAGAAATGAATTACAGTAGATGGGATAGAAAGAGAAGATGGGAGGGGAGGGGAGGGAGGATAGTAGAGGATAGGAAAGGTAGCAGAATACAACAGTTACTAGTATGGCGTTATGTAAAAAGGTGAATGTGTAACCGATGTGATTCTGTAATCTGTATTTGGGGTAAAAATGGGAGTTCATAACTCATTTGAAACTAATGTTTGAAATATGATATGTCAAGAGCTTTGTAAGGTTTTGAACAACCAATTAAAAAAATAAAATAAAGCAGAACCTCTAACAAAAAAAATTAACTTGCTATTGAAAAAAAAATAAAAAATAAAAAATAAAAGCAAATCAATCAACAAAATACAATACTCCATTAAGTCATAGATGTACAAATTGAAATAAAATTTTCACAACAAAATTCAACAATATGCAAAAATGGTAGTACATTATGAATAAATGAGGCATATCTTAAGAATATAAAAGATTCTTAACATTTGAAAATAAACCAATGGAAATCACCCTATTATGTAAAAGGCATATGCATTGACATAGGATTTGACAAAATATAATGTGTATTCCTATTGAAACTTTCAGCAAATTAGTAATAGAAAGGACTTTCAACCAGATAAACAGCATCATGAAAAATCTACACCTAACAAAATAGAATACTGAATTATTTCACCTAACCATTAGAAAAAAAGATATGGATATCTTATCACTTCTCTTTAAAATTGTGTGTATAGTCTAGGCTGTGCAATAACCGAGGAAAAGAAAGAAAAGGCATCTAAAGGCAATAAAACTATCTTTTATTAATAGAAAATATGATCATCTATGTGGAAAATCCAATGGAATCTACAAAAAATTACTAGAATTAGTGAATTCAGTAAGTTTGAAAAATACCATATGAATAGATGAATCAATTGTATTTCTATGTACTAACAATGAATAATTAGAATATATATATATATATATATATATATATATATATATATATATATGTTTTTTTATTTGTGGGTAGACACAATAACCTTTATTTTATTTTCATGTGGTGCTGAGGATTGAACCCAGTGCTTCACGTGTGCTAGGCAAGTGCTCCACTGCTGAGCCAAAGCCCCAGCCCAATAATAGGAATTTATATTTTTTAAAAATAATATTTGTAATAGCATAACATTAAATACTTGGAAGTAAATCTGCCAAAAGATGTGCAAGGTATGGAAGCTACAACATTGCTTAGAGAAATTAAAGAAAACCTGAATTAATAAAGAGATATAACTTGTCAGCATATTAAAAGACTCAATATTCCATGCATATATAATTATATAATTAGGTCAATAAACCCCCAAATTATGGATAATTACAATGCACTAATAAAACCATTTTTAAAAAGAAAGAAAACCACATTAGGCATGTTAGTCAAACTGCTGCAAACCTTGACTGAGGGCATTAAGCTGAGTGAAATAAGTCAGTCATAAAAAGATATATATGCTATGATATCTAGAGTAGTCAAATTATAGACAGTAGAATTATGAGGAGTTATTATTTAATACATACAGAGATTCTGTTTTGAAAGTTGAAGAGTCCTGGAGGATAGTGGTGATGACTGTACTATACTATGAATAAAATTAATGTCAATGAACTATATACTTAAAAATGGTTAATGCGGTAAATTGTATGTTCTGTGTGTTTTACCACACTTAAAAATAACAATAAAGGAGCTGGGCATGGTGGTGCATGCCTGTCATCCCAGCAGCTAAGGAGACTGAGGCAGGAGATGGTAAGTTCAAAGCCAGTCTCAGCAAGTTAGTGAGGGCCTAAGCAACTTAGCCAGACTCTGTCTCAAAATAAAAAATAAAAAGGGCTGGGAATGTGGCTCAGTAGTTAAGCATTCAATCCCTGGCACCAAATAAATAAATAAAATTTAAAAATTAAATTAAAATAAGCCAAATTTTAAATCTGTACTTTAGTGAAGGAAATAAATATATGGCAAATAAGCAAATTAAAAGTTGGTTGTTATCATTAGTCATGAGGGAAATGCACATTAATAACATAATGGGCTACTAGTACACAGTATAATGACTAAAATAAAAAACAAAACATAAACAATAACAATGAAAAAAAAAACCCTGAACATGTTGAATGTTGGTAAGACTATATAGAGCAACTTGAACTCATAGTTATTGGTAGGAATGTAAAATCCTACTACTGTTTTGGAAACTTGTTTGGAAATTTCTTGAAAAGTTAAACATGCACCAACCACATGATCCATCCAAGAGAAAATAAAGTATTCCTTCATACACTGACTTGAACAAATGTTCACAGCAATTTTATTTAGAATGGTCAAAAACTGGAGATAATTAAAATGTCCATTATGTGGGCTGGGCGCCATGGCACACACCTGTAATCCCAGTGGCTCCGGAGACAAAGGCAGGAGGATTGCAATTTCAAAGCCAGCCTCAGCAATTTATCAAGGGGCTAAGCAACTCAATGAGACCCTGTCTCTAATAAAACAAAAAGTAGGGCTGAGGATATGGCTAAGTGGCAGAGTGCCCCTAAATTCAATCCCTGGTATCCCCCCCAAAAAAAATGTCCATCATGTGAATAGATAAATTATGGAATTTTCATTTAAATATTGATGCAAACAAGATGGGTGTGCCTCAAAGTAATTACATTGAGAGAAAAAAGTTAGAGAAAAATAATGCCTATTGTATGAGTTCATTTATGTAGTTTTTAGAAAATGCAAAGTAATCTTTCGTGATAGAAGAATCAATGATTTCTTGGAGGAGAGAGAATTAGGTTTTTGGCAGAAGGGAGTAATTACCAAGAGGTGTAAAGATATCTGGGGTAATATATTTTTTACTACCTTGATTGTGGTAGGGCTTTCATGGATGTGTGTATATATGTCAAAATTTTCAAATTGTATGCTTTAAATATGTTCACTTTAATACATAACAATTATATCCCAATAGTTCTGTTAAAATGAATGTACCTGGGGTTGGGGGTGTGGCTCAGTGGTAGAGTATATGTGAGGCACTGGGTTAAATTCTCAGCATTGCATATAAATAAATGAATAAAATAAATGTCCATCAACATCTAAAATTTTTTTAATTCATATGCCTATTCTTCATATTTTTTTAAAGAGAGAGAGAGAGAGAGAGAGAGAGAGAGAGAGAGGGAGAGAGAGAGAGAGAGAATTTTAATATTTACTTTTTAGTTCTCGGTGGACACAACATCTTTGTTTGTATGTGGTGCTGAGGATCGAACCCGGGCTGCACGCATGCCAGGCGGGCGCGCTACCACTTGAGCCACATCCCCAGCCCCCTATTCTTCATATTTCAAACTTATAATAAAACTTAATTTTAGGTAAGCATTATATTTAAGTACATATAACTCAATACAATTGGACAGTCATTAAAACAATGGTTCTTAAACTTTAGCATACTTTGGAATTTCCTTGAGGGCTTTTAAAAACACAGATATCTAGGCCCCACCCCCAGAATATCTGATTTAGTAGGTCTTGCGTTGGATCAAGTAATTGATATTTCTAACATATTCCTAAATGATGCTGACTTTGAGAACCATTGGTTGAAAATGTAGGTTTTTTAAATCAGAAGAACCTAATTTTTGATCTTGGGCATTCTGTTTACCAACTGTATGACCTCATAAAATTTTCATAGTCTCTAAGCAGCAGATTCTTCTCATCTAAAAATATTACCTCTCATGATAGTAATAGGTATTCCATAAGCCCACTGTACAAATTGAATGATTAAATTGATTAGCAAAATACTTCTTGCCATGTAATAAGTAAAACTAAATTATAAGTATTATCATTATTATGATATATTAGAAACCACTCATTATTTTGATGGTTTTCACAATTTATCCATATTTTGCAAAGTGGAGAAAGTTAATTAATATTTTACGTTTAAGTATGTGATTTTAATTTAAGTACTAAGGTTTAATATTAACCACTGTAGATATAGATTTTGTTTCTTGATTATTTCTATCAATGAACTACAAATGTGTTATCATAAGCTAGCTTGACTTTGTTTTCTCACAATCTATTTCAAATAGCACTGCACATGAAGTCATATCCGTGGGTATGGTTACTTGAGAATTATTCATTTATGTTCATATAATTTATAGAGAGTTGGTTCTAATTATTATCAGATTCCATAGTTCTGAATATACTTATTCACCAAAATTTATTTGTAACCCCTAAATCAATACTCACAATACTTTCTGGGTCATGGATATGCATGGAATGATGAACAATTTGAGCCACTTAAAGTTCATGTTTCCAGTTGAAGTCAAAGAAAGTAACTCTTTGCCTTAGTCTCAGCTATCTTTGTAAACAAGTCACCTTTTCCTGGTTTATTTAATGCCATGATCTTTGTGGTTTTGTGCTTTTTGTTAGTGATTTTGCTATTTAAGTGGTCTCCAAATGTAGCATTGAACTATTGTGCAGTGTTCCTAAGTACAAATCTGTGATGTGCCTTACAGAGAAAATTTGTGTTAGATAACTTCAATCAGTCAGGAATTATATTCTTGCTGATGATAAGCTTAATGTTAAGGAGAACAATACATATTAATAAGATATCATTAAACTAAATGCATATAAACCAATGATATGCATATTGTGACTAGAGACTTGAAGGAAAGTAACCCATAATTACCTCTGAAGCAGTGGTTCAGTATTTATTAATTCAGAGTTAACAGTAACTTTATAGAACATCATTACCTTGAATAATAAGACTCGACTCCATGTAACCATATAGAATTTATGCACTTGAGCTCAAAATAAAGAATAAATACCAGAATTTCTAGCAAGCATACAACATTGAAAAACTTTGCAGTCAGCATTTTGGGAAGGAGTATAAGGGGTGGGTTTGCTCTCCAAAAGCCTTGGGGTAAAATAGATGTCTGTTGTAGAAACAAATACTTGGAAATAGGTAGAGTTCTGATCCCTGTATTCATTTTTTATCCTCCTCCCCTGGGGAGGTAATTCATCATGAATTGAAGTGCCATTTGTTTTATCAGCTGTCTTCTTGCCTGCTGAGGCATAAGTAGAGAACACTACATTTGGTGTACAGTGCTATTGGTCAAGGTCAGGCCCTATGCATTTTTTCCATAGAAACAGAAGGAGAGGAATCCAAAATAAAGAATACTCCAAGCATTGTGCTTGTAATGGTGAAACCAGTAATGGGATTTCTACTTAAGTGACTAAAGTTTTTCATGTCTTGTTGCCAAGGGTTTCTTCTACCATTGTCAAGAAACTGTAGTCATGATAACATATTATATAGTCCCCATTCAGATTTCTTTGATTTGTCTCTGACTCCAGAAAAAAAGATTATCTTAGTTCATTTTGTATTACTTTAACAGAATACCTGAGACTGGGTGATTTATAAATGTTTTATTTTGTTTTACACTTCTAGAGGCTGGAAATCCAAGACTGAGTGGCCACACCTGGCTAGGGCCTTGTACAACATAGCAGAAAAGCAGAAGGGAAAGTGGGTACATGTAGAAGAGGCAAAATATGAGGGGTAACCTTGATTTGTAACAACCTGCTCTCACAGAAATGAATTTAGTCCCATGAGAATTAACCCAGTCCCAAGAGAAGGGCATTTATACCTCTTAAAGACCTAATCAACTCTTAAAGGACCACTTCCTAACACCACCACAATGATAATCAAATTAGAACATGAATTTTGGAGGGGGCCATCCATGATAAAGGTCATATTAAAATCTCTAACTCAAAAATGAAGGGCTGGATACCAGTGACCCATGGTTTGAGAGTGGAAAGGAAAGGAATGTGCTTTAGAGAAAGTGGCAGAAATAGCCTATATATCTTTAACAATCCAGCACAAAGGTGCTAGTTTTTAAGATGGAAATGAACATTATGAGTAATTTTTACAAGCACAGATTTTTTTTGACATTTCATGTTGCATCTAAATAGCTTAAACCTTTAAAAGTATTCTCTGAAAAACTGTAATTGTGTGAACCTGAACTTGAATTTTGAAAAGTTATGCTGTGCAGTACTTTGGTAAGGTGATTTAGGGAAGATGAATAGTCTTGTAGAAGTTTTGAAGAATGTGGCATTGGGGAGCATGTACACATGCCCAGGCCTAGAATTTGTTCATGCCAAGGAAGAGCAACAGGTGTCCATTGAATAATATCTGGATGAGTTACAGAGAAGGAAATAGCAAGAGACTTTGGACTGATGGTCTTATCTTTGGACCTTAGATTTAAGACACAAACAAGAATGTCAGCAAAGGTTGCTTTTACCCTCTGGATAACTGAACAGTTTGACGAAGGCAGTTGAATACTTTGAGATAAAGAATAACTCATGTGCCCATATTGTAGGCCTGGCTTCTAGAAAAGGATACCAGCTTTGATTGAAGTGTCATATGGCAGCCTAAGCCTCCCAAACTGCCCTGATAAAACTGATCTTTGTGTCTATAGAAGATAAGGTATGTGTAAAATTGGGAAAATAAGCTCTTATTTAAATGCACTGTAATAATGATACTCTTCCCAGTTATGAGCACAGTGTGTGTGTGTGTGTGTGTGTGTGTGTGTGTGTGTGTGTGTTGAAGTAGGGAACACAGAGCAGCAAAGGGCTCAGTGATACTAAGTTCATAATGACACTGAAGATGATAGCAAACCTTACTATAGTACCTGATAATTTAAGGCTCCATGAATCCAGAAGAATGTGGCCTCGTCAGAAGCAGTAGGTGAATTCTATCAGGCATAAGTCTATACTGAATCAGCCAGAAAGAAGTAGACCAGGGAAAGAATTACTAGAGGGTCAAGCAACTCTTCTGAGAGGTTCTCTGATCCAGTGATTATTCTCATTATCATTGCTACTCTAAAGCACATGACCTCCCCAAACTTGCATACTATGACCTGGAGAAGTAAGGTTACTCAAGCAGTGCATTGCTAAAGTGGCTGAGGATTAATATTAGAGAATTAAACATGGGAAGTATGTAAGGGGAGACATAATGTTCTATGTTCTTGCTAGGAGTAATTTTTTGTGGTGCTGGGGATTGTTTCCAATGTCTTGTACACTGGGTACAAGCACTGTACCACTGAGTTATACTCTCAGCCCCAACACAAACATTATCTAAAAATTTTCAAAAATAATTCAAAGTATAAAGATCACCAATTCAATGACCAAAAACTGAAACATCCGTAATATGTTGAGGACTATGCAAGATGGTAGAAATATCAGGAAAAGTTAAATATAAATATCCTTTTCACATGTAAATAACTATCTGTATATGACAAGACCTATAGCAGAGGATAAAATGAAGTGTTTTGAATGAAAGTGAAAAAATCTAAATAGTTATAAAACAGTGACAGGGTGGCATATTGAAAACAGGAATGGATTTGGGGTTAGCAGTTAGTAGTTTGGGGTTTGACACTTGATTATAGCCTTTCAAAATTAGAAAAGCATATTAAGTAATTTGCCCAAATTGCAAAGCTAGGATATTGCTAGATGAGAGGTTAGCCCTATTACTCCTAGTCCATGCTCCTTCCACTCCACCTGATTTCTGTGCAGTGTCCTAGAGTCTTAGGATAAAGACACTTTTACAAAAATATTTTACAAAGGGAGAGAGACTAACAGCTATATGCCATTTGGTCTTCTGGTTACAGAGCCTGAGCTCAGAGAGGATGACAGCATGTGCTTAAAAGCTATACCCTGCCTATCATTAAATATTAAAAATCTTTTTCTTTAGCAGTCTTGTGGTTCTTAACACAGTAAGACTTCTCAGCTAGGGTGGTTTCAAGAAGGGATAGAATTGTATGAATGCTTCATTATAAAATGCAAACTAAAATTACCTTTGTCATAAAAAACCATAACCATCTTCTTAATGAACATACCTTAGAACCCTAACAGCAGTACACCATGTTCATTTGTAATCAATCAGGCAGTGACAACCTTCCTCCTTCCTTCTACCCCTCCCCCACTCGACTACATTGCAGTAATGGGTCTGCTTCCAGCCTGTGAAAATGTGTCTCTGGAGATATTATATTGGGAAAGTGAAAGCAATAGACTTTTTCTTGGGAATATGTTCTACCTCTGAAGGAAAAAAAGAGCATTAAGTCAATACCTAGACTTTCAAGTAATATTCCTAATTATTTTGGGAATGTGTAAATTGTAACTTATCTAAGATTCATTCCTTTTAACCTCCCTGCTTGTCCCCCCTAAAAGGGATTTTATTAATAGACAAAGTACAGGGAAATGGGGTTCATCTCACTTATGCTGAAGTCTCCTACCATGGTGCTCAAGATCAATAGTACTTACTAAGAATACTCGGGATCCATTGAGGTCAGTGGGACCAAGTCCCCCTTAATTCATTGAAAGATAACATTTGTTTACATTTATTTTGTGCTATTTATTTACTATGTTCTTCATGTATTCTATTTTATTTTTTAATCCTCACAGAAGTAAATTATTATTCCTACAGTTCCTCAGATGAGTAAATGAGGTTAGTGTGCTAATCTGCTTTCTATTGCTATGATTAAATACCTAAGAAAATCAACTCCAGAGGGAAAAGACTTATTTGGACTCATAGTTTCAGAGATTTCAGTCTATGATCAGCTGGCTCCATTGCTTTTAGGCCTTTGGCAAGGCAGAAACATCAAAACAGAAATGTGTGATGGAAGAAAGCTGCTCACCTCATAGCATGAAAGGAGGAAAGGAGAGGGAGGGAGGGAAGGGGAAGAGGGATAAGATATTCCTTTCCAGGGCACACCCCCAGTAATCTATTTCCTCTAAGTAGGCCCTACCTTCTGTGTTATCTATCATCTCGCAATAGCCCACTCAATTATGAACCAATTGATGCATTGATCCATTGATGAGAACAGAGTCCTCATGATATATCACTTCCAAAAGCACCATCTCTGAACATGGCTGCATTGCAGACCATGCCTTCTACACATGAGTCTTTAGGGAATATTCCAGATCCAAACTATAACAGCTAGAGAGATGAATTGATTTGTCCATGGTTATACAACCAGTAAAAGAGTGGAGCTGAGTTATATAAGCCTTCTGCTCATGGATTTGATAGATAAGTGAATGAATAAATAATAAATAAATAAAGTTAGCCTTTGGCCATGCACTTTGGAACTCTCGGATATAACTTATAAAAATCTTGGTGCTGCCACTGGAACTAGAATTTAGGAACAGAAACATCACTTTCTCAACTTATAACAGATTCAGGGTTTACCTTCAACTAAAGAAATGTGTTCCAGGGTTTTAGTTTTTTACAAATACTACACAGGCCAACAACATATTAGTAAAATCAGTCAATCAGTCAGACAGTCAATCAGTCAATAAAATACCCAGATGCCATTTCTTCCTCCCCTTCAATTCTTATTCAATTTTTCCAATTCTGGTGTGAAAATGTTAATATTAAATTAAAGTTTTCCTTAAATTTTTCAATATTTCACATATTGGCATCCAAAAAGTTTTTCCGACTTTTCTACTCATCCTAAGAATGGATTTTTAATAAATATAATGTAAATGCTGCTAGTAACATGCCAACCTGAAAATACTCCTTTAAAATTTGCTCCAAAACAAATTTATAAATTTTTATTTTTATTTCTAATACCATTCTCCAATAAAAAGGAACCAGGGTTCCTTGTAGAAATGGCTAATAATACTCTATGAGATGAGCCTGGAGCATCTTGTTGTGTCAGACACTAAGAAAGAACCCAGATAAATAAATAAATAAATAAATAGCCACAATGAGAGGATATTTCAAAGAAGCAAAGAGTCAGCTGAAAGAGCTCCCATTGGCCAAAGCTGGAACAATTTGAGCAACAAAATAAAAGAAATATTCACAAAGTATAAAATAAATATTCACAAGTCCATATCAATATAAAAGATTGAATAAATGAATAAATACACAAACATCTGAGGGTGAATATACATATTTTCCACATAGAAGAATTCCAAATCATTTATGTAGAGACTTTACCCTCAAGAATATGGAATATAACTTCACTTATGTATGATGTATACCTAGTGATTATCTTCCAAAGAGCACTGGGGGAAGGTTGGGGAAAAAGAAAACAATAACTTCATAGTGGAGAAATCTAATGAACACTACCTCAGACAGGTGTTCAAGGTCAACATCAATAGTCAATCAGTAATATTGAAATTGTATACACTTGATATGATAAGGATGACATTTGACTTCGGTGGGCTTCCTCTCAAAACCATATAACCACAATCTAAGTATGATACAAAAAAAATTAGACAATTCCAACCAGGGACATTCTACAAAATATATCATAAATGCTCCTCAGAATTCTCATAATCCTCAGAAACAAGGAAAGTCAAAGAAACTGACAGCCAAGAAGAGCCAGAAGATATGTTGTATCAGTTTTCTCATTTACCTCTAAGAATTTTTTAATCTCCTCCTTGATGTCTTTTTTCAACCCATTGTTCATTCAGTAGCATATTATTTAGTCTCCAGGTGTTAGAGTAGTTTTTATTTTTTATTTTATCATTGATTTCTAATTTTATTCCATTGTGATCTGATAGAATGCAGGGTAGTACCTCTACTTTTTAGTATTTGTTAAGAGTTGCTTTGTGGCATAATATATGGTCTATTTTAGAGAAGAATCCATGTGCTGCTGAGAAGAAAGTGAATTGTTTGTTGAAGGATGAAATATTCTCTATAAGTCAGTTAAGTCTAAGTTATTGACTGTATTATGGAGTTCTATAGTTTCTTTGTTAAGCTTTTGTTTGGAAGATCTATCCAGTAGTAAAAGAGGTGTTTTAAAGTCACCCAGAATTATTTTGTTGTGGAGCAGAAAAGGAAAATTAGGTAAAAATTGAGCAAATCTGTATAAAGTATGGATTTTAGTAAATAGTATATCAATATTGTTTCATTAATTGTGACAAATGTACCATAGTAATACAAAATGTTAATAATAGAGTAAGTAGAATGTGGGGTATATGGGAAATTTCTATACTGATTTTACAATTTTCTGTAAATGTATTTTAAGATAAAACATTTATTTAACAAAATGAACTAAAGCCTGTTCAAATCATGCTACATCAGCTCCTTGGAAGAAGAGGGTAGCGATAAAATACAGAAACAAAAATAACTCTTTGTTTATAGGTAAATACCTATTAAAATATCCCCATCTGAATCTAGTTTAATTTTAAATTTATCTTCATCATTTTGCACAACTCAGGTTGACATATGGAACTGGCTAATGTGGCTTCTACAATAAGCTCCAGGACATGTCTTCTCTTTCCTCCACTATCCCCCACCTGCTTCACCCATTTTCGAATCTAGGAGCAAGGTTAATAAAAAAAAAAAATGTTGGTTTGGAGGAACTCTGTAAGAAATTCAATTCATTAAATTTTTACCTCTGACACTAGAAATATTTTTTTCTCAAAATATTTTATATTTTATGTCCATTATCTTTTCTAGGATTATTGTATTCAGTGTAGATAAACTATCAAATCCAAAATTCTCAGCTGCTTTTCTTCTAGGTTTTCCATCTCAACATTCTTTTGTCAGGATTAGCACAGAACACAGGTTGGATGCATCTTAATACAAGAAAGGCTGTCTAGTATAGCTTGCAAAAAGATTGCATCTTGTATGGAATTTACCCTCTGCATCTCTCATATCCCTTTTTAGATTCTCTGATTGGATTCTATTCTGAGAAATTGTTCCACATCTTTTCCTTCCATTATAAATCCTTCTTTTATGCAGAATTCTTATTTTTGTCATTTATCAAAAAGGAAACTTATATACTTATTTACATAAGATGTGTGATTAAGAACAAGTGCTGTTCTCCTTGAAAGTGTTGCCCATTTAAAGGATTCTTAGGATGGTGCTCTGAGGGTTAACAGTGTGACAATTTTTAGGAATATTCTTTGACACAGAGGTCTTTCCTGTATTCTCCAAGTTTAGGAAAACCATGCATCCAGATTTGTCCAAGACATCCAATTTTATGCCTGATGTCCTGGGGTAATTATTAGAGAAACCACTTTCACTCTCAAAATCACCATATTTTTAAAAAAAATATTTATTTTTTTTATTTGTAAGTGGACACAACACCTTTATTTTATTTTTATGTGGTGCTGAGGATCAAACCCAGGGCCTCACACAGGCTAGGTGAGTGCTCTACCTCTGAGCCACAACCCCAACCCTCAAAATCACCATATTTTATATGATCAATTATATGAACACCCTACTATAATCACCCAAGGCAAAACCATGCATTAGTCAGGTTTCCTATATGAAGTGCAGAAGTGGAAAGAAAGCCAATTAATGCTAGCTAGTTACTGTGTATTTTGATCCCCACCATTAAGAATACACTATTCACAGCAAATGGAATCTTATTGCTAATGGGATGTAACTAATTTTTTCTTAACTGTGTTGTTTTGTCTGTAAAGTTAACTTAGGATCCCATGTGTTCTTTACGTTTAGTTCTACATTTTGAGATATGTTCTTTTGAATGGTTCAAGTTCCCTAGGAACAAAGAGTAACCTAGTCAAAATACCACCTAACCATATGCTCACTGGAATTTCCCTGTGAACACTTAAACTTCTTTCAGATCTTTGTGAGAGTATAAGCAGACACGTTCCTGCCATTCTTGAGTTGATAACATCTGTGAGATAATATTATATAAACCTGTAAATATCTGAAAGCAAATTTCCCAGTAATAAAAATGAAAATATCAGGGTTGGGATTGTGGCTCAGTGGCAGAGCACTTGCCTAGCATGTGTGAGGCACCAGGTTCAATTCTCAGCACCACATATAAATAAATAAATAATAAAGGTATATCGAAAACTAAAAAATATTTTTTAAAAAATGAAAACATCAAGCCATCTAAGGGCTGGACACTTGCCATATACTAGCCTCTGGGAAATAATATTGCTTTGTTTGTTCAAGTTGGGTTGTCCTATGACACTGTGTGCTGCTCCCTAGGAAAGAACCTCTGTACCCACCCCCAACTTTGCTTTTGTTCACATCTTTGAGAGCTGAAGTTACTAAATTTTAGGTGTATAGTTTTTCTGATATATTATTAGCAAAGGAACCCTACTATTATGTTTTGGATCTGGAAATCTCCCCAAAAGCTCATATGTTAGGCAGTGCAGAAATGTTCAGAAATGAAATTATTGGGTTGTGAGGTCTATTACCTCACCAATGAATCCACTGATAGCTGAATGGACTAGGGGAAGGTGGGAACTACTTAGGGGAAGTATGTCACTGTGGGCATGCCCTGGAAGGGTCCATTTTCTCCCTGCCATGAGGTGAACAGCTCTCCTTCACCATTCCCATCGGCCATGATGTTTCTTGAATGGAGTCTGCTGACTACAAACTGAGATCATGAAACAAAATAAATTGTTCCTCTTCTAAGTTGTTTTTATCAGATATTTTGCTCATAGTGATGAAAGGCTGACTAACACACCTATTCTATGAAATAAAATTAATGTGAATTCTTCTGCCTTCCCATTCTCCTTTCCCCTAAACTCTATTTCTTTGGCAAACTCTATTCTAGGGCAAAGTGATGATAGCTATATTGGCAGCAGTAGGTCTGCCTGCAGATTTGGGGGTGATCTGTGGTCACCCCTACAGAAAGGGAGAGGAGTGATATAGGAGAGAAAGTAGCAAAGGGCAAATGGATTGCTTTCTGAAGACCACCAGTGACCAGTGACCATGGCTAAGCATCCTCTTTCCCTATATTCTGAGTAGGGAGAACTCTGAGGAGTATCTAACATCTGGTAATTACTCACCTGTGTGCTAGCTAATGATTATCATAATGAGATGGAGCAGGGCCAATATTCTTCCTGCTGTGCTCTTATTAGTGAGAAATAGCATCTACCTGTCATGTTTCTATTTTTATATAATGTGTAAACTAGGTGAGGAAGGAATAGATAAGGTGTTTCTGAGATACTAGTGTAGAGAGATAGAGAATGCTATGGGGAGAGAAAATAGTGATAGGACAATCACCTATTTGGAGGAAAATTATTTTCTGGAATAAGAGAAGATGGGATGAACAAGGTTCTTGCTAAAAAGTACAAGAAGCCTAGAAAATAGTTACCTCCCTCCATTGTTTCAGTTATTTGGTGCTATGTGCAAAATAACTCTCAAAATTAATGACTTAAAATAATGATGCTTTCTATTCGGGACTCAACTGGGTCTGGACCATTTAGGATTTCCCTAATCATCCAATAGTCTAGCATCTTTTCAGCATGGATTTAGCTTCAAAAAGAAAGCATGCCAACAGGAGATGTGATTTGCTTCAGTTTTGTGGACCTCAGATCTTTCTTCTAAGAAGTTAAGGGATTGATTCAATGATTTCTAAGCCTCGTTGCAGTTTAATTATAAAGAATGTGCCACTCTTAACTATTCCCCAGGAATCTTGGGTGGAATCTGGAAGCATAGTAAAAAATAGCATATTGATTATTTCCACCTCATGATCCAATTCAACCCACTATCAATTCTTGTTTTATCCTTAGGCAAATTCTCTGCTTCAATCCAGTGGACTACCTTCAGCTTTCAGCTCAGTTATTCATTCATGCCTATCATAAAAATGTAGTTTATCACTTAGATCCCTTCATTGCAAGTCTAGTGTACTTTTCAATAAAGCTATCTCACTCATGGGCATGCCATCACTCATTCCCATTCCCCCAAACTACAACCCCTGAAAACTTTCCTAATCCTTTAAAGCCTAACTCAAAGCATATTTTCTGCCTATAGTTTGACCCATCACTCCAATGGAAACTGACCTCTCCTCTTTTGAACTACTTTTTCTATACTTGAGAATTGGTTCTACTCACACAATACCCATGTATGTGATTTATACTCCCAGAGTATGGCATAAAGAAACCACTTCACAAAGTTTATCAAAAGCCTTATTGAAAGAATTGATCTTTATGGAGGATTGTTATAAGGACATTCAAGCCATCTATTCCTGTAGATAGTCTACAACTTATCTCTGGTTCACATTAGACCATTAAAGCTATACTTTTGTATTGAATTGTAGTGTCTTCACTATGAAGCTGCTTAAACTGAATTGAAATGTCTTCAGATTTCAATGAGTGATGTTATAAGAGTCTATTACTCTATTTGAGTGACATCTTGTTGTCAACAACTCAAGTGTCTACTATGTCAGAAATATATTTTAGAGGAAATTTCCTTCTCCTGAGATACTATTGGCTTTATTTTTTACTGCAGAAGAAGGGGATTATAAAACCAATTCTATCATATTTTTATTGTTACTATTATTATTCTGTTTTTGTTTGTCTTGGTCACCAGGATACTTAGAGCCCAAATTTTTATGCCATTACAATTATCATCTTCTTTATTGTCAATGAACAAATTAGCTTTGTGTGCATATGTGTGTGTGTGTGTGTGTGTGTGTGTGTGTGTGTGTGTGTGTGTGTTGCTGGATGGTGATAGAACCAAGGACCTTGTGCATGCTCAGTGCTCTACCACTTAGCTACATCCCTGGATCTTTATGGCTATTTTCTCTTTACTGAGTTTAATTGTTTTGTTTTTAACAGATACATATATTTGAAAAAATTTCGTATTTTTATGGTACTATATTATTTACAGCTAACCCTTGAATACATCAATAATTTATTTTGACATATTTTGTGAAGGAATCTATCAATTATTTCAAAGTATTTAACTAATATTACCAACATTAGTTATTGAATATCAAATATTTCTTTATTATGAAGAAAATGCTATTTTTATATATTCTGGATTATATGAGCAATGTGTCAATACATTGCCTTTGTTAAAATTCTAAAAATGCAGATAAAGCTAATTGTGCTATACTCCCATGTCCTGTCCATTGCAGTTTTTCATCCAGAGGAAGTTTTAGCATTTAAGTACTTATAATTTCATTTTTTCTTATGCATTTAAGTACAAATATGAACACATAAAATATAGTTTTGTTACATGAGGGCTTATGCATAAATTTTTCTACATAGAATATACTGTAATTGTATTTTTCATTCACTGACATCATGGAGATCATTCTGTGGCAGTGGCTTTACATAGACCTGATTCTTTTTAAATAGCTTCATAAATATTTTGTTGTATAAAAATGATTTAATTCATCATTTTCATACTGATATGTTTTTGGTTATTTTGAGTTTTTCACTCAGATAAAAATCCTTCAATAAACTTTACTTGCAACTTTAGACAACAATATAAGTATTATATGAAAATATGAGGAACATGTCATATAACTGAAGTGATGTATATATATTACCAGAAAAATATATATGTATCTCCAGAAGGCTTTATCAATTTATACCTCTCCTGACAGCATAAGATAAAAAACATGTCTCATCATCTTTAACAAAACTGGATATATTAATTTTTCAACTTTTATGCTTCTGTCAGAATCATATTTGAATTTATAGTTATCTTACAGTTATCTACTTATTCAATTTAGGTAATATATAGTATCTTCTGACTCTTTCTACCTCACCTGCTACCCATGGAAAAATAAAAAATGTAGAATTCATTTCTTTCCCCTAGCTTTTCATTCCAGACCTCCTAGTGTTAGAAGATGTTATACGGAATTTTAGAGCCAGAAAAATATTACTGAATAAATATTTAACTTATATCCTATCTTTCAAAAATGATGTTGTATGTTTTTCATTTTCATTTTTAAAGCCTCCTTTCAAGAATAACTATGTGATTAAATAGTTTTAGTGCTAAATTCAGATTATTATTCTACTAATTTTTATTTTTGTCAGGTATTTATTTTCATTCCTCAATTGATATTGAAATAAGTCTTTCCCTTTTGCTAAATGAATCTTGTCTTAGGGAAGTCTCCCTGGAAACAGACTCTGAAACAGATATAAATGCAGGAGGCTGATTGGGGAATAATGGAGAACAAGAGCTGTAAAACTGAGGAAAGCAAAATGAGAACAGCCAGGTAGTTGTGACAAAGACCTCAACCAATCCCACAAAGATTTCTGGAGATAGGATGGCCCTTCATTTCTTCTTGGTTAATAGAGGTAAAAATGAATTAACAGTCTCCAGATTTCACATTTATATGATTAGAATCTCTGTATGTTGTCATTCAGCTAAATATTACAGAACAGGATGCTCTTGGCACTCAATTGGACAGTGAGAAAGGACAAGGAGAACCTATATTGGACCTCGATTAATACCTCGTCATTTAGTGATAAGTGAAAATGAACGATAATGAAAAGTGGTCCTTGGGCAAAAGATCTGATTACATCAGGGAAAGAGTATTAACTTGAAAATACAGGAGATGAACATGCTTTCTCAAAGATGTGCTATAGGTTACAACAGAAAACTTTTAGAAAGAAAGCATTGCTCCCAAACTCTGACTTGGGGCACATACAAGGATCATATGGTCTTTCCCAGGGAGGAGTGTAATCTCATACTTTCATCCACTGAAGACCATGCCTAGGGAGGACTCTGATGTGAGCCCTCAGCAGCCAGCCCTCCCAGCAGATAGAAGAACAAATACCTCTGCACTGTAATGGGAGATCTACAGTATCTACTACAAATAGCAAAATCCTCCGAGGAAAAAAAAAATTCTCAAATTCTTTTTTTCCTCTCAAAATTGCATAGGTGCTATTACTCAATCTCTGAAATTTAATGATGCTCAGCAAATATAAGGCTGGACTCAGTTCTAGATAAACGGTTTAATTTGCCCAGATGCATTTTTCTTAAACTGCAAAACTTGCACCAGAATATGTGAGACACTAGTTCATTAATCATGCTTCATTCATTAATCATGCTTTGTATTCTGTAATTGAAGACCATTTTCTTTTGTTGCATACCAATCACTGTAACATTTATTTTGTTTCTTCTTCAGGAACATGGATTTTCTCTGAGAACACAAGTCTTCGTGCTCTTGTTTTCAAATCTACCTTCTCCTTCTTTGATATAATCTTTTGTGGTTTTTTTTCTATCTCCAGTGAATACTTCTCCTCATCACTGATATACTTTCTTCTAATGTTAAATCTGTTATTTCTTGATTGGTCTGTGAATTTAATTTTTGTTATTACATCTTTGTATCACTTGCTGTCTTTACCTCAACTACTTCCCTCTTTATCTGAGCCTGTATCTCATCCAATACTTTAACATCTCAATTATTTTTCTTCTCATCTCAACTTTTTTTCTCCATACAATCCATATTTATTTTCCTTGAGAATCAACAATCAACAGTGCTTTCTTTTAAGAAGTTGTCTGTTGTAATACACTCACAGCTTGAAGAAAGTACACTTACTTCCTATACCTTCAAGTTAATAATGATATAATCAAATCTTTTTTTTTGTGAAGACCCACTTTATATTTTTGCTTCACTTTCACTTATCATTAAATGATAAAGTACTAATCCAGGCCCCTGTCCTTTCTCACTGTACAACTAAGAGCTAATAATATCACCTTTAATAATAGTTATCTAGATGACAATTAATATACACAGCTCTAACCATATAAACAATATGCAGACTGTTAATTCATTACACTTCTCCTAACCAGGATGAATTTTTTTCCTGCTTCTGTGAATTTACTTTATGTAGCCTAATTTATTTCCAGATAAGTAGGAATATTCTAAAATTGTGTCCCTTTATAAATGTTATATATGCACATATGTTTATGTATTTATTTTAATAAATTATTGCATAAAAGTCCATTGATTCTAGCCTGTATAGCTACTGCATCTCTGATAGCTGAAGATTTCAGAAGGCAATTTACCACTGTGGTATTTTTGAGTATTGGTTATGTTGTGTTTCTAGGAACTTTAAGTCTTCACATTTTTAAGAGACATTTTGTTTACAATGTGGAACAACAGCCCTAGCAAATTCATGTGTATATACATTGTGGCTGCTACATTGTTTCCTGGTATGTTTCTGAGGCAGAGTCATTGGATACCCAGGGGCAATTGGCTGATATTTTTCCCTAATTCCTTCATAATTTTATATTCACAAATTAGTGTGTGCCTGAGCCTCCAGTACTATGCTAGACAGTTTCTCATTTTCTTTAAGGTCTAGCCTTCACTTTTTCCCTACTCTGCTTTTTATTGTTACCACAGACCCTTACAGTTAAGTTTTTCACACTTCCATGTTACCTGGCTTCTGCCCCCAAAAAAGGGGGGGGGGTCTAATGGCAGATTGAAATATGGGAGGAACTGAGAATTAAAAATATTTTTCTCCTCCTTCTGTGCCTTAGTCAGTGCCTCTTGCAGGGACTGTGTTTCCTTCATGGCCTAATTTCTTCAATACCACACCTTTCAACAGGCAATTCCATAACACTCTCACTTTGTAACAGATTTCTTCCTGAAAATGGCTTCTTATTGTCAACCTGTGAGATGCCACTGTCCTGTATTTTGTTTCTCCGTCCTTCCATTACCTATGCAAGCAGTTCCCTGAATTAAATCCTTCCCTTTAGAAAGCCTAGAAATGTTTTGTTTCCTTCACTTCTTGACTTTGCCCTAACTAACCCATTTAATTTCTCAAACTAGTTCTTTCTTTAGTGGAAATTCCTTTTAGAATCTGGGAGTATTAATTTACAGTATTGTTACAAACTTATATGCCTTTCTTTCTTTTTTCTTTATCAGTATTTCAACGGAGAAAGTACAGGAGGGCAAATGAGATGCCATTAGCTAACAGCTACCATAATACACTTGTCCTTGGTTACACAATCAAGTATAATTTAATTATATCCTGAGGCCATTGTTCTTTGCAGGAATCTGTCCTCAATTAGAAGGTGAAAACCATAGAGAAAGCAAACTTTAAGAGTCATTATTTTCTATTATAGCAGATTTTATGTTATGTTTCTGTGAGACTGTGAGCCCTCACAATTAGTGGCAGAGAAAACAAGGAATTTTTAGGGACACAATAAGAAGTGTCACTGCAGTTAATATGGGTCTGAGAGAAATTGTTGCCATTTATGACCCAATATGTTTACTTTGGCATGTTAATTCTGAAGATATTTGGCATGGCATCCACAGAGTTCAGAAATCCCTAAAACCAACCTCAATTCTATCACCAATTGCAAATGGGTGGTCCCCCAAAACATTCATCTGTTCAATTATTTGTTTGAAGAACCTAAAATACTCAGTGGAAACTATTTTACATATAGTTGATTACAATGAAAAGATACAGATTAAAATCAACCAAGGGAAGAGACACACAGGGCAAAGTTCAGGAGAGTTCCCAGTATGAAGCTTCCAGTTTTCTTCTCACAGTGGAATCATTAAATTTTGTTCATTTTTCCTGCTACAATGTGTGACAATACTCAGAATATTGCCAACAATGGAAATTACCTAAGCTTTGAGTCCAGAGATTTTCATTGGGGCTCAGTAACATAGAGATGTTTGCTGAAACATGACTTATCTTAATCTCCAGCCTTTCTGGAGGCCAAGCGGATACTGCGTAACTCCAAATCCCTGCCATAAGTCACATTTTTAGACTATCCAGTATTGCCCAAGACACCCAGGTAAACAAAGACACTCTTATCAGACAGAACATTCCCATGGCTTAGAGATTAGCTCTTAGGAGCAGAGGAAAAGAACACACCCTCATGGATAAGATTGATTTCTTCCTATACAGTGTTCAAATATCCAGAACTAAGGTAGAGTTCAAAATTTTTACCAAAATTATGGAATTTAAATTGAGTAGACTAAGCTAAAGAGAAGGGAATCAGTAGACTCTATAATGAGTGCATGGATAGCCTGTGCCTTGTAGTTGATTAAATTTCCAGTGTGGTTTGGGGCTCATCAAATAAATATGCTGATATGTGATTTATGATTGTACTCTCTTATTGAATATTTGTGTTTCTTTCACTTATAGCAATAAGATAAACATTGGAAAAAATGAAATAGATGATTCAACTATGGACTCTGTTCCATAAATACCATATAAAATTACTATAAGGATAAATTATAGGCTAAGTTATTGATGTGTATTGAATTTTATCCTGATTATCAGAAAATAGTAAGAATCAATGTTTTACTTTAATGGCAGAGAAAAACTGGAAAGCAATTTCATTTAGGACTTGTTAGCCTTACTGGGTCCTTAATCTTTCTGTGGAAATACCACTGCTGTAAACATTGGCAGGAGCATTCTGGAAGGACTATACTGGCATTTTCTAAGGTTGAGCAGAATAGACATTCTTGCTTTGGGTTAGATGTATCTATTTCTATATCTATCTCTGCCTACACCTTTTTACAATGTATTGATAGAAGCATAAAGGTCCAATATATAATAAAGGTATATTCCCAGAAGAGCAAAAAGAAGCCTTGTGAATAATTTAATTACAGTTCATAACTCAAATAGACAGAACCCCTTGGTCTCCACTTGATTTCTCTTGTCTCTCTAGTCTCTTTCATGAGAAGAATATGATAAACTGCCAGAGAACTCTTGATGTGTTATGATTCAGCAAGGGCTAAAGAGAACTTTTTTCCCCAAAATATTGATCTTTAGTGGAGTTCAATTCTTTTCATTCTCTACCCTCCAAACATACACATACTTCACTGCATGCATAAAGAAGTCATGACATTGAATTTAAGAGTAGAGGACACTCTCTGTTTCTCCCTCCTCTTCATAAATATAATAATCTTGGGGAAGACCCTACAGAGCATCTTCTTTCTCCACTTCCAGCAACCTATGTGGTGGGCCAACTAGATAAGTTCTGTTCTGGTTTTTAACAATTTACTCAAAGCCTTTTACTTCTTTCATCTGCTCTTCTTTAATTTGCCTCTCTTCACCACTGGAATGGTAATACATTTTTCTGTACAGTTTTGTACTTCTTACTTAAAGGTCATGAGTAGAAGCATTAATGTATTATTTCTCTCCTCTTTCCTTTATCCAGTTGATTATTCCTGGGACTTGGGGAGAACCTTTGTGTCTCAAATCTACATCTCTCAGACTCATTGGACTCCTTTTTTACCACAATAACTGGAAGAGATTAGGTAATGTCAGATAATATAACATAACTTCTGAACTCTCAAAGGCTTAATAAAACTGAATATATTTCTCTCTCATTGTATCATACTCTAATACAGCCAGCCAGGGACAAATTTTCTTCACATGATCATTAATAGATCTAGCTTGTTTCTACTTTTAATGTTTCCTTATAATTCCATCATATTTAGTACATGGTCTGTAAGACTTCTGCAAAAAGGAAAGAGTGAGATAGATAGGGAATTTCATGACCAGGCCTGGATGTGTCCTGCATTACTTCTGCACATATTTTGTTAGTCATAGAAATCCATCATATGGACTCTACCTAACCAGGGCTGGACAATGTACTTTACCTGTATACAAGGGAAAAGAAAAAGGGTTGATTAATACAGACTAGTGACTCTACTGCAGAAGTCTTTTCTAGTTCTTACTCTTGATAACATACATGACCCAAAACTGACCTCAGCATTGGCCAGTTATAGTTTCCACTATATAGCATTTGAGAGTTGTGTTGATCTGGAGCCCATGGAAACATGGAGATGTGAGCTCCAATGATAACATTTTATGCTATTTTAAAAATATTTTACAACATATTTTTGTAGCACATTATTCATATTTAAAAAATAAATATGCAGTAATAATAAATAGCTTCAAGAGATTGTTAAGACAGAAAGGAAACAAAATATCATGAAGGTCAAGTACTCTGAGCCCCATTAGACACAAGCATGATAGGGCTAACTTTTGAATTATACAAATTGTGTGTCCTTTTGAATGGTAAGGTTTCAGGGTGAAGGCTAGAAGAACAGGCCTCATCTCAGATCCAATGGATAGCCAGATATTACAGATATATATGAGAAGTCTATTGCCAGGGTCCTATGCTGTAATGAGAGAAAGTCTGGGATTGAATAAAGGGCACTTTCCAGGAAAGATGGCAACATCAGATAGTCCATGGCTTAGGTAGCTAAGGTTGGGGACAAAGGGGAAACTGTTTTCATGCAAAGATTAAGAAAACAATGTGGGTTGTACAGTAAACTCCTTTGCATTCTTTAGTGAACAATCATTACACAACGGAGTCATAATTATTTTGTTAGTATATGCTCTTCAATGCCTTAGAACCTGGTTGATTCAAGCAGATCAAGTTTTTAACATGATTTCCCATATTCATCAGTTAAAGAAGAGTGACAGTTTTAAATTACGTCTGAAAACAGTTCTTCCATTAAGAGGTAGAGTCAAAATTTCTTGTCCCTTTCATATGGGCTGCTTCTGATGAATGGAATGCAACAAATGTCATGCTACATGACTTCTGAGACTGGATCATAAAAGGCTTTCACTTTGTTCTTTGTTTCTCTTGGGATCTTTGTTCTTAAAACCCAAGTGCCATGCTGTGAGAAAGCTCAGGTCACATAGAAAGGCCACATATAGGTATAAACATTTGACATATGTCCCCAACTGAGGTCTTGGCTTACAAGCCACTCAATAGTCAGAAACATAAATAAGGAAACCTTCCAGATGATTCTATCCCAGTTATTATCTGATTGTAACTGCAAGAAATACCTCAGGTGAGAGCCACCATGTTGAGCCCAGTAAACTCCAGAACTGTTGAAAAATACTACTAATAAACAATGTGTTTTGAGGGTATTTTTCTTTACGACCAAGTTTACTGTGATTTAGTACACAAGTGCAGACAGCCAGAACAAGAGTCAATACCATGGTAAAACCATTCTCATTTTCCTCAAATTCCTCCATGCATTGAAGGCATTTTTAAATGGTGGTATTTGAATACTTAGAGACTGGGGAACAGAATGCAAGGTGATTCCAACTGACTGGACTTTGAATCCCAGCACAGCAAACCAAAGGCATGTGAAGGGGTAAAGGAAATTTCTCTATGCAATTTCTAAAAGTGATACCCCAAAGAAAAGAAAAGGATATTTGAACTGCAAAATATATGTTCCTTAAGACTTATATAAAATATGAATGAATAAAACTATCTTTGGAAAAACTGGGCATTTTACTTTTTCTATAATAAGAAATATAAGAAAAAAAGTGCTAATAGTGCAAATTGAGGTTCAGGACAGAGATTTCACCTACTTCTACTTCTAAGCAAAAAGAGATAGCTGCCATTAAGCCATTTATTCTCTCTGAATCTTTCTTTTTCAGCTGTCAAATATGGATAACATATCTATCTTGCAGGACTCTTTCAAAGACAAATTGAGAGTGTGCATATAATTTACTGAGCCCAAGGCTTGACAAAAGCAACTAAATGTACAGTGAATGTTAGCTATTTTGAGCATAAGAGTATTCTCTCTCTCAGTAGCATCTTACTGAGGAAATAATTGTTATAGTTCACAGTCTGTCTGATAGGCCCTGTTATGGTGAGGATTCAGAAGTATGTGTATACTTGTTTGTTCATACAGAAGTAGAGTCCTGGTTATAGCTCAGCTAAGTTAAGTGCTAACTAAATGAACTGAGAATCCATCAACTTCTTGCATATCCCAATCTGTAAAATGGGGATGATAATGGCTATTATTAAATGAAAACCTTTAGACATAAAAAATTCAAGTTGGTTGAACTGAGCAAGGAATGACTGTGAAGAGGGCAGCCCACAGAACTAGAACCCATTAAGAGCACCTCCCCCTACCACATGGGCAGATTATATTTATAACCAGAGAAAAAGGAATATTTATAATGTAGAAAATGGAAGATAGGTAGACACAGCCTGATTGGTTACAATTCATGTCTGTCTTATTTGAATGTGGCTTGAACAGTTGACTGATTGGTTGGGACTCAGCTACTTATTACAAAACAATAACAAGGTTATAGTCTGTGTACACTTTGTGCATATCAATTTAGGTTATAGTTCCTTATGTATGGATAAACCTTTAGGCCAAACTTAAAATATGTACAGAGGCAACTTTAGGGCAAACTTAGTTTAAGACTGCTATATAGGATGGCTTTGGGAATTAAATAAGCCTATCTGGGGACAAAACACATCCTAACATCAGGAAGAAGGACAGTTATATCTTTTCCTAGCAGTGCAATTTGCATTTTCATAGTTCATAACTTTTAAGAAAAGTGTTGAGCAACAAACACTTGTAATTTGGAAACAAAACACTCTTGAAAATTTTTTTTCTTGAAGTGCAACTAGAGCCTTTTATTTTGTTTCAGTTGTGCTGTGAAAGGGATACTACAGGCTCATAACTGAGCCATGTACCATAAGCAACAGGGTGAGCACATGGTAGAACTGCCATATCACATTGACATCATGAGGCTCAAGAACTGGCACAGCTTTCCCTCTGTTCTGAGCAGCCCAAGGTTAATGTTCTTAAAAGGTACACAAGCTCTGGAGTTACCCAGTAAGTCCACTGCCATTTCATTGAGCCTAATTCAATGTTCTTTAACTCTTTCCTGATCATTTAAAAAGTAATATTTTCTCTCTTTTGGGCAGAAGTTTGATTATATAGTCACTCATTGATTATTTCTGACAAAGGTCTCAGTTGCTATAGATACACAACCTCATTAAATTTGTAATTGAAATTGCATATTCAATTTCCAATATGTTCTTCTTAAGATGGTGCATTCATTCCTAAATTTACTCTCATTGAACATTATCCCACCCCGCTCCCTATACCTGTAATAGAATTCTCATATAAAAGAACAACATACAGCCAGGAGTGGTGGCGTACACCTGTAATCCCTATGACTTGGGAGGCTAAAGCAGGAGGATTGCAAGTTCAAAGCCAGCCTCAGCAATGGCGATGTGCTAAGCAACTCAGTGAGATCCTGACTCTAAAATAAAATATATAATAGGGCTGGGAATGTGGCTCAGTGTTGAATGCCCCTGATTTTAATTCCCAGTTCCAAAAAAATACCAGTGTATAAGATTCATTTTTCATTTTTATTTACATTAATCATTCTTCATTTTCATGAGTATTAAAAAACATGTTAAATACTTAAAATTGTCAATATTGATTCAGAATCAGAATAGAGTATATGTTATTCTTTAGTATGTACTTTCAGAATATGTTTATTTTTAAAAACTCAAACCTTCAGATTACACCTTAGCTTAGCAAAGGTAATACTACTCTGTCTCAATGTTTAGAATATAGCATTGTTTTGTTTCTTCACAGCCAGTTTTGGCAATAAAGAATTTCATTTCCTATAAAGACATAGTACAAAAATAGAGAAGTTAATTTGTCAATATTAATTACTCAAATGTATTTTTCTTTCTGATTCTAATACTGTCAACATTCAGACAAATTGGTTTCTCAACATTTTTCAGTAGCACAATGAAACATACTGAAAGTTATAGAACATTCACTGTTACATTATAAAGTGAGATTCTATAACAATAAGAATGAACTATAGTTATGGAAAGAAAAGAAGATGATTGTGGGAATAAGACATTTCAGTAGCTCAAAAAATTTCAATCCAAAAATTTCTTCTGTTTTAGGTCTTCATCACTCTCTCCTCCAGAGCTTTAGAACCTTAGTAGCTTACCAAATTTTACCTTCTATTAAACCATGATTCCAAAAACAAAAAGGGGGGGATCCAAGATGGCAGGCCAGAGGGAGGCAGCATTCTGTGTCACTCCGTGACCTGGGTCTCAACTAGTGGGAATACTGCTTTGCTGAGAGTGATAGAGGACCCCTCCACAGCTGATCCCATGCAAGAATCATGGGTGCTGTGCCTCGCAGGGCCAGGCCTCATCATTAGAGCAGGACTCCGGTCCTGACTTCTCACCCACGCAGGTCTCCCAGGTGCCTTAGCGGGGCCACTGGCATCAGCACCTGCACAGAATTCCCTGACACCACTCCCACAAAGGACACTCAGCCTCTACCCAGGAGCAGGAATTCCAGCCGCCACTCCCCATGTGGACCCCCATCTACCAACATGGGACTTCCCTGGTGGCCTCCATCTTGGGACTCAGCAGATACTGCCATAGTCCCCTATTCACAGTAGCCTGCCTGCACCTGGGGACATCACAGGCTCTGAAGAAAGCTGACAGCTACAACACCGCATGCCACAAAGTTCATCTCTGAACACATTGCACAACACCATTACCTGGCTCCCCCCACCCGACTCGACACCCCATCACTGAAAGCAGCAGCCTCCATCAAGGGTCACCTCCATCACCATCTTTAGTCAGGGCAACTACCATTTTGAAACACTGAATAGCCAGGTACCCATAGTTTTCTAATTCTCCCCAATCCCCAGCAGTCACTAATTCAGCAGAGTGACTGCCCAATGCAAAACAGCCCTCCATGACAGGTGTGCAGCCACCAGAGTCCACACACAAGACCCCTGGAGAGGAAGATTGCTGATTAGGAAGTAGAAAGGGACAGGGTGAGGGAGATACACTTTAGAGACTAATCTAGAGAGCAGGAACTGTGAGGTCTACAGGTGAGATGAGGAGATAAGACCTGGCACCCACATCACAGGAGCACACCCCAAAGGAGATCCTGGAGGTGCCGTCTCCCAAACGCCTGGTGGGTGCCATACCCCACTTCCAGGTGCCTGCACCCAAGACCAACCTTCACATGCTGGTGACCCCCATCATGCTGAGGATGGAGATACCAACTAAGAACAGACAACCCCACCATTGGATGAGAAGGGGAGCAGGAAAGACACTGGTCTCCAATTAAATAATCCTTGTTTCTTCCTTCAAGATTTGTTTTTCTTCTCCCTCTTTATTCTCCCACCCTAACATCCCCAACATATGTGAAACCAAGTACTTTGCATGAATTAGAATATTGTGGACTGAGATGACTGAAAACTATATTACAGTTGTGCTGTGTATTCTTTTTTCTCTCCAATTTTTAGTATTTTAACATTTTTTATTTTTCTTAATATATATATGTGTGTGTGTGTGTGTGTGTGTGTGTGTGTATTTGTTTGATGTACTCTACTGTATTCCCTCTTATCTTCCCAAAATTACTACCTCTCTCTTCTCCTGCCACTAACCTTCTTCTTTAGATTTTTCCTTCACACTTCCTAACATGTAATAAAATCTATATCCTCACCTCCTACCTCCTCAGCATATCTTCCTACACCCCACCCCTAGTTCTTCGTTCACCATCAGAAATTGTAAACCCTTTTTCAAACCTACCGATTATATTGTAGATAATAATTGAAATCACTATTTCTGTGCATTGTGACCAAAGTGTAAACATCTTAATAACAGCTATTTGTTTTTAGGTGACATTTTGTTTACACTGGGATCTGTTAACATTGTATTTCCCATCAAAGGAGAGGTTTGGAACCTTAGAGGGGCACTATAAGCCTGAAGGGAAAAATGGTAATGCCTTAGATCCACAGAGCTGGAAAGGAAGATACATGAGCAGAATGAAAAGACAAGGGAAGAGATGGTGAGCATTTTTTCATGTACTTGTTGATTGAGTGTATGTCCTCCTCTGAGAAGTGTCTGTTCAGGTCCTTGGCCCATTTGTTGATTGGGTTATTTGTTATCTTATTGTCTAATTTTTTGAGTTCTTTGTATACTCTGGATATTAGGGCTCTATCTGAAGTGTGAGGGGTAAAAATTTGTTCCCAGGATGTAGGCTCCCTATTTACCTCTCTTATTGTTTCTCTTGCTGAGAAAAAATTTTTAGTTTAAGTAAGTCCCATTTGTTGATTCTAGTTATTAACTCTTGTGCTATGGGTGTCCTATTAAGGAATTTGGAGCCCGACCCCACAATATGTAGATCGGAGCCAACTTTTTCTTCTATCAGACACAGAGTCTCTGAAGCTCCTTGGCTCACCATCTCTAGCAATCAGAGAAATGCAAATCAAAACCACCCTAAGATACCATCTCACTCCAGTAAGATTGGCAGCCACTATGAAGTCAAACAACAACAAGTGCTGGCAAGGATGTGGAGAAAAGGGTACACTTGTACATTGCTGGTGGGACTGCAAATTGGTGCAGCCAATTTGGAAAGCAGTATGGAGATTCCTGGGAAAGCTGGGAATGGAACCACCATTTGACCCAGCTATTACCCTTGTCGGACTATTCCCTGAAGACCTTAAAAGAGCATGCTACAGGGATACTGCCACATCGATGTTCATAGCAGCACAATTCACAATAGCTAGACTGTGGAACCAACCCAGATGCCCTTCAATAGATGAATGGATAAAAAAAATGTGGCATGTATACACCATGGAATATTACGCAGCACTTAAAAATGACAAAATCATGGAATTTGCAGGGAAATGGATGGCACTAGAGCAGATTATGCTTAGTGAAGCTAGCCAATCCCTAAAAAACAAATACCAAATGTCTTCTTTGATATAATGAGAACAACTATGAACAGAGCAGGGAGGAAGAGCAGGAAGAAAAGATTAACATTAAACAGAGACATGAGATGGGAGGGAAAGGGAGAGAAAAGGGAAATTGCATGGAAATGAAGGGAGACCCTCATTGCTATACAAAATTACATATAAGGGGTTGTGAGGGGAATGGGGAAATAAACAAGGAGAGAAATGAATTACAGTAGATGGGGTAGAGAGAGAAGATGTGAGAGAAGGGGAGGGGGGATAGTAGGGGATAGGAAAGGTAGCAGAATACAACAATTACTAATAGGGCATTATGTAAAATTGTGGATGTGTAACCGACGAGATTCTGCAATCTGCATTTGGGGTAAAATTGGGAGTTCATAACCCTCTTCAATCTATTGTATGAAATATGATGTGTCAAGAGCTTTGTAATGTTGTGAACAACCAATAAAAAAATAAATAAATAAAAATAAAATGGAAAAATTAAAAAAAAAAAAGAAAAGACAAGGGAAGAAAGTGCCCCAAACAACTCAAGATACCACATTATTAGAATCCATAGCCAGCACAGCACATGAAATTACAGAGAAGGAGTTCAGGATGTACATAATTAAATGTTCTGTGAATGAAAGGATGATATAAGAAAACAAACACAGGCAGCAAAAGATCATCTTGACAAACAGCTACATAAGCAAATACAGGAAGAAAAAGATTACTTCAATAGGGAGATAGAGGTCCTAAAGTAAAACTAAATAGAAATCCTTGAAATGGAAAACAATAAACCAAATTAAAAGTTCAATTGAAAGCATCACCAACAAATTAGACCACTTGGAAGACAGAACCTCAGACAATGAAGACAAAATATATAATCTTGAAAAGAATGTAGACCACACAGTGAAAATGGCAAGAAACCATGAGCAGAACATTCAAGAAATATGAGATAACATAAAAAGACCAAATTTAAGAGTTATTAGGACAGGGTTCCAAACCAAAGGAATGAACAATCTATTCAATGAAATAATATCAGAAAATTTTCCAAACATGAAGAACAGTTTGGAAAACCAAATTCAAGAGACATACAGGACACCAAATATATAAAATCACAACAAGTACTCAAGTACCTTTCAATTTATTTAAGAAAAAAAATAATATGTATGAAATCCCCTGTAAGAACCATCTTTATCTTAAATTAACTGCCTTCTCACTCAGAGGTAATTCCTTGGTTTTCTTAATAGTTGGCCATATATATTTATATTCCTAAAATAAAATTCTTTAAAATTATTTTGAAGTTTTGTTTCTCATTTTTAAAAATTTTTTTGTAGTTATAGATGGACAAAATGCCTTTATTTTATTTGATTTTTATGTGGTGCTGAGGATCTAACCCAGTACCTTGTGCATGCTAGGCAATCACTCTGCCACTGAGCTACAGCCCCAGCCCCTCTTATTATTTTTTATATGAGCATTATAGGTATACATAGTAGAAGGGTTCATCCGAACAAAATCATACATGCATGGAATCTAACCCACTCCATTTTAGTCTCCATTCCCCGCTCCACTCCCCACTACCCTCATTCCACTGATTCTCCCCTTGTTCATCCATTTATCCAACCTTGCCTAAAAATAAAATTCTTGAATTTCACATGAATTTTGATCTTTGCTTTGAATATAATATATACATTTTCTGCAACATTTTTGGCAGAATATTATTTCAGAGAGTCATACATATTACTGCATGCAAGTGCAGTTCATCCATTTACAGTGTTAAATATTATTATTCCATAATATAAATATGCCACAATTATATTTTTCTATCCCACTGTTGACTAGTTCAGGGTTTCCAGTTTCAGGGTATACAAATAATCTTCATTACAAACATGAAAATTTTTGTAAATATATCTTACTATGTAGGTGAATTTATTGTCACAACCCCATTTATTGAAAGGGTTATCCCTTCTGCACTGATTTTTATAAAAGTTTATCATAGGCTAAGCTTGGTAGTACACACCTATAATCCCAGCAGATCAGGGGGCTAAGTCAGGAGGATATCCAGTTCAAAGCCAGCCTCAGCAACATAGCAAGGTCCAAAAGCAACACAGTGATACCTTGTATCTAAATAAAATATAAAAAAGTGCTTGGGATGTGTCTCATTATTTAAGTGCCCCTGGGTTCAATACCTGATACCAAAAAAAAAACTTTATCATATATCAAGAATTAATCTACAAATTAGATGATTTCTGGGACCTCTGTTTCAGTCCATTTATCAATCTCTGGGTCAATACTTTATTATCTTATTAATATATCTTTATAATAAGTCTTGATTTCAGGCAAGATAGGCTCTCAAGTTCTTCTTAGGTCTTGGTTTTCTTGGTAATTTGAAATTCCACATATATTTAGGATCAGTATATCAAGATTCTAAAAGTATATCCTCTTGGGATTTGATTGGAATTGCATTTCATCCACAGATCAATTTAAATATTTAAGACTTAAAATCTCACTTTATATCTGCTGCAGCTGCATCTTACATAATTTTAAATAAAATTCTACCATAATTTAGTTACAGATATTTTCAAATGTCTATTATTTCTTTGATCTCTAAAGTATTATATATCTTTATTTTAAAAACACTTTGATTTTTAAAATTATCTTTATAACACTAATTTCTAACAATCATTTTATGGTCAGATAAAACAGTCTATGGGATCTTTTGAAATATATTGAGGCTTGCTTTTTAGTCCAGTATGTGGCAATTTTTTTTTAATTCCATGTGTACTAGAAATTTTGTACTAAAGAATTTAACCTTGACTAAAAGTTTCTGATATAAATTTTCGTTTCTGAGTTAAAATATTGAGTGGTTACAAGACTGTTTAGTTTTCACCTTGGGTTAGTTTTAATTATATATTAATGATTTCACCAGATCTATATTTATATTTTTTCATCAGTTATTTCTGATCAACTGTTAAACACTTCATTGAGTTCTTAATTTGATATTATTATTCTGACATTTTCACAACCTTTAATTATTTTCAAATCTACTTATTCATAGTTTCTTGGTATTTCTTCATATTTTAAATATTTTTATACTTTGTGAAATTCTTTTTAGTCATATATAATGTTAGAATACATTTTAACATAATCACAAAAGTATGGAATACAATTTGCTCTAATTCAATCCCTAGCATTTCCTCCTCCCTGTTTCCTTCCTCTTGCTCTCTTCCCTGTGTTTTGCTCATCTTTCTGTAATTTATTTATAGTTTTTTTTTTTAATTAGTGTCTTGTTAATGTGTTTTTAAAATTATCAAACCGGGCTGAGGTTGTGGCTCAGAGGTAGAGTGCTTGCCTAGCATGTGTGAGGCACTGGGTTCGATCCTCAGCACCACATAAAAAAAATAAAATAAAATAAACATATCAAGTCTACCTATAACAATAAATAAATAAATAAATAAATAAAAAGTATCAAACCTATTTAGAAAACCTATTGTGGGTCTAATAGTTAAATATCTGCATTCTTTTGGGCTATCCTCTATTATTTTTGCCGCTTTGCATTCACCATGTTTGATATTTTATTCTTTTTTTGGAACTTTATCTAAGAGAATTCTTTGAGGTAAGGGTTAAAATAGTTTATTCGAAGATTTGCATTTATTTCTGTCAAGTATCTGGAGCATTTTTAGCCCAGGATCACTTTAAATAAGTTTCCTTAGATTTTCTTGAATCACCCAGATTATATGAATTCCAACTGCAATCCCCCATGAGGAATAACCTATTGTTATATATTTTCTCAAGGGAGATTTTCCTCCTTCCATTCAGCTTCAAATTTTAATATGAGCATTTTATTTTAATGTCCTTGTGGGAAGAGGTGTCGAATTCATCTTATTTTAGAGATCTAACTGTTGGTTTCACAGGTATGTAGGCATATGGATGATCTCCTATTATACTTATTGCTCTTGGTAGGTTTTTTAGATCTTCATATCATAGTCTATCTGTCTCTGAGGCCAGGACATCTTAAGCTCAAATTCACCTGGTTTAGCAAACACTGTGAGAAGATCAAAGGCAAATTAATGGGTCCTTCACCTCTCTGAATTTCTGCTTTAATTTTCAGCTCTGAAAAGTGGTTACTAATTTGTAGGCTCATGGATATATTAAAAATAATTACATGTCCCATGTAGCAGTTTTGTAAAGTTATGTTTAGTGGGAAAGGTTTTAAGAAATGTAGACTGCTGTTCTGTTACATAGGAAAAGGATTTCACATGTTTTCATTATCAAAATCCCTCAATTATAATTGTGTAAAATCTTTTGTTTAAAATTTTTACAGTCTGTATTTATTTGGTAACTTTTTAAAATTTCTGTTGTTTCAAATTGTACATTAAGAAGGATATAAGCCTCCAATTTTATCTACACAAGTAGAAAAATACATTTTTGTAAAATAAATGTTCCCCTGATAGTCAAAACTTATGATTTTTTAGGTTAAGAAAAACTATGAGCAGAGTATTATAAACTATTATCTTTTAAATTATTTTTCCCCTTCCCTGTAAGTACATTATTAAATTCCCTCATTGCTATATGACTTGAAGTACATCCTATTGGTACAGTGTATGTGCCCAGTTCACTGACAGTTGGAGAAGGGAACAATCTTAACTGTTTTTTTTCTTTTTCTTTTTGCATTCATCAAAATTATTGAATACCTATCATATGGAAGAAATTCTGGTAGGTGTTGTGGTAGATACAAGGATGAATGAGACCTCTTATCTAGAGTGGTAACAATGACATGGGAGAGACAGATGCAGTCATTAAAAACTAAAATGCAAGGTAAACAGTAATGAATGCTACAGACTGCCAAGAAAATATAGGGAAAGAAGGAAAAAATTCCATCAAAAATTGGCAGTGGTATACTGCTAAATGTTTAACAACTAACGCTGGTGATAAAAACACTCGTTTGTATCATTTACCAATTACCATGGTATAAGTACTTTCAACCTGGTTGATTTCATGCTACCAATGTGATGTCAACTGGCTCAAATTTTTCTGAAAATATAATAAATGGGCTTTTACAAGCTGGTGCAAAATGATTCTAGAACACTACCGGACTGGGGACCACTCCTTCTGGTAGGATTAAGGTATGTCTTGAAGAAAAAAAAAAAAAAAAATATATATATATATATGGAAAGTCATTCACAGACAGAGGGGGAAATCCTAGAAAAGGAAGAAATGTGGAAAAATCTAATAAATTTGAATATTGCTGGGAATGCCATTGTGGATGGCTACAATATATACAACAGGAAGAAAGAATAGAGAGGGTGACAGCAAAAGATGGCTGGAAGATGCTTTGGCTGGTCCTCTCCTCACAAGTAGACTCACTGAATGACAAAAGACACAATAAAATTCAAGTTCTTGCCCTTCTATGTAATTTGTTAGCTGTATAATGTGTAATAAAAGCAATAACTATGTACCTTCCATTCAACTTAAGAACTTAAATATCAGGGTATGAGATGTGGCTCAGTGGTAGAGCACTTGCCTAGCATACATAAGACCCTTGGTTCAATCCCCTGTACCACAAAAAGCAAATGAACAAACCAAAAAGAGCTAAAGAAATTAAATATCAATATAGTCAAAGGATGTATAGATGAACATGTGTGTACACACATTTATACACACATATATAATCAAATTCAACATCAAAGACCACCTAGGAAATGCAGATTAAAACCAAAAAGAGATGTATCTCCTTATTCCAATAAGGATAGCTATCATCAAAAAGACAAAAGTAATAACACATGCTGGTGAGGATGTGGAGAAAAGGGAACTCTTGTACACTGTTAATAGGAATGTCAATTAATACAGCCATTATGGAAAATAGTATGGATGTTCCTCAAAGCACTAGAAATGGAACTATCATATGACCCAGAAATACCTCTTCTATATATCCAAAGGAAAGGAAATTACTATGCCAAAGAAATATCTACACTCCCATGTTCACTGCAGCCCTATTCACAAAAGCCATGGTATTAAATCAACCTAGGTATCCATCAACAGATGTATGGATAAAGAAAAGGCGGGGCATATAATAATGGAATATTACTCAACCATAACAAAGATGAAATTCTGTTATTTGTGACAACATTGATGAACCTGGAAGGCAGTAAATGGAAAATGAAATATGTGAAATAGGTCAGTTACATACATGATCTCATATAAACCTAGAAAAATCATCTCATAGAAGCATAGAATAGAATAGTGGTTACCAAAAACTGGGTGGGTTGGAGGGAATGGAGAGAGGTTTGTCAATGGGCATAAAGTTACCGTTAGATAGGAGGAATAAATTCTGGTATTCTATTGCACAGTATACAGTACTGTATTTTGAAATATCTAGAAAATAGAATTTTAAATATTTCACCACAAGGAAATGATAAATATTTTTGAGGTGGTGGATATGCTAATTATCCTGATTTGATAATTGCACGGTGTATACATATATCAAAACATCATATTTTGTTCTGTAAATCTGTGTGATTATTACGTATCAATTAGAAATGAAATACAATTTATAAAAAAGAAAAGGAAGTTCCTGGGAGGAGGAAACCAAGAATGAGAAAAAAATAAAGTCCAAATAATAGAAGAGCTAACATGGCAGAGAGACAAAGGTAATTCCCAGGATTATGATGAAGGGGTCTTAAGATAATAGCAATATGGCATGCTTGAATGGCACACAATGAAGGTTTAATCCAGAAAACAAGGTCTTCAAGTGAATTTTTCCCACCAACCTGTAAGACATGAACTGATATATTTGACTGAATTGTGAAGTGTTACACAGTTTTATTGTTGAGTGTGGAAAGAATTATTGAAGATATATAGAAAAGTCAGAAATTATCCTACACAATATAGCTTTGAATAAAATTATCCTACACAATATAACTTTGAATAAAACATATTTAATTATGATGATGTAAACTATGATTATTTGTCCCCAATATGATACACTATGTTAGAAGAATGAGAAGAGGCACAAAGGGAGGAAGTTAATGTGGGTGTGTTAGTCAGCTTTCCATCACTATAAAAAGTCTGAGATAATTTACTTCTGAAGGGAAAAGGTTTTCTTTGGCTCACAATTTTGATGATCAATTGGCTTCATTGCTTTGGGGCTGTGGCAAGGAATAACAGAATGGCAGGAGCGTGTGGTGGATCCAAACTGCTGGCTCATCTCAGGGCCAAAAAGCAAGAGAGAGAAAAGGGGCCAGGATTCTACAATTCCTTTTGAGGGCATGCCAAGAATGATCTAACTATTTACACTAGGTCCACGATCCTGAAAGTTTTACCATCTCCCAACACTACCACCCTGGGAACCAAGCCTAACTTTAACACAGGAGCCTTTGAAGGCGCATTCAAGATTCAATATGGCAATGAGTTAATGTAAGATTGTGAAGTTGTAATTTTTATCACAAGAACTAATATATGAGGTTTAAAAATGGAAAAGAAATAATCAGAAGCATATCTAAATATTTCTATTTTGAAATGTGGAAACATAACTATGAAAATAGCTAGAACCGAGTTGTTTTTCTAGGAAGAGAGAATCACGTGGAAAGAAATGGTAAAACTGTTTTATTAAAAGTTTTAATAGTAATTCACTTTTGAAGTGATGGATGTGACTTTTATATCAATAAAAAAGTATTTACTGCTAGGATATAATTGTTCTTTCTGGTGAATAGTAGCTCTGGTAGTAGTATTAGCTAATATTTCTACAATGTCTACTAGTGGGAGGTCCTATGTTTAGAGTTAGACTTTTCATCCATTATTTTATAAAATCCCAATAGTCATCATTCGAAGAGGGGCATTTTTTGGAAAAGATTTAGACAGGATTTTGTAAATTGTCTAAAGTTAGTAGCTGGCAAGTACTCCTGAATACAAGGTCCTGGGTCTTAACTATATTCACATTTGATAGTTTTACCAGACCTATCTCCCTAGAATTTTCTGAATTTCCAATGAGACAGTAAATATAGGCAGTCGGTGAAAAGTTTGAAAGCTATGGAAAAGCAAATTCTGAAAGTTCCTACCTCTCTTTGTGGAGTCCAAACTTTCCTTCTTTCCTGGACTTTTGTGACATTGTCTCCATTGCTAGCTTAGCTCCCTGCCCATTTCACCGCATCTGGGCCCTGATACCAAATATAAACTGTGGTATCAAAATTGTCATGCTCATGTAAATGAATATGATGTAGAAAAAGGCTTTCTTTTTTCTGCTCTGACTAGTAGTGAAAGCATCACTCTCCTTATCCTCAAAGCATAGAACTGCAGACATGAATAAAAATCACTCTTGTAGCTTCAATATTCTCTTCCTCTTGAGTTTCCATCACTGTGCTATTATACATGTTTAAACAACAACAACAACAAACTATGTAAAAATTCCTTCCTAGAACTGTAAAAAGTGACAGTGTAGATTTAGGTGGCAGATACCCATAGTAATTTTTAGAAGGATTTTAGTAGGAGAAAAGGGGGTTTACTTTTTTTGTTGTTTTTTAAGGAAATTTGACACTTGGAAATATTTACAGTTCTAAAAATACCTTCTCATGAATCAAATTTCTTTTTGCCCCATCACAGCTTTCCATCATTGGCCACTGAATTCTGGAAAGCATCCTAAATATTCAAGTCTGTTCTTCATCTCAATTCCTGACTGCTTATTCAAGATGAGAATCCAAGAACAGAAATAACTCAGGAAAATAGCAGGGGAAGAACATTTATCAGCAGGAAGCTAAGGAAGGCACATTCGTGGATCAATCTCTTTTAAGTCAGCAAAAATGGAACTCTTCTTCCCAATGCCACAGACCAAACATAGAGGAAAATTGAAAACACTGAGAAAAATATTAAACTTTTAAAAAGATGTCAAAATGATTTTTCCACAAAAATAGCAGCCTTTCTGTTATTTGTGTTGGTCACCATTCTCAGACACAATACTGCAAAATAGTAAGGCTAAAACAGAAATTCCAGTTTTTTCAGGAGACTAGCTAATTAAAAAGCAGAATTAATTGTCTCCAGGAACTGATATTAGCACCATTTGCACTATCAAAATGTGGATTTCTGTAATCCTGAAAGATTATCTACCTCAAGTGGCTTCTAAAAAGTTCCTCAGACCCAGTGGCTCAGAGGCTGAGGCAGGAGGATCACGAGTTCTATGCCAGCCTCAGCAATTGTGAGGCCCTAAGCAACTCAGTGAGACCCTGTCTCTAAATAAAATAGAAAATAGGGCTGGGGATGGGGCTCAGTGACTGAGTTCCCCTGAGTTCAATCCCCAGTACCCCTTCCCCCCCAAAAAAATAAGAACAAATCCTCAGAGACAGGGGAAATCAGGACAAGACAGATTCCTTACATTCCACATCTCAGAAAACTCTACTTTCAAGTTTTTCTTTGCCCACCAGCCAAAGACAACCAATGAAGAATACTTTTAGTCCATAAAGTTAGGTTTATTATTACTACAACCATGAAAACTACCCACCCTGGAGAGACTGCTGCAAGACGTTCTGAAAGAGGGAATGGGTGAGGAGATGGAGGCCTCTGATGGAACTGAAACTTGCGTTAGAATATTTCATGGGAAAGTTCCAGACAACGAAGTTCTGTTTTGTACTGACTGCAGCCAGGAATCTGGGATAATTTGATGATTGCCTGTCTTAATTTTTATTTAGGAGGTAGAGGAAAATATGAGGCTATAGTATCATTGAAGAAGGACCAGAAGCTACTCATGTTATCTGGGAAAGCGGTGTTTGGGCATTCTGTTATTATCTAAAGTTTCTTTATATATCTCTGTTGGGATGATTATAGAACATGGAGTGGTCTTTCTGTTGTTGCTTCCATCACAGACATGAGGAATCCTTGTCTGATGTTTTTGTTATACCCCATAAAAGAACACTATACCCTAACTGGCAGGAACTAGGTCATCTACCAGCTGTCAGCTGTTAGTATTATCTTTTTCTTTAAAATGACTTTATTGGGTCAGGCCCAGCAACCAGCCAAGTGACAGCAGCTACACGCGCCGGCGGGGAACGCAGACCAGACCCACAAGGACAGGTCCGGCGGACGGCTGAGGGCTAGGCCCGTCCCCTCCCCCAGTGTCTGCAGGTAGGCGTGGGACTGTGAACACCAGCAGAGCGGGCCCAAAGCCTGCTGAGGGGCGGAACCGGCCCCTCCCCCAGTGCCTGCAAGCGAGGCGAACCTGCAACCCATCGGGAGGTTAGGCCCAGCAACCTACGGAGTGACACAGGTGCCCCTGGCGCCTGCTGGGTAGGTGGACCTTTGACCAACCAGCAAAGCAGACCTAGGGCCTGCCAGCATGGTAGACGGATCACACTAATTGGAGGAGGATCACAGCCACTACCTGCCCTGCAAGGGTGATTTTTCAACTATACAAGAGCAATATAAATAAATAGAGGGAAAATATCAAAGACACAACAATTTCACCAAGCAGAAAGAAACGCCAGCGGTATGAAACGACAAGGAAAGAAAGGACCACAGGCAATGCAGGTCAACTCAACTTTAGAAGAGGTAATAGCTGCAACAGATGGAATGTCAGATAGAGAGCTCAGGACATACATGCTTCAGATGATCTGGAGTCTCAAGGAAGACATGAGACAGCAAAATCAGACAATGAAAGATCACATTGACAAACAAATCCAGGAAGTCAAAGATCAATTTCACAGGGAGATAGAGGTAATAAAAAACAAACAAATAGAAATCCTAGAAATGCAGGAAACAATAAACCAACTTAAAAACTCAATTGAGAATACTACCAGCAGAGTGGATCACTTAGAAGATAGAACATCAGACAATGAAGACAGAGTATTTCAACTTGAAAAGATCATAGATAGCTCAGCAAGTCTACTAAGAAACCATGAGCAGAACATTCAAGAGCTACGGGATAATATCAAAAGACCAAACTTAAGAGTCATTGGGATACAGGAAGGCACAGAGCTCCAAACCAAAGGATTAAGCAATCTATTCAGTGAAATAATACAAGAAAACTTCCCAGACTTGAAGAATGAGACAGAATCCCAAATCCTAGAAGCCTACAGGACGCCGAATGTGCAAAATCATAAGAGATCCACACCTAGACACATTATAATGAAGATGTCCAACATACAGAATAAGGAGAGAATTTTAAAAGCTACAAGGGAAAGGAAGCAGATTACATTTAGGGGTAAACCAATCAGGATAACAGCTGATCTCTCAACACAGACTCTAAAAGCTAGAAGATCCTGGAATAACATATTTCAAACACTAAAAGAAAATGGGTTCCAACCAAGAATCATGTATCTGGCGAAATTAAGGTTCAGGATGGAAGATGAAATTAAAACATTCCACGATAAACAAAAGTTAAAAGAATTTGCAGCTAGAAAACCATCTCTTCAAAAAATCCTTGGCAAAACACTACAGGAAGAGGAAATGGAAAACAACAATGAAAACCAACAGTGGGAGGTAGGACAGTAAAGGGGGGAAAATAATCAAAGAGGAAAACAAATCAGGTTTAATAGCATTAATAAACAAACTATGGCTGGAAGAACAAACCATATCTCAATAATAACCCTAAATGTTAATGGCTTAAACTCACCAATTAAGAGACACAGGCTAGTTGAATGGATCAGAAAACAAGACCCAACAATATGCTGCCTGCAGGAGACGCATTTGATAGGAAAAGATATACATAGACTGAAGGTGAAAGGTTGGGAAAAATCATATCACTCATATGGACTGCGGAAACAAGCAGGAGTGTCCATACTCATATCAAATAAAATAGATTTCAAGCCAAAGTTAATCAAAAGGGATAAAGAGGGACACTACATACTGCTCAAGGGAACCATACACCAACAAGACATAACAATCATAAATATATATGCCCCAAACAACGGGGCTGCTACGTTCATAAAGCAAACTCTTCTCAAGTTCAAGAATCTAATAGACCACCATACAATAATCATGGGAGACTTTAACACACCTCTCTCACCACTGGAAAGATCTTCCAAACAAAAGCTGAATAAGGAAACTATAGAACTCAATAATACAATTAACAACCTAGACTTAATTGACACATATAGAATATAGCACCCAACATCAAGCAGCTACACTTTTTTTTCAGCAGCACATGGATCCTTCTCAAAAATAGATCATATATTATGTCACAGGGAAACTCTTAGTCAATATAAAGGAGTAGAGATAATACCATGCATCTTATCTGATCACAATGGAATGAAACTGAAAATCAACGATAAAAGAAGGAAGGAAAAATCATGCATCACTTGGAGAATGAACAATAGGTTACTGAATGATCAATGGGTTTTAGAAGACATCGAGGAGGAAATTAAAAAATTCTTAGAGTTAAATGAAAACACAGACACAACATATCGGAATCTATGGGACACATTGAAAGCAGTTCTAAGAGGAAAATTCATTGCTTGGAGTGCATTCCTTAAAAAAAGAAAAAACCAACAAATAAATGATCTCATACTTCATCTCAAAATCCTAGAAAAAGAAGAGCAAAACAATAGCAAAAGAAGTAGAAGGCAAGAAATAATTAAAATCAGAGCTGAAATTAATGAAATCGAAACAAAAGAAACAATTGAAAAAATTGACAAAACTAAAAGTTGGTTCTTTGAAAAAATAAATAAAATTGACAGACCCTTAGCCATGCTAACGAAGAGAAGAAGAGAGAGAACTCAAATTACCAGCATACGGGATGAAAGAGGCAATATCACAACAGACACTTCAGAAATACAGAAGATAATCAGAAATTATTTTGAATCCTTATACTCCAATAAAATAGAAGATAGTGAAGGCATCGATAAATTTCTTAAGTCATATAGTCTGCCCAGATTGAGTCAGGAGGATATAGACAACCTAAACAGACCAATATCAATTGAGGAAATAGAAGAAACCATCAAAAGATTACCATCTAAGAAAAGCCCAGGACCGGACGGGTATACAGCAGAGTTTTACAAAACCTTTAAAGAGGAACTAATACCAATACTTTTCAAGCTATTTCAGGAAATAGAAAAAGAGGGAGAACTACCAAATTCATTCTACGAGGCTAACATCACCCTGATTCCGAAACCAGACAAAGACACTTCAAAGAAAGAAAACTACAGACCAATATCTCTAATGAACCTAGATGCAAAAATCCTCAATAAAATTCTGGCGAATCGGATACAAAAACATATCAAAAAAATTGTGCACCATGATCAAGTAGGATTCATCCCTGGTATGCAAGGTTGGTTCAATATACGGAAATCAATAAATGTTATTCACCAGATCAATAGACTTAAAAATAAGAACCATATGATCATCTCGATAGATGCGGAAAAAGCATTCGACAAAGTACAGCATCCCTTTATGTTCAAAACTCTTGAAAAACTAGGGATAACAGGAACATACCTCAACATTGTAAAAGCAATTTATGCTAAGCCTCAGGCTAGCATCATTCTGAATGGAGAAAAATTGAAGGCATTCCCTCTAAGATCTGGAACAAGACAGGGATGCCCTCTTTCACCACTTCTGTTCAACATAGTTCTCGAAACACTGGCCAGAGCAATTAGACAGACGAAAGAAATTAAAGGCATAAAAATAGGAAAAGAAGAACTTAAATTATCACTATTTGCAGACAACATGATTCTATACCTAGCAGACCCAAAAGGGTCTACAAAGAAACTATTAGAGATAATAAATGAATTCAGCAAAGTGGCAGGTTATAAAATCAACACGCATAAATCAAAGGCATTCCTGTATATCAGCGACAAATCCTCTGAAATGGAAACAAGGATAACCACGCCATTCACAATATCCTCAAAAAGAATAAAATACTTGGGAATCAACCTAACAAAAGAGGTGAAAGACTTATACAATGAAAACTACAGAACCCTAAAAAGAGAAATTGAAGAAGACCTTAGAAGATGGAAAAACATACCCTGTTCATGGATAGGCAGAACTAACATCATCAAAATGGCGATATTACCAAAAGTTCTCTATAGGTTTAATGCAATGCCAATCAAAATCCCAACAGCATTTCTTGTAGAAATGGAGAAAGGAATCATGAAATTCATATGGAAGAATAAAAAACCCAGAATAGCAAAAACAATACTAAGCAGGAAGTGTGAATCAGGTGGTATAGCGATTCCAGATCTCAAACTATACTACAGAGCAATAGTAACAAAAACAGCATGGTACTGGACCAAAACAGGCGGGTGGACCAATGGTACAGAATAGAGGACACAGAAACCAACCCACAAAACTACAACTTTCTTATATTTGATAAAGGGGCTAAAAGCATGCAATGGAGGAAGGATAGCATCTTCAACAAATGGTGTTGGGAAAACTGGAAATCCATATGCAACAAAATGAATCTGAATCCCTTTCTCTCGCCAAGCACAAAAGTTAACTCAAAATGGATCAAGGAGCTTGATATCAAATCAGAGACACGGCATCTGATAGAAGAAAAAGTTGGCTACGACCTACATGCTGTGGGGTTGGGCTCCAAATTCCTCAATAGGACACCCATAGCACAAGAGTTAACATTTAGAATCAACAAATGGGACTTACTTAAACTAAAAAGTTTTTTCTCAGCAAAAGAAACAATAAGAGAGGTAAATAGGGAGCCTACATCCTGGGAACAAATCTTTACTCCACACACTTCAGATAGAGCCCTAATAACCAGAATATATAAAGAACTCAGAAAATTAGACAATAAGATAACAAATAACCCAATCAACAAATGGGCCAAGGACTTGAATAGACACTTCTCAGAGGAGGACATACAATCAATCAACAAGTACATGAAAAAATGCTCACCATCTCTAGCAGTCAGAGAAATGCAAATCAAAACCACCCTAAGATACCATCTCACTCCGGTAAGATTGGCAGCCATTATGAAGTCAAACAACAATAAGTGCTGGCGAGGTTGTGGGGAAAAGGGTACACTTTTACATTGTTGGTGGGACTGCAAATTGGTGCAGCCAATTTGGAAAGCGGTATGGAGATTTCTTGGAAAGCTGGGAATGGAACCACCATTTGACCCAGCCATTCCCCTTCTCGGTCTATTCCCTAAAGACCTAAAAAGAGCATGCTACAGGGATACTGCTACATCGATGTTCATAGCAGCACAATTCACAATTGCAAGACTGTGGAATCAACCTAGATGCCCTTCAATAGAAGAATGGATAAAAAAATTGTGGCATTTATACACAATGGAGTATTACTCTGCAGTAAAAAATGACAAAATCATAGAATTTGGTGGGAAATGGATGGCATTAGAGCAGATTATGCTAAGTGAAGCTAGCCAATCCCTAAAAAACAAATGCCAAATGTCTTCTTTGATATAAGGAGAGTAACTAAGAACAGACTAGGGAAGAAGAGCACAAGAAGAAGACCAACATTAAACAAGGATGATAGGTGGGAGGGAAAGGGAGAGAGAAGGGAAATTGCATGGAAATGGAAGGAGACCCTCAGGGTTATACAAAATTACACACAAGAGGAAGTGAGGGGAAAGGGAAAAACAGTACAAGGGGGAGGAATGAATTACAGTAGAGGGCGTAGAGAGAGAAGAGGGGAGGGGAGGGGAGGGGGGATAGTAGAGGATAGGAAAGGCAGCAGAATACAACAGACATGAGTATATCAATATGTAAAGTAATGAAGTGTAACTGATGTGATTCTGCAAGCTGTATACGGGGTAAAATGGGAGTTCATAACCCACTTGAATCAAAATGTGAAATATGATATATCAAGAACTATGTAATGTTTTGAACAACCAATGGGGTAAAATTGGGAGTTCATAACCCACTTGAATCAAACTGTGAAATATGATGTATTAAGAACTATGTAATGTTTTGAACGACCAACAACCAGAGGGAAAAGAAGCAAAGACTCTGAATCGTGTACAATTTGGATGATCAAGACTGTACTATTAAAGTTAGTAAGATTTTTTTTTCAGTTTGAGTATACAATATTTTATTTTAAAAAGAAATAATAATTATGATTAAAATTATTATTATAGTATTGTTATTATTAAATAATAATTTAAAATAAAAAAAATAAAATGACTTTATTGAGGTATAGTTGACATGCAAACCACACATATACCAAGTGTATAATGTAATAAAATTTAACATACATGCACTCTTGAAACCATCCCCACTATCAAGATCATGAGTATATTTATCCCCCGCAAAAGTTTCCTGGTGTCCCTTTGCAAATCCTCCCTGCCCCCTTATTTCTCTATCTATCCTAAGCAAACACTAATTGATTTCTGTCACTATAGAAATATGTATACTTTCTAGAGTTTTAGAAATTGAATCTCATAGTGGGGTAGGGAGTGGGAGCATGGGAGGATTATTCTAAATAGGGCAGAGGGGTGGGATGGAAAGGGAGGGCAGAGGGTTAGCAAGGATAGAAGAATGTGATAGACATCATTATCCAAAGTACATGTATGAAGATACGATTGGTGTCAGCATACTTTTATACAACCAGAGATATGAAAAATTGTGCTGTATACGTGTAATAAAATTGTAATGCATTCCACTGTCATTTATTTTTTTAAAAAATACATAAAAAGAAATTGAATCTCACTTTATTTTTGAGGCTTCTTTTAATAATCATTTATTTTGATTCACTCATGCTATGTGTATTAATAACAAATTCTGTTTATTGGTGAATAGTAGTCCATCATATGGCTACCATATTTATTTAGTCATTCATCTGTTGATGGATATTCTAGTTGTCTCCAGTTTGAGGCTATTATAAATAAAGCAGCTATGAGCATTCTTTCATAACTCTTTGTCTGGTTATAAGTTTTTATTTCCCTTGTAGTGGAATGGCTAGATCATATGATAGATGTATATAGAAGTTTTTATGAAACTACTAAGCTGCTGTTATCTTGCTCTACTTTTTGAGTTCTGTGTTAGGTGTCAGTTGTCATAAAAGAAAGGCTCCGATGCTTAAGAGTGTGGGGAACTCCCCAGAATGGTATTTGAAAACCACCCTTCTAGCTTAACCATTTTGTCTATAGTTAAGGTAACAGACAGCACAAAGAATAAATGAATGCCAATAAGAAAAGATCAACAGGGCTGGGTTTGGCTCAGTGGTAAAGCACTTCTCTAGCATGTGTGAGGTACTGGGTTTGATTCTCAGCACCACATAAAAATAAATAAATAAAATAAAATTATTGTATCCATCTACAACTAAAAAAATAAAATAAAATAAAAAGATCAATGGCATTAAATTCCCAGTGTTTTGGTTCTGATGTTTTACTGTGGCTCCAAGATGACTGTGTTTTCCTCTGTGGAAAAAAAAAAAGAAATGCCACAATCAAAACAGAGTAATTGTGTTTATATTCCAGGTGACTTCATGGCTCAGTCTTAATATTATACTTTATTTTATTTCAAAATGTCCTTCTCTCCATTATCTTTGTCATTATCATAGGTCAGATCTCTATCACTTTGTGTCTAGTTTCTTTTTTTGGTAACTTGATTCTTTCCTAGCTCTTCACATTCACTATTCTTCTTTTCTCTGTATAATGATGATGGATTAATTAATTTCCCATCACAGATATTATGCTTCTTATTCTGTTGAATTCAATCTGCTCTGTCTAGCTTTGAATGCTGTCTCTCACTGAAATCCCTGATAATGTCACTCTTGGGCTTATCTATCTTCTGTGCTCCTTAATCTCCCCCATATTCTAAGATATCTTATATGCATCATTACATCCTCCTTTCCATTCATTATTGGAAATGCTTCTAAAGTATGTGTAGTCATAAAACTAAATAGATACTTGTTGAACAATAATTAATTGTATAGTAAGCCCAAAGCCAAAAATATTTTAAGGAATAGAAATATTAAGTTACTATGATCAAGTATATTTTTCCAAAACTAAATTGATGATGCTGGTTTTGATAAAACAGATTTATTTGAGCGTTTCATTATTTTTGTTTAGCTTATTGTTTCAGTATTGAGAATGATGGATCATCATGCCTCATTGCTATTTTTACCAATGCAATTTTTCAATTTTAAGACTGATCTAATTTAAAATCACCAATCTTTTACTTTGATAGTATGATCAGTTTAATACTGCATGACAAAAGTCATTGCTGGAAAATTGAAAATATGGTATTACAAGTTTACTGCCTACCATTTTTGTCTTTTTCTTATATATAAAAATAATTGAACCATGGATTCACTGGCATTGTGAATAGTCCTGACTGTGATGGCTCTTACTTCTTTTGTGTGATAAGACTTGTATTGTGAGACATACTTGATGACTCAGTTCACCATGTGAACTGCACGCCCTTCATATAGCTTGCAATAATATGTTTGGCCTTTATTTGTGAATAGGATCATAAACAACTTTGATTCCTGGGACTTTTTGATAGTCCTCGGTGATAAAGTAATTATCCAGATGATCAAGATTGAATCTATTTCTATATTTTTAGATTCCAATGGAATTGAAATTTGTAATTTAAAAAACACCTCTTACTCTATAACCCCCAGTAATGTGTCTAAGGGACAATAGAAGTCTATAAGCCATAGGATGCAAAATGCTCAACAGGTATTACTTTGTTGAAAAATAGGTGTTTTGTTGAAATCATTTCACTGTTTATTTAAAAGAAGAAGAAAAGTAGAACAAAGAAAATCACAGCAGACAATAGACAAGTAGAAAAAAGCTTCCTCTATTCCCAGGCCTTTCTATCTAGTGCCTCTACTGGGTGGCTAGAAAATATATTTAAAGACATGATGAATTTATTTTTCTATTTATCAAACAACCATGTACGTTCTTTGTGAGTGCCTAGAATGCAAAGAAATATGATTGTGTGATTTCCAAGATTTTCTGTGCTTTCTCTGCACATAATAACATCTGTCGTGCTCAGCAGTCCTGGATAATGTGATTTTTGGGTTCAGAGCAACAAATGAGAGGCTAAAAACTCTTTGGTGATTACACTATTTATATAATTCTAGAGGAACTCACCCATCTAATAAACATAACAAGGTTATAAGACAGAGTAGAGTGTCCCAGGGAGGAAACACAACAGGAAATAGAGAAAACAAGAGGTTTATGAAAGGAAAATGAGAAACTCCCCCAGAGAGAGAGAAAATGAGAAAAAGAGATAAGTTACCAACATAAGAGCAAGGTGATTATTCTCTCTTTGGAGGCAGTCAAAATATTTCATTTAGTTCAATAATATAAATTGCAGTATTGTTTTTGGTTAATACCATTGATATATGAAGTTATTTAGGAAAAATAATGATAGAGTTTTTACTGATATGTATTGAATAATAGAGTTCATAGCATTAAATTAAAACTCACTGAGGCTCAATTACTGGAGTTCAAAATGCTGATATGAGGGCATCTTTTATGACTTAGTACCTTTATGATGTTTTAAACTGAACCCTGATGTTATTCAGGTTTCATAACTTTTTTCCATTAGTGTCCTTTTCCCGTTACAGGATACAATCCAGGATACTGTGTTTTATTTAATTGTCACATCTTCTTTAAAAAAAAAAAAGAGAAAAAATGTGTGTGTGTGTGTGTATATATATATATATATATATATATATATATATATATATATATAAAATGTGGTGCTGTGGATTGAACCTGGTGCATCACATGTGTGAGGCAGGTGCTCTACTAGTGAGCTACAACTACAACCCCAGCCTAACTGTCACATCTTCTTAGTCTCCTTTAGTTCTATGACAATTACAGTCTTCTTATTTTTTATTACCTTGAGAGTTTTAAGTAATAGTCAGTTATTTTATAGACTATCCCTAAATTTTCCTCATGTTCTCCCCACAAAATTAGGCCCAAGTTACATGGGGGATTTTCAATAATATGAAGAGCTCTTCTCATATATCAATTATTTATATAAGTATGGATTCACATATTTTATAGTTGAAATTTTGCATAGTCTGTCAGTTATGTGTCAAGGGTTTTTTTTGTTGTTGTTGTTGTTGCAATGGTTCTCTCTCTATGGACCACTGTGGAGAAGATAATTCTTTTTCCATTGAATCACTTTTGTATTTTGTCAAAAATTAGGACCTTCAGTCTAGATAAGATAGCATAGATCCATGTTCCTCTCTTCATCCCCACTAAATTCAAGTATAAATCTTACATATAATGCAAGAGACAATCAAAAGAGGACTCTGAAAGGTGGTAAGAAGAAGGCAAACTAGTATGGTACCAGAACTAGGGAAACAAGCCAAGTGGCAGGGTATCTTGCATTCCTCTAAGCAACAAAAGAATCTGACCCAGACCTACCATTTCCCAACCTCCAAACTAAGAAAAGAAGGCAGCTCTGAATTGAAAGGGAGTCCCTCTAACAAGAAAACGATTTCCTTCCCCTGGGAATTCAGACTCCCCTTTCCCACTGAGAGTTACCTAGGCAGAACTGGCAAGAGGGATCTTGCCACAACAATTGACCAGACCTAGGATTCCTCTTTCTCTCCCTACTAGACTAATGACACTGAATCAACTGGGAACATTGGCAAAATAGACCCCATAATAACAAATGCCCAGCCAAAAATGACTGTCTATCTTAAGAATCTCATCTACACTGACTGACACCTGACAGCCCAGCCTGGAACTCCTTTCACCTCTTCAGGAAGCACCGACATGGACCTCTAGTAGCACCAGATGAAGCAAGCAGAACAAAAGAGCACTGCAAAGGCTCTTAAAGTTGTCATTGGAAAACAAACCACAAAAATAGGCTAGGACATGTATACTAACCTAAACAGTGACTGCCTGCTGAAGTGACAGATTTAAATGTTGCCCAGACTCTGCTAACATGATAAACAAAATCAGGATATAATAGAAATTCACCAGTCATACCAAGAATTAAGAAAATTATGTCAAGAAAAGGTTATGGGGTCCATGAACCCTGAGATAAATCAGTCATAAAAATTCTTTGACAATCAATTACAAATTTTCTCAAACCAATAACAGGAAATATAAGCAAATAAAATCTTAGAAATAGAACAAAATGGAAATTATAGAACTGAAAAATATTACAACAGAAATAAATAACTGAGTGGCTGGATCCAGTAATGAAAAGGAGATGACTAAGAATAGACTCAATTAGTGAAGCTAAGAAAAGACCACTGGCATTTACTCAAACTGAGCAAATGAGAAAAAAAATAGACTAAGAAAAATGTGAATAGAGCCTGAGAGACCTGTAGGACAATAACAAACGATCCCACATTTATATCATATTAGGAGAAAAAAGAAGTAGGGCTGAAATAATGAAGAAATTAGCCTGAAAATATCTTGAATTTAATAAAAGGCACAACCCTACAGATTCAAGAAGCTGAGTGAACCACAAAAACGATAAAACCAAAGAAATCTATGTCATGCATAAGATGCAAGATTTATGTCAAAATTCTTGAAAAGGCTATCCTTTCTCCATTGAATTGCCTTTGCACCCTTGCCAATAATCAGTTGAGCATACTTGTATGGATATATTTCTGTGTTACCTCTTTTGTTTCATTTATATGTGTCTCTCCCTCCACCAATACCACACTATTTTGATCATTGTAACTGTGTAGAAAGTCTAAATATATGGTAGAGTGATTCCTCCTACTTTATTCTTTGTCAAAATTGTCTTACCTATTCTAGGGTACATGCTCTGTATTAATTTTAGAATAAGCTTGTCTATGTTTACCATGAGCTTTACAGAGAATTTTATAATATGTGCATTAAATTTATAGATAAATTTATGGAGAATTGATACCTTTACTACATTCAACCCTTCAACCAAAGAACCTGGTTTACTAATGTTTATTTATGTCATATTTGATTTCTTTAATCAGCATTTTATAATTTTTCAGGATACAGATCTTGTATATTTTTAAGTGTAAACCTAAGTGGTCTATTGTATTTTTGCTTCTTCATATTCATTGTGAATATATTAAAATATAATTTACTTTTTTGTATTATTTTACATCACAACTTTGCTGAAGTCACTTATTAATTCTAGAAAATTTCTGATAGTTTCCTTATGCTCTCTACATGGACAATTATATCATCTGCAAAAAGAGTTTTTCTTCCTTTCTAATTTGTATTATTTTACTTCTTGCCTACTGCAGTTGCTAGATATATTCAGTGGAAGAAGAATAGCCTATTCAAGAACCTTGACATAAATCTCACATCATATAAAAATTAATTAAAAATGGATCAATGGGCTTAAAATGTAAAATGGAAACCTATAAAATACTTAGAAAAAACATAAGATAAAATCTTAGCCACTAAGTCTAGGCAAAGAGTTCTTAGACTTGACACCAAAATCACAATAAATAAAGGGAAAAATTGATAATTTATAACTCAGCAAAATTAAAAAGCTTTTTCTCTTTTTAAAGACTACATGAAAAGGATGACAAAGACAAGCTATCAACTGGGATAAAATATTTGCATGTCACGTATCTGATAAGGGACTACTATCTACAATGTATTTTTAAAAGTCCTAAAATTCTGTAGGAAAAAAAAAACACAAAAATTCAATTAGAAAATGGGCAATAGACATGTAGGGACTTTTTACCACAGAGAATATACAGATGGGTAATGAGTACATAAAAAGATGTCCACATCAGTATCCATCAATGAAAATTAAGACCAAATTATCCAAATGCAAAGTAAGACCAAAACAACATATCACTATACAACTATCACAATGGCTAAAATAAAAAATGACAACAAGTACTGATAAAGATGAGGAAAAAAATCATATCACTCATATATTGGTGATGAGAATGAATGTTTCACTCTGAGAAACTGTGACAATTTCTTATTAAAACTAAACATGCAATTAACATACAGGCCAGCATCTATCCAGAAAAAAACTGATGTTATGCAAAAACTTATGAATATTATATTTATTCATTGTCTATTTATTCTTAATAGGCAAACTGGAATCAATCTGAATGTGGTCCAATAGATCAATGGTGAAATAAATAGTGGCACATCCATACCACAGAATACCATTCAGCGATAAAAAGAAACTAACTTGATACACTCAACAACTTGGAATGAATCTTCAGAGAATTACAGTGAGTAAAGTGTCATTGGTATGACATTTTCAAAATGATAAAGTTACAGAAATAGTGACAAGTTACCGACTGCTAGGCTTAGGGACAGGATGGTGGGTAGCATCATAAAAGAGGCAGTTGTGGTTATAAAATGGCCAACTCAAGGGATACTTTGGTGATGGAACTATTCTGTGTCTTAATGTGGAGATGGATACATGAACCTACACAAAGAATTAAATTGTATAGAACTAAGTACACACACATACACATGCCCAAGTACAAGTAAAACAGTGAAACCTTATTAAATTTAGTGATCGTATAAGTTAATATTTTGGTGGTGGTATTTTGCTGTAGTTTTGTAAAATGTTAAAGTTGAGAGAGACTAGATAAAGGATAAAGGGATCTCTGTATTATTTTTTATTGTCAATTGACCTTTATTTTATTTATTTATATGCAGTACTGAGAATCAAACTCACATGCTAGGCAAGTGCTCTACCCCTGTGCTACAACCCCAGCCCACTCTGTATTGTTTCTTCAGACTACATGTAACTCTACAATTATTTCAACAAAACATTAAGTTAAAAATCAGCTGACTAGGGGCTGGGGATGTGGCTCAAGCGGTAGCGCGCTTGCCTGGCATGCGTGCGGCCCGGGTTCGATCCTCAGCACCACATACCAACAAAGCTGTTGTGTCCGCCAAAAATTAAAAAATAAATATTTAAAAATTCTCTCTCTCTCTCTCTCTCTCTCTCTCTCTCCCTCCTCTCCTCTCCTCTCCTCTCCTCTCCTCTCTAAAAAAAAAAAAAAATCAGCTGACTATATTTTTGTGGGTCTACTTCTGGGCTTTCTACATTTAGCTCATTGATATATGTATCTATCCCAATATTTTGCCAATACCACACAGTTTTGATAACTGTAATTTTTCTGATGAGTTTTGAAACCTTTATGATTTTCATATGTATATATATTTAAATATATATTTGAATTGTTCCTATTTACTCTTTCAGCTAACCTTTAAAATAATCGTGTCCATCTGCAAAGATAGGGATTTTTGTATTAATTGTATTCTTTTAATATTTTTGATAAGAAATGCAATAAAAATTATTTAATTTTCTCATTTAGAAATTTGTGATATTGCTTTATATTTTTCAAGTATGTTCTTTTGTTCAGTAAATGTTCATTACTTCTTATTTCAATTCTTTATTTCCCTGTTAAAGCTGGGTTTTTCTAGATTTTATTATATTTGATAGTGTTATTGATTTAATCTTTTAACTTCAGTTTTTCTGGTATGTATGCATGTGATTTATTTCTGCATATTTTTCTTCATCCTGACATTTATGCAACTTCTTAATTCTAAAAATATTTTCAGTTGATTTTCCTAAGCTAAGTGTGCATTTGTAGATAATATTTTTCTCTGGCTTTCTGAGACTTTTGAGCGTTACATTGGTTGTCTGTCTTATTGTGCTCAGAACTTTCATAAACAGGAGCTTAAGTCCAATAGGAAGCTGTAGAAGATGGTTTAGAATGGATATATCTCCTGAAATTTAATGGAACTGGGATGGTTATGTTCCATTTCCTCGCCACCATTTAGAAGCCTATAATTGGCATGTGAAGGGAGTGAGGAGAACTCAGGACACTCAAAGCTTTTTCTAAGCATGGACAAAGGAGTCAGAAGATCCATGAAATTTCCAGGGCAAAGAAATTTAGGTGCTGGCAGTTGGAAATTTAGCACTAGCAGGCCTTGAAGAAAGATGGGTGGGGCATCAGCAGCATCTACTTGCAGAGCCTTCTTTTCTCATTGCCTAAACTCTAGCTGCCCCTGTACTCCCCACCACACACACATTTTTGGAGCTCATCGTAGTTAGGAGAAAGAAAGAAGGAAGGAAAGAAGGGAGGAAAGGGAGGGAGGGAGAGAGGAAGGAAGGAAATCCTCTGGAATTCAAGAGCATCTGACTCTGCCTTAGTTTCTAAGGCACAGAAGTCATTACCATTCTCATTGATGAACCAGTTCTAGATAACACATCTTCCCATAAAGTAAACCATTTTCTTCTAGTCAAATAAACAAACAAAAAAGAATGGCTCCACAGAAAAGAATTTGACATTATTAGCAAGAGTGAGGGGGATTTGGGTTGTGAGTTTTCTCTGCGATAGTGATGCTCAGCTTCCTAAAAACTGCCAACTCACAGGGCATCTGGGTGCCTAAATCTGGGAGAAGCAGCCCCAGTTCCAGGGGCTTAATGACTGTCTCTTCTTAATCTCAGCTTCAGATACTGACATATTTCTCATGACTTTGAGAAGCAATAGTGTGAAGATGAGAATTTCTTAGGGTTCTTGCCTTCCAACTCTTTTAAATTCTTACTCTGTAATAATCACTAAAATCACAGTAAAACTTCCTATTTTTATTAAATGGATGATGTTTCTTTAATAGGCTTTGTTACTCTCCTATTGGTTAAATTCTGACGTCCTGATCAATGTGCTCTCAATGAATGTTATGATTAAACATTCATTTAAATAATCTCCCTTGTTTGTGAATGATTCCTCTCATCTACAATCTTTATTAGGGCCCTTTAAATCAGAATCCACTTAATAAAATTGTAATGCTGTGCTAACTTGGAAAGGATTTACTGTAGCATATGGTGTTGAAAAAAGAGGCCTGAAGAAGGGAATATTAGAGAGGTAAAATGTTTACGACTAGATGGACCATCATAAGAATTGCGTTCATAATCATTGCTATTGAAATTGTAAAGTAACATTTATTAAATATAATGTCATAGAATTATATTGTCTATATGAATACAGCCTGGAATTTAGAGCTGCAGAAATTTATTAATAAGTATAAATAACAAAAAGATAGGTGACCTTAAGATATGAGTCCTCAAATAATAAAGTACCTCTTTAAATACTTAAGGCAAATGTGCTTGGCTTTCAAACTTATAGGACATAAGAAGAAAATCTCTGTTATGGTTTAGATGTGGTGTCCCCCAAAAGTTCACGTGTGAGACAGTGCAAGAAGGTTTGGAGGAAAAATGAAAAACCTAATCAGTGAAATAATCCCTGATGGGATTAACTGCGTGGTGGATGGAGGCAGGTGGATGTGGCTGGAGGAAGTGGTTCATTACAGGCATGGTTATGGGGTATATATTTTGTATCTGCTTCTGATAATCATGAGAGCTGCTTCCCTCCACCACACTCTTCCTCCATGATGGTCTCCCTCACCTCAAGCCCCAGCAATAGAGCCTGCTATCTATAGATTGAGACCTTTGAAACCCTTGATCCCCCAAATAAAATTTTCCTCCTCTATAATTGTGTGGTTGGGTCTTTTAGTCACAGCAGTGAAAAATCTGACCAAGACAATCCCTTTGAGAGTAAAAAGCACACCATTTGAATTGGTAATAATGGATGACCAAGATGTTAGACTGGTGAAGAAATGTTAATTATCAATTGAAGAGATTATCACTGCTATTGTCCTTTGAAACTAGAACATTTAGTATGGCCAATTTCATTACCAATAGAGAAAACAAAGCCTCCAATAGACTTACATTTCTCTTTCAAGCCCTTTATATCTAACATAACCTGTGGCCCAAAGATATGATGTGAATATTGTTTGCCTCAGATGGAAGGTGAAACTTTAATCCTTCAGTATACATTAAGTAAAATAGGTTATACAATTGACATTTCATTTTTACTTTCTTTTCTGAGTTTCTCTCTTTAACTTTTTTAATAGTCACTCATCTCTATAAAGCAAGTTGAATATAGATGGTACATTAATGTATATACCCTCACAGAGGTAACTCAGGAAAGTGAGAATTTTAAAATTAAACTAAGTTTCTATTGGTGTTGTTTACCATTGATATTGAAATGTAGCAGCAGGTGGAAAACAAAGATTTCTTTTAATCCAATGACTGCTTCAGGGAAAATATTTTGGTAATTTAGCAGGTGTTACAGAATCATGCAGAAGAATGGGAGTTGAATTATAAAATTATGAGACCAATTTTTATATAAGTTCCTTTATTCTCATTGCTAGGGTAGTTGTGGAATTTGTTACAAGTAAAGGTTCCAGTCAAGTGTAAGAACCTATGTACTTGGCTGATACTGGGATGTTTAAAAAATATATGGTTCTGGATGACTGCTAAGGAGATGGAGAATTTTAAAAATGGAGAAGTGAATAATATACTTGTTCCAAAGAAGAAAACCCAATATTTATATAAGTCAAATATAAAAATAAAGCACAATAGCTCGGTCAAGTATTATTAGTCATGGAATGAAAAAGCTTTTATAATGGAAATAGACAAGCATGGGTGTTTTGAATGTTGTACAAACAGGTTATTAGGAAAAGGACCTTTATCTGAAATAAAGCAAGGGGGCCATAAATAGTCCTTAAAACTCTGCTTCTTTCAGAAAATAAAGGCAAGAAAACTTTTTCTAGAAAGATTTTCACCTAAAACACATTGTTCCATTGATGAAACTTAATTTTTACCCAGAAAAATCATTTACTTTTGAACCAATTTGAATCAATAAGATACCACAGTTCTTTTTTTCTTTGTGGTGCTGAGGATCAAACCTCAGGCTATTGCATGCTAGGCAAGTACCCCATCACTAAGCATCATCTCCAGTCCACACATTCTCCTTTGAGCTTTCTCCCTAATATGAAATAGCTCTAAAGTATCAAGGACAACTGTGTGAGAAACTCTAGTTCAAAGGAAATCACAACAAGGGCATAACCAAAAAATAATTCAAGAAACATTGACTAACAAGAGCATTAGTAGGGGCTGGTATTATAGCTCAATGATGGAGCACTTGCCTAGCACATGTGAGGCACTGGGTTTAATCCTCAGCACCACATAAAAAAATAAACAAAAATAAAGGTATTGTGTCCATTTATTTTAAAAAAAGAGTCATTGTATACTCTCTCCTGGCACCACATCCAAACAGTTTTCTAAGATTTAGTAATGAGAGATCTAAATCCTTCGTGTCCACAGTCAAATCCAGCTATAGTACATGCTTTTCAATTACTACTATATCCACATTTATATACATGTCTTTTGTTCCACAGTTAACTGGACTTTTTAACATTGTTAGAATTTCCAACCTAAGCAAAAGAACTATATAGTTTTCAAATTCAACTCTAGGAGCTAATGGAGACCATTAAAATCTACTTCTATAACTGAAATTTTTTTGCAATCTGGTTCTTATTCTCATTATCAGGACTTTTTTTCATTTAAAAATCAATAGTGTTCCACTTCTTAATCATTTTGAGATCAATATTAAATAAGCAAAGCAGCTCTTAAAAAGGCAATTTAGCAATAAGTTTTCACCTCAACTAGAATTGGAGCAAATTGATTATATTCAGGTCTCAGTAGTCTTCCCTACTTTGTTTTATGACATTAAACCATTGCTATTATATTTAACACTACATACAGTGATAGGATAAGGTAACAAATGTCTCCTACAGCTTTTATGAAAGCCAAAAGGGGAGGGTTTTGTAGTAAATATACACTTGAGAAACCTATTGCTGCAAATTACAGAAAGGCTGAATTATTTGGGAGATTAACTCTGTCAATAATTCCTTCGGCTACTAGAGGCAGCAGTAAAGATACTATGGAAGCAGTTAATAGCATTGACAGTCATTGTGCTGTTGAGAGTAACAAAATAGAAACACACAGCACTATATTCTTCCACTGTGAGACAAAATGGTAAATAAAGCTATGTAGGTATAGTATTTGTTAGCTACTTCAAAGAAGGCCTAAGAATGAGTCAATATTTCTATAATTCATTGATTTGCATAGTGTTTGGTCACTAGAAACTCAGAAGCCCAATCTAATTATATACTCTTTTTCATGGTATTCATTACAATTATAATTTTAAAGTGGATTTTCCAATCAATGGCTTTTTGTTTGTCTCTCCCAGAAGATTTTAAATTCCATGAGAACATGAGAATATTATCCATATATGCCACCTGCATCTATGTATCCTTGGTGCCTAGTACTGTGACTGACACTTAGAAAACATCCTAATAGTCATTGAATAAACACAGGAATTGAATAAATGAGTCATTATTTAGTACAAGCATAAAATTGGAACAAATTTATGAATAATCTGTTATAAAGTACTTGAAAACATTCATCAAGATGATAGAGTCACATTAAGTCCTATTCCTCAGTTATATTTATTTACAATTAGTCTCTCAAGACTCACTACAGTCAAGATAGATTCTGTAATCACCTCAGAAGCTGAAATACCTTTACTCTTCAGGCAATAGGGAGCAGCAGCATAATCTTCCCCCAAAACTAGAAGCTGGGAAAGATTTTCCCCTTGGTTTTGTGAACTTGTGGGTTGGGGCATAGAGAAGTTAATTCACCCAAGTATATTCCAGAACCACTACTGCTACCATAATGTGCCCCATCCTTGACCAAAGCAGATACTGAAATAAGGACCTGATGCATTTATTATTTTATTTGGAAGGCAATCCAAGGCCACATAAGTGAAGCAGTGGGGAAAGTAAGACCAGGGAGAAGAGCCAATATAGGGTGAATTAAACAAGATATATCGCAGTGGATAACTAAGGGTTAATCCTGATCCGAACTGTATTCTGTATCTCTAGAGATACATAAGCATTACAATGGGTGTGTGTGTGTGTGTGTGTGTGTGTGTGTGTGTGTGTGGTGTAATACCCTAATGTGTATCAAATATGTATTATGTATGTATATTTATGGTCACCTGTTTATGATGCTTCAACTTCATTTTTTAACTCCATTGTAAGTTGAGGAGCCTATCGCTGTACCTGTCATCTACCAAAAGAGATTTAGTATGGGAAATGGCTCATGAGATTATGAAGGCTTAGAAGTGCTACTATTTTTAAGTTGGAGAACCAAGAAGGCTGGTGGTATAACACCCAGTCCTAGTCCAAAGGCCCAAGAACCAGAGCCAAGGGAAGGAAAAGATAGAAGATGGATATCCCAGCTCAAGAAGAGAGAACACATTGGTACTTCCCCCACATTTTTGCTCTGTTTAGACCCTCAAGTGTTTAGAGGATACCAGTCTAGATTGATGAGGGCAATACTTTTTACCCAGCCTGCTGATTCACACACAGAAATTAGGTTCTCCCAGCTATCTGGGTATCCCTTTGCCCAGTCAAGTTGACACAAAATTAACCATCATAGGCAATCCTTGGGGAAACTTTATGAAATACACTCCAGAATCTCTCTATGGAAGGATGGAGAAACTGAGGTATTTATCTATGGACTAAATCCCCTGTTGTTCTGAAGAATGTTAACTTTCTGCAATTTCCTCTTGCTTCAGTGTATAACTACCCAAGTTCCCATGGTACTAGAGAAAACTCCCAACAGAAAAGCAGGTAGCCTCAGCTGCTTGAAGTAGGACTCATCACAGGAATAACTGTAGGTGAACTCAGAGATGGCTCAAAGGATATAGGGTTGGGCAATGACAGTGTGTGCTCAATCACTTGACTCTATATTGCACTTTTGTATTTACAAAACTCTTTTTTTATATAGTTACAAGTGAATACTTATAAATACTCTGTACTATTGGAATCTTTTCCTTATGTTTCTTATTCATTTTGTTTTTAAAGAAGTTGACTTTTTCAGTGAAGCCTCCTTCTTGAGGCAATAAGCAACTCAGTTTTCATCTTCAGTACTCTGATTTCAAATCTTGCATTTTGCCACATATTACTGCACCTCGGGAGAGATGAGTTGATGGGATTCTAAATAAACAAGAATACTGATCAGTGTGTGAGGTGCTAATCCCCATTATTTATTTCAATGGCAATTTCTGCCTCTTGAAGCAAAGGCAGAAAACAGTGATCCACAATAAGTTTGAGGCTAAAATTAGGGCCTATCAGAAGAGTCAACTACAACAGGCTTTCCTCCAGCTGCAAAGAGTTCTGTTAGATAGAGCTGACCAGATTGGTTTGTCCAGGGAAGGATGTTGAAGTTACTCAACTTTTCTAACAAAAGAAATGGCTTTTGAGGGGAAAAGTGATTTGAGGAGAAATAAAGTACCATTAACCAACCTGTTCAATAATACTAAATAGATGCTAGCAGATGGTCATGTTCCCTGGAAACAAATGTGCATTTACAGTCTCTCTTTCAGCACTCATCTGGAAATTTCCATGAGATAAGTATTGAAAGCTTTACTGTGTGTAGTTGTATCTATCTTTTATCTGCAAGAAGCTGAATTTATTTTCAATTTGATCCAGACTAATAACTTAGTCTATTTTAGTCTACATACACTTGATGATATTTGCCTAAGACAAATATAGTCATATATAATTGGTTTTTGAAAGTTTACAGAAATTCCTATGCCTCATAAGTAAAATTTGCACAAAGATTTTGACACTATTTTTAACAGGTGAAAACTTCTTCTAAAAGATTTCAGTACTAAAGTAAACTATTTTGTTTCTTCTACAGTGTAATGTGAACCCTGGGATTATTTCACTTAAGGTCCTTTCTAGATTAAGTGCTTATGATTTTGCTATTAAATAAAGCATGTCAATACTAGGAAACTCTAAGTAAATCTTTTCAGCTGCACCACTCCTCTCTGACTTTTCTGGATACCCACAGGTATTCTAGTCTTCCATGCAGACATCTTTGCTAAATTGTCTTATTCTTCATAAGACTATAATAAGCTGGAACGCACTGGAATCTTGACTGGTTTAGGACAGATTAATCCTTCCTACCACAGCTACTCTGCTTGTTTCTCTCTCCTCTTCTTATTAGCACATCAAGCAGGTGAGAGACAAAGCAGTGAAGTAAATGCAAAGAAAGAAAAATGCCATTCCACTTTATGTTACATTTCTTGTTTTTTATAAGGATAACCTTATATACTAAGTAATGTAGTATTTCAGTTCTTCCCTTCCAGAAAGGAGACAACATATGCTCAGGGAGACAATCATCATTTTTCCCGTTATCAAAAACAAGTAGGCAGTCTCAGTAAAATCTTGATTTTGTTCATTTTCCTGAGGTTAGCATTATGTGTGTATGTCTGTATTTTAAACCAATTATGCATCTTTTGTTCAGGGCAATGTTGTTTAAAATGCATTAAGATCCTTAGATAGTTGATGCAAGTATTCACACCTAATGTCAACTGAGCAAAAGAAAGGGGGTACCAGCTACAGTAAGTAAGGAGTATCTTATTATTTATTAAGGTAGAAGACATTGTGCCTCATTTAAATGTAGAAAGTTATGACTCATTTCTTCACTTCCTTCCATTTCAGTGTTATTTGCTATTCATTTTGTGATGTATCCACTGTCCTATAATAGTCTCTCATTTAGGATAAAATTCCTTATGGTTTTGGAGGTTATGTTTTAAAATATTTTTCCTGAAGCAAAATATGCATATAAAAAGTTCAAATCATAACATGCATCTCAATACATTTTTTAAAAGTCAACATATCTGGGCTGGGGCTATAGCTCTGTGGTAGAGCTCTTGCTTCACATGCATGGTGCCCTGGGTTCTATCCTCAGCACCACATAAAAATAAACAAGTAAAAATGAAGATATTGCATCTACAACTAAAAAATATTTTTTTAAAAAAATAAACATATCTGTGTAACCAGCAATCAGATAAATTACCAGAACTCCAAAAGGCTCCAAGGAATGGAGTATCCCTTACAATGACTACAAGGGTACCCATATCCTAACATCTAACCACACAGATTAGTTTTGTCTGCTTTTGAATTTTATATAAATGGAATAATACAGCAAGAACTCTTTTTGTGCCTGGATCCTTTCACTCAACAGTTTGTGAAAAATATCTTTATTTCTGTGTGCAGTTGTAAATTATTCATTCTCTTTGCTGCGTAGTTAAAACATGCCATGGTTTATTTTTATATTTTACTATTAAAAGACATTGGGTAGTTTTTTTTTTTTATTTGGGGATGATACAAATAACATTAAAATCTCATTTCATATGTCTTTTGGTGGATATATGTTTGCATTTCTTTTGTGCATTTACCTGTGAGCAGAATTGGTTGGTCATAATGTGTGCATATGTTCCTCTTTACTAAATACTGCCAGTTTTCCAAAGCAGTTCTAGCAATTTAAATTCCTACCAGAATTGTTTCTGCCTTTTGCTATTGATCAATAATCAAAAGCATGCATAATTTTTCTAAATTATTATTCCAAATGAGCTGTTTGTGAATGCAAAAGAATAGAAGAAGGAATAAAAGGATAGGGTCTCTGCTATTTCCACAACAAAAATTTATGCTTAAGAACTGAAGGGAATAGGTCCTGAAATCCATTCATGAGAGAGTAAATTGAGTCAGGGGAGAGAAGTTTTGCCAAATAGTCCAATCTCTAACAAGCTTGGACTGAACAGGGAATTTGAGAATACTATGGCATTTAAAATAATCAAATGCATATCCTGGTCCAGCCATACTGTGTATCTTGGGAAATGTTGAAAACTGAATAAGCTTTATTCTTGACATTTTTATGGCATTTTCTGGCTATACAGAAAGTAAAGTTCCAAGGTGAAATCAAGGTTTTCTCTCCACCCTGGCTTAGAGCACCACAGGTCTTTGGTGTGGTTCAAAGTCTCAAAAGCTTCTTTATATTCATGACACTAGGTGTCACTCAGTACTGTCACTCATAACTCTTCAGTTCATGGCAGGAGATACCAGTACTGAATAGAATCAGGCACCACTGAAAAATTGTTGGAAAACTTGAGATTCTCCTCAATCCAGAAGATAGTGAAAACGGAGCCTGAATCTGAGGCGATGTACATATCAGATACCCCATTATGGAATAGCTTAGATTTTAAATTAGTTTCTTTATTGCCATAACAGGTACATTAAAATGAGAGAAAATCCTGCCTTCCACCTTGGACTTTGTGTTGTCTTACTCATTAATTTATCAATTAATTTATTCACTCAACAAATTGTCTTTTTAGCCACCAAATATGATGCAAGACATTGAAGATAGAATAACAAGTTCAATAGATTTGATCCCTGTATCCATGCAGCTTATAGTTTGTTGGGAGCTTGTGTACTAATAGTGACTGAAAATCACATTTGGTCAGATAATATCTCAGCAGCCAGTATGATCTGACTATACTGAGTGCACAAATTAAAGTTCTAGATTGGGAGTTTGTTCAGTGAATGTTGAATTTGAAATAGAATGTGAATATGTTAAAGAAAAACAGAACCAGTTGTGAGTTAGTTTGCCTGGTAATGATATTTATTTGTAAGATGTGGTCCAGTCAGTGTTGTAAAATTAGCACCTGCTGCTCCTGGGACAATGCCATCTAATCTCCTCTGTTTATGTCTTTTCTTGTAAAATAGCATCATTACCTTCTGTATTTTACCTTACATGGTTACTTTAGGCATCAACCAATATAGTTTAACTCAAAGCAATTTAACAGTGCAGTTTGGTACAATATAATATATCATTGCCATGATGACAAATATTACTCAATGAAGTGATAAAATTAACATCCCCTACACTATTGGTAATTTATTCATCAATATGAAAAACAGACTTTTCAAAAAATGTTTCCCTTTTACACATTCTATATTATTAAATCTTGTGAGAATTGCACGTATCCACATTTTGGAGAGTTGACAAAATGTTTGAGTCTTCTGTCTCCATAAATGTGGGGATTTAAGTTTAGATGGGTTCAGTCATCCACTAGGGACCCCATAGTAAAACAAATGGGATGGCTGAAATCAATTAATTAGAAATGTTAGAGAAACATCTGAAATAAGTTAAATTAAACAAGGTTTTGAAAAGCAGAAAGAAAAGATTCTAGAACTGGGCAAAATTTGGGACCAAAGTTGGTTCAAAATGTCCCCACTCCACCACATGTGCAGGTTACATTTGTAACCAGAGAAAATGAAATTATATACAGAAACAGACTATTGGTTATAGTTGGCATTTGCCTTATATGATCATAACTTGGCAGCTTTGGCCTGGGATTGGCTGAGATTTTGACTGCTATGTTTGGCTAAGACTCAGTCTCGGTTATAAGACTATACTCCTAGGTTGTTAAAAATTGTTTACATATTAAGCTAGAGTACAATTTACTATACAAATGCCACTTTGGGCCAAACTTTATTAACCAAGTATGGGGACAGGCATAGGCCAGATTTCAATTTAACAGATATATTAAGCATAAATAGTAATAAGCTAGTAGCATAAAGATAGGATAGTAAAACTCATGACTATGTTAACTACAGGTATGAGAGACATAGGCAGAATTCCAAAACTGTGTTAAGTATACAGTAATTTAGTAACCTGTAAAGTAAGAAAGAATAAATGCAGTATATGATGGGAAAACTCAAGAGTTACTGAGAGAAAAGAAGGGAAGAAGCAAGTCATAATTATTACAAAAAGCTGACAGCTATGTCATTTCCTAAATCAATCATCCATTGGTGAGATAAAGGCTGTGATTATTCAACAGGCTCTTGGTGAGCTACAGCTGTGACCAGGTGCATTTGTCCTTGTGTCTCTCTAATAGGTCAAATATGTCACAGCCTGGAACCCCTCTGTATGTGGTCCTCCTTGCTTGAACCTCAACTCTAATCTCATAGCAGGGAAGGCTAATTCAGCACAAGAAGAAAGGACCATTGTTGACCTCAACATTCAGACACTGCTCCTTTTGCCACTTGTACCCCATCCTAAGCATGTGAACCTTTTGTCCCTTTCCCTTTACCATTATTGCTGTGTGTTTTCAATTATCATAATAAATTATATTCAATTATCAATGATAATTGAACAATTCAATTATCAATGATTTGCACATCTTAATTTGTTCCATGAGACTTTCTGTTTCATGGCCTCCGAGAAAGCATACATGCTATTTAGAGGCCATTATTAAATCAAAGTAATATCCATATGACAATATCCAAAGGACTCCTTTCTAATTCACATGGACCAAATGATATAAATGACAAAAATTGAGCAACTGAGTCAAACTTTCATGAGGAAAATTCTGTGAACCAGAAATCATGATAAGAATAGTTTTCAAAAGGCTTCATCTCAAATCTCAGAAGGCATCTTGCCTAGGACTAAATACAGATTTCACAAATTCAGCCAGGGTTTCTTTCTAAAATGTTCACTTATTTTTAGATTATAAAGGCACCAATGGCATGCTCAAGTGTTTCAGTAAACACAATGAAAATGAACATTTATGTTCACAGCACATTAACTTTTGCAAAAGATTTTAGGATACCTGCCATGTTTTACTTTCCATTTATGTGAAACTGAAGTGAAAACATGTAATGAAAATGGAAGCCAGCATAATGCTTTTTTTCCCTTTTGAGTAAGAAAGTAATGCAAACTGAAGAAAAAAGGATACAATCCCTGAATATTTATTTTTATTGTTCTTTTGAGTTTACTCAGCAATATGGAAGATTATAGACTTATTGACAGAGAAAATAAAAATGAAACTAACGATATCTGTGTCTCTCTGTTCCCAACATTTTCTTGTTTATCTGAATCTGATTTTCTATTAGAATTTATAGCTTATCTAATTTTCTATTCTTTAAAAAATTCTTTATACGAAAACTTCTAAACTTAGATAGAATAGTAAGATGAAATCATCTATCCAAAACCAAGAGTTAATTTTTTAAAATATTTTGCTACTTTTATCTATTTTTGACTGAATCACTTTAAAATAAATTATAAATTTTGTGCTATTTCCTTCTAAAATGCTTCAGTTTATGGCCTTGAAAAGGACATACTCCCACATAACCACACTATCAATATCATCTTTAATAAAATTAACTATTACCAAATATCATTTTATGTCTGATCCATACTTATATTTTTCCAGTTGTCCCAAATATTTTTTCTATGACTTTATCGTTTGTATAAATGAGGATTACATATTCTATTGACTTATGAATCTCTATGTCTTTTAATCTACAACAATTGTCAGACCCTCTTTTTTATGATATTGATTTCATAAAAAAAACACTTGGTTAATTATGCTTTGATGTTCCGCCTTCTGAAAATATCTGTTTCTTCTTTTTTTAATATTTATTTTTTAGTTGTAGTTGGACACAATACCTTTATTTATTTATTTTTATGTGGTGCTAAGGATCGAACCCAGGGCCTCGCACATGCTAGATAAGCACACTACTACTGAGCCACAATCCCAGCCCCAAATATCTGTTTCTTTAGGGTGATTTCATTAATTTGTCCTTCTATTTTCTATTTATGATAACTAGAAATAAGATCTATAGGTCTGATTATTTTCAATTTTTTTGTCATAAGAATTCACCACCGGTGTGTTGTGAACTTTTTATTGAATCACATCAGGAGACACTTAGTTCTAGTTTCATGTGCTTTTGGACCCAGGCTGAAAAAAAAAAGCTATTAGTGACATAGATCATTATTTTGATAACAATCAAATTATATTTTCATTATTCCAGTTAGCCTGTTGCTGGATATTGACCATGTCATATTAATCATAGGTACCACATATTTGCCTCTATTTTGTAACAAATACATCATTCACAGGGTATTTCACAAGAAGCATTTCTCAGTTAAAATAAAATGTAATTGTTAGGGGGAACAATTAAATGCCAAGCTTTCATAGAAGGACAATCTTTCTACAATGTTCTGACCATATTCATTAAAATGTAGCTTTCTTTTCCACCTGCCTGGAGCAGTCTTAATATATTGACCTCATATAAGGTCTTTTGTAATTGTATGGTTTTTGTTTTGTTTTGTTTACAGTTTAAGGATTCATGAAAAATCTTCCCTCAATTGCCTTCCCTTGACTGGTAAAGTTTCTTAATAGAGGCACTGGAAAGTGTTTTCCATTTATTTCTTTTGGCATTTTATTGCCATGCCAGCAAGCCAGAACTCAGAAAAAAATTATTGTTCTTTTCTCTGCTTATTGCCCTTGGTTTATTCTGACTTTCTAAATCAGTTTCTGATTTCCGTAGATTTTACACAAATTCTCTGTACCATTTCAGTTTAAGGTCAGAATTCTTAACACATATGATTTGGAATGATGATGCATAGTAGAAAAGAGTTTGCCAGCTCATTGCTTTCCATATTCTTTAAACCAATCTACCCCTCCCCCATCCTTCCTTTCCCCCTTTCTTCCCACTATCAATTCCCCTACCCACCCCACCCTAAATTATTTGATCCTTTCATCGTGAACCAATTAGCTGGAAGTTGTTAAGCTGAAATCAAAACTGTATAAAGCCAAAGCCATGAGGAAATGAGAAATTTGAAGCAGAAAGGACTAATTTTCAGAACCAAGAGAGCTGCAGACCCACTGAAAGCCCTGAGAAAGAACCAATCTTGTTTTATGAAGACCACATTTTCAATCCTTTGTATGAGTTCCCATGAAATCTGGCAGGCTTTTTTTTTTCCCCTCCTCAGAATTTCTATATATTTACAATGCTTCATCACCCTAGGTTTGATTTGACTAATGGCAAACTTCCTTCTGTAGCTTCCAACCAAACAGGTTGGTAGTGGAAAATGGATAAATATCAGCTCTCGGTTTTCAAATGTAGAAAATGATAACAAAAGACTACCTTCTTCTTCTTTGCATACCCCCTTTGCTAAGCCCAGATATTTTGGGCTGAGGATAAGTTGAGTTTTACCTTTATAATCTTTCTTCTTTTAATACCAAGAATTGCTGTGCTGCTCCATAGCATTTGGCTTAGTTTTATTTTGTGGTCACCAAGAATTGTGAAGCTGATCAAGCTTGACTTTTCATTTTTATGACTAGAAAGCTTAAATATAAATTTGAACCCCACACAGAGCAACAGTATGTGCATTTGGAATATGTAATTTTCCACTAACATTCTTGAATCCATTTTCTGAAATTATCTTTGTTCTTTATTTTCTTCTTCTTATTCCCACCTATGTTCATATGATACAATAGTGGATGATTTTATAATTTTTTAAAATAATTATAAACAAATGAATTCTGATATGGTTTGGATATGGTGTATCCCCTTTGAAACTCATATGAAAACATGAAATTTGGTCTCCAATGTAACAGTATTGAGAAGTGCCAGAAACTTTAAGAAGTAGTTAGATCATTAAGAGAGATAGAAGCAGTTCTCAGCAGACTGGATAAGTTACTCTGAGAAGGCTGTTATAAAGCAAGTCCAGTCCCTCCTGCTTGTCTCTCTTCTATATATGCCCACTTGTCCTTCCACTTTTTGGCAATGTTATAATGAAGCACAAGGCCCTTGTGAAATGTGGCTACCCAGTCTTGGACATCCAGCTTCCAGACCATAAGCTAAATAAACTTTTCTTTATGAATTACCCATTCACAGACATTCTTATATAGCAAAAGAAAACCAACTAAGACATCATCCAAGAGCTCAAATACAGTTGTATGAATCAATGATGCTCTGTAAATATCTGTCCATGAACTATCTTCTGAATGCAATAAATAGTAAGTACTTGATAGAAAATAGTTTGGGATCTTAAGTAAAAGATTCTATCCATGAGATTTATGGTTTAACTATGGAGTATCCCCAAAAGCTCATGTGAGATAATATAAGAACATTCAGAGGTGAAATGATTGGGTTATTGCCACAGTCTGGCTGCAGCAAACTAAGTAAGGTGGGGGGGTGATGAGCAACTTGTGAAGGTTGATACAATACCCTTTATTGTAGGATAGCAAGGGTGTATATACATAACTGAATACACAGCTTAACTTAATTAACATAAACTAGATACAGCAGTCAACCAATAAGGAATCCTCATCATCTTAATGATTACACACAGCTTAACTTAATTGACATAATCTAGACACAGCAGTCAGTTATTAAGGAATCTCCACACTTAATGGCTCGCTGGCGTTACTTCACAAACCACTCCCTCTGGCAAAATGTCAGGCGCCATCTTGACTTGTTTACGGACCCTAACAGGTTATAAGAACCTTAACCCAATTGGTACATTAATCTACTTGAATGGATTAACTTGGTCATAACTGTACGCAGATAGGGTGTAGCTGGAGGAGGTGAGTCACTGGGGTGTGCCTTTGGAGTTTATATTTTATCTTTGTTAAGTGGAGTTCTCTTTCTGCTTCTTAGTGTCCTGTTGTCTGCCATACCCCTGGTGTTCTGCCTTACCTAGGGCCTAAAGAAAGGAGTTGTCTGTCTGCAGACTGAGACCTCTGAAAACCATGAGTCCCCAAATAAACTTTTCCTTTTCTAATTGTTCTCCTCAGGTCTTTTGGTTACAGTGGCAAGAAAACAACCAACCAAACAAATAAACAAAAATCAAACTGGCTAAAATATGGCCATTATCTGTATCTACATCTATCTATTCATCTGTCAATATTTTTATACTTATTATATAGATGGAATTTACATTCATTGTACTTAGATACATATACAAGTTCTAAATAGCATTATATGTAAATATAATGCTGTATACTGTTTTCTGCTCCTATTTCATGAAATGTTTATTCATCCCCTTTATATGCATGTTCAACATCATTCAGTAGCATTACTGTTCCTATGACTAGACCCTCAAAATAGTTTTCCAAAATACTCAAAGAAGAAGTTTATAATCTTTCATATATGTATTCCCTGGCTTCAAAATTTATCAATATATGGCCATTCTTATTCCATCTGTATTTCTGCCTATTTCCTCATTCTCTACTGGATTATTTTGATGCAGATTCCAGACATCATATCAATTCATCCTTAAATATTTCAGAATACTAGGGAACAAGAAACTTGTATTTTACAATGTAAGTGTAAAATTTTCATTCTGAAAAAGGTTAATGATTACTTTGAACTTTATTAAATGACTGGTTGATGTTAAAACATCCCTGATTGTCTAATTTGTAAAAAATATAATTGGTTTGTTGAAATCAAGACCCAAATAAGATCCATATATTACATTTAGTCAATGTTTCTTTTCAGTCTCTTTTGATCCATAGGTTTTCTGACCCACTTCTATTTTTATTTGCAATTTATTTATTGAAGAAACCATATTAGGGCTGGTGTTGTGACTCAGTGGTAGAGTGTTAGCCTAACGTGTGAGGCCCTGGGTTCGCTTCGCAGCAGCACATATAAATAAGTTAATAAATAAAGGACCATCAATAATTTAAAAAAAGAAACCCTATCCAGTGATTATATGGACAATAATAATAATAATATTGGTATTAATATTATACAACTAACAATAAGATAGAAAAAATTAGTAATCACATTTAAAATTTTAATTACTTTTTAATTGACACATTATAATTATAATAGTGGGATACATTGTGACATATATGCACATACATATTTGGTCAATTTTATTCCCTAATACTTCCTCTGTCCTTCTCCTCCCATCCTTCATCCTCTTCTTATACTCTACTGGTCTCCATTCTAGTTTATGAGATTCCTGCATTCTTTATTTTTTTTCTCTCGAGCTTCCCCATAAGAGAGAAAGCATACAACCTTTGAATTTCTAAATGTCTAATTCTGGCTTATTTTGCTTTACATAATGCTCTCAATTCCATCCATTTCCCTGCAAATGGCATAACTTCATTATTTTTAATGGCTGAATAAGACCTCTTTGTATATATATGCCATATTTTCTTTATTTTAGTAATCATACTGACATTGCTTGTAACCAAGATTTTCAGTGAAAGAGAAAAGACAAAAAGACATTAAATAAAAATTCTATAAAACCAAATTTTAATTGTATGTACTTGTATTTTCTCTTAAAAAATTGGTAAAACTATATAAAACTGCTGATATACCATTTTGGTTTATAGAAAAGTCAATTTCATAAACCATATTTAGAAGGTCTAGGGTGCTATGTTTTCTTTCCTGTACAGAAGCTAGAGAGGAAAACAGAAAAGAAAGGTGGAACAGATCTCATGAAAATCAAAGGGAGATCATAGAGGAAAGGGACCAAGGGGTGAGAGGTGGGGAGGGAGCAGGGAAGTGCGGTGGAATGATATTGGCCAAATTATATTGTTATATTGTGTGCAGGTATGAATTTGTAACAACAAATCCCACCATTACGTACGACTATAAAGCATCAATAAAAAATGTAGGAAAAATTTTTAAAAATTTAAAAAAAGAAAAGGTAATTTAATATGTTTCAAAAAGCTCTGAAATGCATAGAAGCAGTAACTAATAGCAACAAGTGTTTGTTCCTATCACCCAAATTATGATCTCCAAATATAATTTCTCATTAAAAAGAAACAAGGGATCTTTAGATAAATGGCTAGTTCTAGAGCAGGAGCAGAAGCAAAGACATTGACAAAGGTTATTGGGGTTGTGTCAAAAGGACTCAGGAATCAGTTTGATATTTTTGATGACTTCTGCACGCAAATTAAGTCAAGACATTTCCTCTTCACATTTTCAGAACTATGGAGAGGTTAGGGGATTTGACTGCAGCTGGTTAATCAATAGTAGCATCTGTGGGTAATTTTCTCTTTCTTATTCTCCAGTACACTTAACTTTCTCCAGAGAATTGGTGAGTGACATTTCATTGATGAACTTTCTTTCAGAACATTTAACACTTAACTCCAGAGAAGGTCAATGGATTAGAGAAGGTCATGATTTACATTTATGGTCAACTAGCAACATGTCTATATAAATGTGGAGTATGTTTAACTTTGGAGTCATCTCTATAAAGAGATAAAATTCTTTTACTTTGGGAAAAACTAGAGCAAAACTATATGGGAATCATTATCAAGAATGACTACTGAATGCCTCAGGACCCAGGAAAGCCATTTGTGATTCTAATGATTACTATAATTGTAGGATAACAGGTCCTTCCAAGATACTATCAAGTCCTTCAATCAAAATTGAATATTTGTTTGTCTTTAGTAAATCAGACTCCAGCTGAATATATAGATAAAAATCTTAGCAGTGTGTGTAAATGCTTCTACAACACTGGATTTTTGGGGACTTGGTATATCTGAGAACAAACAGAAACAAAGGCTGTTAGGAATAAATCCTGAATTTCTCCCTGGGCACTTCTATGAGCAGGCAACAGCAGAGAAATGGGTAAAGTTATCTGAAATCTTTGTTTTTGCCAGCTTGTGTTTTCTGCATTGGACATGGAACATGTTCTCTGGACATGAGAATGAATAAGTAATGGATGTTTTCCACCAGGGAAGGTGAGAAATGCCATACTCAGAGATGAGAATAAAAATAAACTAATCTTGGAGAAAATTTCTTGTTTTTGCAAAACTATAAACTGACAATGTTTTTTTTTCTTGAATAAACTTTTGATTATTTCAGACTTTACCAATCTCTTACTCCCCACATTACTCAACTTTCTTTCAATTTTATCTTCTAAGTATTTCTATTATATCATTTTCTCTATTGCTAATCCCACTATCCAAAAAGTTCTTGTCACTTGCCTGGCCTAGCTGTATGGATTCCTGACCCTCGCTTCTTACATTCCAACCCATGTCCACTCTCATGCCATTTTCTTCCTGAAAAACATATCTGGTCATGTCATTCCTTTGCTCTACAGCTAAATAAGTAAGGTTCAAACACCCAAATTTGGCATTAAGAGGCATTTTTATGATTTTAGTTCCTAACTTTCCTTTCTCTGAGTCCTCTTTTTGGCTAAGTCTTATTCTTGGGCCTCCCCAGTCCAATTTTAGCAAGAATCCTAGGGGAGATTAAAGCAAATCACCAACCTTCATATCTAATCACCTTCAATATCTGATCAAATACTCATCGTTCACCTTTGATGTATAATTCTGAGGCCTGCCATCAATAAAAATCCTGTTAAGTCAGTTTAGTAAGAATCCCTCTACTCTCATTATCACCTCTTGATAATTCACAACCCCCTCATTCTTCTCATTGTCTTTAAATATGCAGCTCTTTTTGCTGTATTTGGAATTCAGCCTAATCTCTTTCTCCTTTAGCAATAGTCTTGACATCTATTACAGTGGACCTGAATAAGGTGTTTCTTATCATTTTAATAAGTACCAGAATAATATTTTTTGTATTATATGACCAACTCCACAGTTTGGAATGACTCTACTATATTCACACAATCAATATGAACCCAAACATCATCTACAGAGGGAACACGTAGCTCTTTCTGAAAAGTTGGAATGATCAATGGCCTACTGAGTTCCCACAGACCAGAACTGAAACATCTCCCACAGAGACTAGATCCCAATCCTAGCCACCTCAGTATTATCTGTATAACTAATAAAAAATGGTTTTATCACACAACTTGATTGTTTTGGAAACCCCAAGCATCTAGCTAATGCTGACAGGAAATTTGATCTCAATCATGTGGTCTGGGATTTATGAAGTCCAAAAACTGTGGGAAAAGGGCCACTTACTATTTTTTACCTAAGTCTCAGCATCTCTACATCCCCTCCCCTTTGGGAAGCTCAGGGTTAATTCCTTTACCTGCTTAACATTGTCAACAGATGCCTAACCAGGAGTTTCTTTTAGAACCACCTAAAACATGGACTAGCTATTTTTTCCGTGGAGGTGAAGCATACAAAATCCTAGGTTTAATACCCAATGTTGGCTGGATTCCTAGAGCAGAACATGGAGCTAAAATCAAAGTGCTTTACTAGCTTTCCTGTCTCCTACTGCAGCAAGAAGGCAGACATTGACTTCTCTATACATGATCTTGTCACCCTGTTTGTAGTAATTTTCAGCTCCCTCCACCATAACAGTGAATCCCAACATTTTTAGCTGAGTTACTACAGATAGTAAAAAATAAGTGGATCACAGATCCTATATTTTCCTCTGTAGTGTTTTAATTACATCATCTTTTTTTCTCTGGAAAGGCATTCTATCAAAAGCATCTCCCTTGAGGGCCATTGTCAAGCACAGAAAGCAATCCAGGAGTATTAGGGGAATCATACTTCTGACCCTTACTGAAATGGTAGTGCATGTGACTAGAAACTTTCATTGACTGGGCTCTCTTGGGAAATTCTTAGTGACCAGGGGTCAAGTTTATAGCCCTAGGGGCAAGTAGTGTTTGGACCAAATGGAGACAAAAATCATTTCACTTTTTCACTATAACTGCTCTCCTTCCAGACAAGATAGAAAATTAAATTAAAATATTTTAAAATGAGAAGTTTAACAGTCTCTAGAATTTGTTTAGCTTAGAGTTCTGGGCTTGCTGAGAAAAGTATAATTGTGTAAATCTCCATTTTGAATTTCTAAAACCAAAACATAAGTAAATATTTCTGGGTAGTAAAATTGAATGGCAACATCATACCCATATGAGGTCTATGACATCTCATGTCAATACCAATATATTGATTTCCTGCCCCAAAGCATCTGAAATGAAATTAATGGAATAGAATGTTGAACTCAAAATGACTTTGAATATATTTTACAGATGAGAAACTGAGACATAGAGAAGTTAAATTCCTTTCCTAAATAATCTGCACTTCCAGTAATGCATGCAATCCTTATTTATCTATGAACTAAATATCTATGAACTGAATCCCTCTCTACTTCAAAAATTACTTTTCCAGGAAAACTAGGAAAGAGTAAAAAGCATTTGATTTTATTGTCACCATATGCTAATAACAAGACATCTTTCCACTTTTCAAGATCCAGTTTGACATCAACAAATGGGAAAAGTATGGACATCTATATTTTTATATGACATAGGACTCATATCCAAACTGTATAAAGAATGCCTGCAAAACAATGACTAAAAGATGACAATTCCATTAAAACAATCAAAATACTTGAACATATCCATTGTAAAATAGCTTGAAAGAGTGGACAGTAAAGACATAAAAAATTAACACTGTCAAATTTCAGTAAAAATGCAAATTAAAATCAAAACAATGTATAATTTCATCCCTATTAGACTGTCCAAAATAAAAAGGACCAATAATATGTGTTGGTGAGGTTATAAACAACTAGAATTCTCACTCATTGTTGGTGAATGTATAAAATGACTTGACCACTCTGGAGAACTACGTGCTAGTTTATTATACAGTTAAAGCTATATCTACTGTAGGACCCAGGAATACTTTTCCTATATATTTACTTAAATAAAAAAGAGAAAATATATATCCCCAAGAAAAATTCATGCAAAAATATTCACCACAAATGGCTAAAGCAGTATTTAGCAAAAATAACAAAGCTGAAGCAACATACTACCTAACTTCAAAATACACTACAAAGCTAGTGTAAACTAAACTTTATGGAACTACCATAAAAAAAGACACATTAAACCAATGGAACAGAACTGAGACCCCACAAATCAACATACACATTTATAGTCAATTAATTTTAATAAAGATATCAATAATAAACAATGAGGGGGAAGACAGTCTTTTCTATAAAGGGTGTTGGAAAAACTGGATATCCACATGGAGAAAAATGGACTGAGACCCTTATTTCACACCATATACAAAATCATCATAAAATGAATTAGAGTTAAAAATAAGAATAACAAAGTGAAAATAGACAAATGGGATTGATTACATAAAATTGAAAAGCTTCTGTACAGTCAAGGAAATATCAACATAGTGAAAACCCAACTCAAATAAGGGGAGAAAATATTTGTAAACCATACAAGAGGCTAATATCATACACACACACACACACACACACACACACACTCAACTTACTGCCATGAAAACAAATAACCCAATTAAAAAATGAGCAGAGACCTTAAATAGACATTTTTCAAAAGAAGACATTAAAATGGTGTATTTAAAAATGTTCAACATCATTATCAAAGAAATGCAAATTAAAACCACAATGAGGTAACACCTCGGGCCTATTAGATTGTCTGTTAATAAAAATATGTAAGATAATGATTGTTGGCAAGGATGTAGAGAGAAGGGAACACTTGTATTAGGTAGGAGTTTAGGGACATCAAGATGGCAGAAGTGGGGTGCAAGAAAATGGGGTACAAAATGGAGGTTGAGTCATCATGTCCCTGTTTAACAAAGTTCCATTACCATGACAACTCCTGACATTGGGGGTTTGTTGCCCATGGCAACTCTCACCACAGGTTTGGTATTCTAATTAGATATCATAAAGTAACCAATGGGGGCAAAGCGGGCAGTATTCTCATTAGGTATCATACAGTGACCAATGGAAAAAATGAAGCATGGTGTTCAATCAGGTCCATGCGGGGAGAGGAACAGCTCACAATTCAACATATGAGACAAGAATGCCCGCTCTCCTCCCTCTCTGCTTTAGGAGTATACGCTTGTACTTTACAGACCATTAATTCTGTGCTTTTCCTCAATAAATCTATGCTTTGTTGGTAACACTCGTTCAGTGTTTTAGGAATGTAAATTAGTACAGCCATTATAAAAAGCAGTATGGAAGTTCCTCAAAAAGTTAAAAATAGAAATACCATATTATCCAAATGAAATGAAATCCATATATTAAAGAGATATCTGTACTCCCATGTTCATTGTGGCACTATTTGTTTTAGCCAAGATATGGTATCAACCTAAGTGTATGTTAAGATAAATGGGCAAAGAAATTGTCATATACATACACATAATGGAATATTATTTAACTTTGAAAAGGAAGGAAATTCTATCATATGCAACAACACAGACAGACCTGGAGGACATCATGTCAAGTAAGCCAAGCACATAAACACCACATATGTAATCTAAAAGTTGAACTCATGGAAGTAGAGAGTAGAATGGTAATTACCAGAGTCTAGGTGGGTGTGTTTATGTGTGGAGATATTAGTCAAAAGGCAAAAACGTTTGAGATGGATAGGAGTAATAAGTTCAAGAGATCTTTTGTAAAACAGGATGATTGTAGTTAATTAATAATGCACTATGAAAAATCACTGAGAATATATTTAAAGTGTTCTCACTACATAAATTAAAAGTATGTGAGATAATGCATATGTTAATTACTTTAAGCCATTCCACAATGTACATATTTCAAAACACCATGTTGTACATGATGAGTATACATGCTTTTTATTTGTCTATTTAAAACTTAAATTTTAAACATATTCATAACATCTTTATTCTTTTTTTAATTTTTATTTTTCTTTTTTAGTTGTTGATGGACCTTTATTTTTTTTTAACTTATATACGCTCCTGAGAATAGAACCCAGTGCCACACATATGCAAGGCAAGTGCGCTACTGCTCAGCCCCAGCCCCAGCCCCATATAACATCTTTATTCTTAATCACTGGCAAGAAGAACATCAAACATGCTTCAACAAAAAAATTATGAGTATGCTGTGATATAGTCACATGATGGAATATTAATCAACAATAAAAGTGAGTAAACTACTAGTAAATATAAAATATGGTTGAATCATAGACATGTTGAGCAAAAGAATCCAGACATAAAAGAATACAAATTATATTATTCCATTTAGACTGTCCTATTACACTTTAAACTAATGTATGGCAGTATAAGTTGGATTAGTGGTTGTCTTTTAAGAGAACTTTCTCAAACAATAGAAATAGAAGTGTTCTACATCTAGTTTTGGGTCTTAATATTACAGATGTATGGAATTGTGAAAAATCATTGAACACCAAAGATCTTTGGTGTGTGTGTGTGTGTACTTAAAATGATTGAATAGAGACATATAAGTGTTCTACTTCCAATCCCTGTAATCAGCCTATAGGCTCTTTCCATTTAATTCTATATGTGCTTTTGGAATTTCAATGATTTTTCAATAAAAATAGTATTTATATCATGTAGATAGATTTTTGTTTACTTGCTTAGTCTTTCAATAAGTGGAGAATATTTTATAATGTTCATTTTAACACTCAACATAAACACCACACCTGTATTAATTACAAATCTTTTTAGCTGCAGGAAGCAGACAACTAAATATCTTAAAGCACAAATACAGTTTTGTTTACTTAATAAAAAGCCCTGAAGTGGTTGGTCTCAGAGGTGGCTCAGCATTTTAATGATGTCCTGAGGACCCAAGTTCTTATTTCCTTTCTATTCTGTTTTTCTCACTGCGATGCCTTTCATCCTCAATCTTGTTGCTTCTCCTGGACATATTTTTACCCAAAGCTGGGTTTCCTTAGCAAGAAAGGAGAATAAGCTTTTGAGTGCGTAGTCGATAACATATGCCTCAATTCTAATGCCCTGTTTGGGGAAAATATATACCATTCCCATCTACCATATGCAAGGGAAAATGTTGTAAACAATGAGCTAATTGTAGGTAGTCCAGTGAGCACTGGTATAGTGTTGAAATTAGAGTGAATGTGATTGCTAACATGCTTCTATCCCATGAGGGCTCCCTCCTAAAATTTCACTCCACATCACAACTCATATATTTCCTTCCTTTCTAGAAATTTTTGTTTGTCTTTCCTCTGAGCAATTGATTTTAAATTTTTTTCTTGGCTGAATGTATATGCTTTTTCCTCTAGACAACTTGAGAAGGCGCTTGTCTCATTCAATTTTTAAAACTCCTATAGACACTTTGTTCAGAATAGCCTTGCATTTATAAATCAATTTTACTTGAATTGAAAAGTTTATATAGTTTTGGAAATATTACATGAAATAGTTTTTTTTCTGTACATCAATGAATCCACCTGTAAGCAAGAGCCTTGAATGGGCTAATGTTGTAGAGGAGGAAGAGAAAGCAAACTGGCTCACATCTCTCCTGGAATGATGGCTGACAAATATTGAAAGGTCATAGCATGTAGAAGCAGTGGAAATATTTACAAAGAAAAATGACATTCTCATACATGCTCATCAGTAAAGGTATAAAAAGAAAACTAGGAGATGACCTAATATTAATTTCTACACTATTCATAGTGATTTATTAACTGGGAGTTTCCAAAAGAAAACAAAAAGAATGAGATTTTGTTCTGAAGGAACATTATTTAGCACTAAAGGGACATTATTATGCTACCAGAACTGATACACTGCAATAAACTCTGTACTCAGATCTCACAGAAAGAACTCCATGTGAATACTTGCATCATTCCTGAGAGACATACACAGTGGATCTCCATTCTCCTACAATAAATGAGTCATATAGTAACTCAGCTTTCCTTTGCAGCTAAGATTTGCTGTGAGAATTAAATTAGATATGGTATAAAGTACCTGATACATTGCCATTCATATAGTGTGGGCTTAGCAAATGGTACCTATTACTCAAAATAGAGGAATATGATAGTAGATAGTATTAACACCACTATATAGGTGTGGATAATGAGGCTGAGACCCTTTCAATAGAATTTTCAAGGTCTTCCACATAATAAATACCTGTCTGACTTCTAAGCTATGCTATTCTTACTATACATTTTTCCCTACATTATTTATCTATCAGTATTTTATTTTGAGAAAGCAAATTTTCAAGCCCTTTTGATAAGGATGATTATATCAAGGTGACAACTTCTCCCCCAAGTATATAGTAATGACTTGTCTGCTCATGCAAAAAAATAGGACAAAATACTTCAATTTGAAAGGCTTCCAGAAATATGGAATCTATGAACATGAAAATCATAACAAACACTTTCAACTACATTTGCTTGATTTTGAGATTATCATAGAACCATAGGTTTTTAGAAATTGGAGATTACCTAGGCTATGCCCTGTAAAAGATAGAATAAGAACTGAGCAGGTGAGGAAATTTCCAAAATTAGTATGTCAGTGGCTGTGTATGAGAATTTGGGCTTTCTAAGTCCTAGACCAGTCCAGTTCTATGAACTAATATTATCAACAGAAAAATGTGAATTGTACCAATCTACACATGAAAAATACAATTTTATAGCAAAAATATGAATAATTACTTTTTATTGAATTTTAAAAAGCATTCTTTAAATATTTATTTTTAGTTGTAGTTGAACATAATACCTTTATTTTTATTTATTTTTATGTGATGCTGAGGATCGAACCCAGGACCTGGAACATGCTAGGCGAGCACTCTACCACTGAGCCACAAACCCAGCCCTTAAAAGGTTTTTAAAATAGTATTAATTTAAAAAAAATTCTTTGTAAATTGTTTGAATGTTTTTGAAAGAGTCAATAATGATAAACTGAAAAAATATTAGTGACAAAAATAAATAAGAAAATAAAGTTTTACTGAGAATATAGTTTTCCAGTGTTACTGAGATAAATACTGGCTACAGTTACTTTAAAAAGTGTTGTGTTTTAAATGTACACAAATATTGTAAAAATATTATTGCAAAAAATTAAAACAAAGCAGAAATAAATAGAGCAAAGTCTTCCTTATCCTTATTCCACTCCTGATCAGTAACCACTTTGAACAGTTTCATTGATATTCTACTTTTTTAGAAAATTAATTTACATATATGAAATTTAGATATTTATCTTGAGAGGTTAACTATCTGAGTCATTTCCTACTTGTTTCTTCATTATCAAGATATCTTAGAGATCTCTGTCAGTGCAAACAGGTCTATTTCATTCTTTATAATAGCTGCATATATTTGAAAACATGAATATTTCATGATTTATTTGATGATTATCTTACTGATGGTCATTCAGATTATTTCTAATTTTTCATAACCTGTATAAAAATGCCATAATTAACTGCTATATGCCTCATTGTGTACTTATGTGTTAAGGTTTTTTCAAGATAGATATCAGGAATCATACAAATGTGGTTAGATACTGCTAAATTGTCCTCCAAAATAATTTTACCAATTTTGCACAATCACCTGAAGAATATAAGATAAGGAAATATTACTTTCAAATATGATAACTCTTGATATTATTGATTCTTAGGTATTAATTGATGGGTAAATAATATTTCACATTTTTATTCTTTTGAATATATGTGACTCACAGCATGATAGTATAATATCTATATTTCTTATCCTTTATTTTTATTTTTGTGTTCATTGTGATTTTCACTTTATTTTATAGAATATCTTTATATATTTTTTATATTAATCCTTTATATACTATTATATGTAACATAATGAATGTTTCAAGTTTTTTTGAGGGGTGCATGGAAATTTTCTTTAATTTTCATTTGATAAAAGAAGTCTTTTTTTCTGTTTTACAGCCATCTTTTCCAACTGAAGATTAGAAAAATACACTTTAACTTTCACATCTGCTTTTTAGGTTTAATTTTTTTTAATCCATCCTTAATTTATTTTTGGCATATGTAAATGTGGAGGATTAGGTGGTTTAGTTAATTAAGTTGTAAAATTATTTTATAAAGTATTAAGTTGTAAGAAACAGCTCAATTATGAAAAATTGTTTTTAATAATTGAAAAACTGGAAAAACTCTCTCATTTACCATAGTCACAGGTTTCTCACTATTTATTAGGAAAATAAATTTGTCTACTTTTAGTATGAGGAATTTTATGATTATATGTTTCTCTAATCTTGCCATGTATTCTCATTTCCCAATTTTTTGTTAGATTTTTAGCATAGTTTATCTTTGATTGTCTTTTCCATATTTTGTTGACCTTTCAACTTTTCTTTGTTTGTTGTTCCCCTCTACCATGTGCTATCTCTGTATTTCAATTAAAATTTAATGCAATAAATATATGTATATATAATATATATAAATATATATATAACATATATACACATGTATATATATGTCCTTTCTCCATGCCCCTGTCCCACAATCTGCATACACATGTGTGCATACAGTGTGGAGTTTTCAATCCAGACTAACATTAAATTGTGTAACATAATTCATCAGCAAACATGTAAACAGAAATGAGTTTTGCTGCTGTGCTTGGTAAAAGGAAAACTACACTTCAGGAAAGGAAGATATTGGTCTCAAGAAAAGGTACAGATACAGTAGACTTCTTTTTTAAAGGTATTTGTGGGCTTCACATTTTATAACTCCTTGAGTATACAAAATTTTCTTTATCCTCACACTGGAAAAATATGCCTACATACACCTAAACACACACACCTGCATGCTATATACATATTCATATGCATATGCTGAGGGCCATTGTCAAGTAGGAATGAAGCTTCAAAATTTCCTTGCCAGCGTACCCCATGTTAAATGGATTTCGCTGTTGACATTGCATGTAAGGTGACCTTGCTCAAGGACCAAGGCTTGAGACTAACTTGACAGAAGAGACTAAAATTTAAATATAGGTTTTAAACAATTCAGTTCTAACAGTCTGTCAAAGATATTTCATGTCATCAGTGTTGTAGTGTATACCTGTAATTCTAGTGATATGGGAGACTGAGATAGGAAGATCACAAAAAGACTAGAGATGTAGCTCGGTACTAAGGCACCCCTGTGTTAAAAAAAAAAACAACAACTCATGTTTATCAAAGAGGTACATATAAGGGTTTGTAATGATATTTATATGATAGTAAAAAAAAAAACAGAAATCATACATGTATCCATCAATAAGAAAGAAGTAAAATTATTGTACATCTATTTGGTGGAATACTTGCAGCAAAGAAGATATAGAGAGATAAATATTTCAATATATATGTTTTATATAAATCAATTTTTATATATGATATAAGCCAAACTATTAAGGATGGATATGTCTGCAGATTGCAATTAAGTTGTTTTTCACTTCAAATTCACGTACATTCTATGCAGTTTTCATTTCTACCAGTAGCATGTGTCATTTATAAAATTTTTCATTAGAAAAGTGATGTCAGCAAAAATGGCAGAGTAAGCCAGAGATGGTGGCACACTGCTATAATCCCAGCAAATTTGAAGGCGGATGCAGGAAGATCATAAGTTTGAGGCCAGCCTCAGCAATTTAGCAAGACCCTAAGCAACTCAGCGAGACCCTGTCTCAAAATTTAAAAAATTAGTCTGGCACAGTGGTGGCACATGCCTGTAATCCCAGTGGCTGTGGAGGCTGAGACAGGAGAATCACAAGTTCAAAGCCATCCTCAGCAACAGCAAGGAGCTAAGCAACTTGGTGAGACCCTGTCTCTTAATAAAATACAAAATAGGGCTGGAGATATGGCTCAGTGGTCGAGTGTCCCTGAGTTCAATCCCCAGTACCAAAAATAAATAAATAAATTCATTAAAAAGGATTGGGGATATGGCTCAGTGGTTAAGGGCCCCTGGGTTCAATCCCCAGTACCCAACCCCCAAAATTAAACATATAAACATAGACTTACCATATGACTCAGCAATTACACTCTTAATTATTATAGTAGTCTGCTTGGGCTGCCGTAAGAACATACTACAAACTGAGTGGCTTATACAAAAGGAGTACATTACCTCACAGTTCTGGAGGTTGGAATTTTCATATTTGTTTTTTCCTGAGGCTTATCTCCTTCACTTGCAGATGGCTACCTTCTCTGTTTACTCTCATGAGCTTTGCTCTCTGCACCCACCTCTGGTGTCTCCCTATTCATATAAGGATAACAGTCAGATTGGAATAGGACCCACACATCTGACCTTAATTGCTTCTCTCTCTCTCTTTCTTTCTTTCTTTCTTTCTTTCTTTCTTTCTTTCTTTCTTTCTTTCTTTCTTTCTTTCTTTCTTTCATTTTAAACCAAAAGATACTTTATTTTTTCTTGATGTAGTTCATTCTCAATAATAAAATTGAATTTATGTTATTGTCATATTATATACTTAAGGCATATAAATTTTAAATGATAAAAATACAACTCAATACAAATTAAATAAAACCTTTGAACAGACCTTTCACAAAAGAAAATCTACACAGCAAATAATCACATACAAAACTGTTCAGCATCACTAGCCATATCCTATTTCCAACTGGATACAGTAGTAAATGCCTATAATCCCAGCTACTTGGCATGCTGAGGCAGGAATATCACCAAGTTCCAGGCCAGTCTGGAACTTAACACAACCCTGTCTCAGAATAAATTAAAAAGGGCTGAGGGTGTAGCTTAGTGGTAGAGTGCCTGCCTAGCATGCATGAGACACTGGGTTCCTTCTCCAGTATCACACATAAACACACACACACATTTCTATCTTTAAATACAGTCACATTCTGAGGTATACTGAGGCTAAGACTTTGAGTTTTGGGTTATGGGGGGACAGAATTCAATCCATAACAGGTATATTTACAAGAGAATTTAAAATACATATCCACACAAAATCTTATATAAGAATGTTCACAGTGGTTATAGTCATAAAAACTAAAAATAACCCAAATATATATCTACTGATGAAGAGGCAAACATAATGTGGTATGCTCATACAATGCAGTATTATTTGGCTTTAAGGAAGAAATAGAGTACTGAAATATGCTCCAATATGGATAAATCTTAAAATTTCCTAAAAAAAAGAAGCCAGACACAAAAGGCTACATATAATATGCTGTTTTATTCAATATCCACAACTGGCAAAAATCACTGATAAAGAAAGCAGATCAATGGTCAACAGGGGATGTGGGGTGTGTGGAACTGGGATGTATAGGATTTCTTTCTGTGATGGTGTAAATTTTTTAGAATTAGATACTGTTGATGCTTGTACAACACTGAATGTACTAGAAATCACAGCATTGTACACTTTAAAATAGTTAAAACTCTAAATTTGGGGGATGGTGTGGATTGAGTCCAGAGTCTCATGCTGAATTTTATGACGTGATTTTTATCTCAAAAACTATAAAATTAACATAACTTACTACAATCAATTAAACACTACAAATATTCTAGTGAAAGTTTAATGATCTCTCTACTCCATTTTCTTGTTCCCCCAGTAGCCTGGGAACTGGATGTACACGCCTGGTATGAATCCATTCACAGTTATTTCCCCTGCCTGCTTAAATATAAGAGTGAGAAAGTACACTTGTTCACATACTCACATACACACACACACATACACACACACACACACACACACATCTTTTTAAAAATTTTTTAACACTAGTGAAATCATACCATATACATTATACTACAGCTTACTGATATCTTTCAGATCAATAAATACAGCTCTATCTCATTTTAATAGCTATAGAACATTTGAGATGCAGAACCAATAGGACATATAGAGAAGAAAGAGATTTATAATAAGGAATTGATTCATGTGATTATGGAGGCTGACCTGTAATCAGCAAGCTAGAGACCCAGGAAAGGTGACAGTGCAGTTCTAGTGTGAATCTGAAAGCGTGAGAACTAGGAGAGTTGATGATGTATTTCCAGTCTGAATGACGGTAGGCTTGGTATCCAGGAAGGGCTGATATATCAGTTCAAATATGAAGACATTGACATTTAAAGTCCTAAATGATGTTTTGGCATTCTGATGAGGTGTGAAATTATGGTTTTTTGCTTGTTTGTGTTTTTTTTGCAGTGCTGGGGATCAAACCCAGGGCCTCACACTTGCTAGGCAAGCACTCTGCCACTGAGCTACATCCCCAGCCCTCATTTTTGTTTTAATTTTCATTTTCTAGGTTGCATTTACAATGACTTGCCATATTTTCATTTTTGCATTTTGTTTTTGTTTTATACTGTTTTAAAATATTCCTGTTTTTTTCCACTATAAAATTCTAAATTCCTATCTTATTTAGAATGATTTCCATTCTCTCTATGATATTAGGCAAATATTCTTCCAAGTCTAATACTTGTTCATAGAATTAAAATTTTGAATTAATCTGAGTTCATTTTTATATATTAGGTGCAGTAAGTATCTAGCCTTTTCCCATCAGATGGAAATTTAGTAATGTGTGCAACTCTACAAGGATAAACTTTCCGTTTTCCATAAAGATGGAATAAAATGGTTGGTCTATATAAAATTTTCCCTTCATTTTGATCAATTTCTTAACTTTTTATTCTATTTTACTGATATGTTTATTCTGGGGTCATTTCACACTGTTTCTCTCTTTCTCCCTCATGTGCACACCTCTTATAACTTGTGCTGCAAATTGAATCCAGGAACTCATGCATGCTAAGCACACACACTCTACCCACCAAGCTGCACCCCACCCTTGTCACTGGTTTATTTCAATACCATTTCAAGTATAGTAGATTTACAGGTCTCTGGTAGTAAGGCAGATTTCCCCAGCCACTTTTTATTTTTCATAATTTGTTGACCAGTCTTTGCTTATTATTCTTGCATATAACTTATAAAATTATTTTTATTTTTTAATTTTTTTTATTAGAGCTTTATAGGAGTTGGGTTCATTTTGACAAAATTGTATATGCAAGTAATTTGATTTCAATTTACATTCCCACCTCCTTTTCCTCTCCTCCTCCTCTTCCCTATTCTCCTTCCTCTACTGATCTTCCTTTCATCCTTTATTTATTTGTTTGTTTATATATTTTGATTGAGACTTTTTACATATAAATAAAGGTGAAAATCCCTTTGGTGCATTTATATATACACATAACATGATTTTGTTAAATTAATTCCATATTTCCTCCTTTTTCCCTTCCTTCCTCCCTCCCACTCATTCTATTTCCACTCAACTGATCTTCCTTATATATTTATGATATCAAATCCCACCCCCACCCACCACTTTTTTTCCTTTATTTTGCTCCAGTTTCCACATATGAAAGAAAACATTCAAACCTTGATTTTGGGATTCTGGCTTATTTCATAGCATGATGTTCTCCAGTTCCATCCATTTAACAGCAAATGCCATTATTTCATTCTTCTTTATGTCTGAGTATATATACAACATTTTCTTGATCATTTCATCCATTGACAGGCATCTGGGTAGATTCCATAGCTTGGCAATTATTAATTTTGCTGAAAATATTAGAGGGGCTTCATCACTCTAGTATGCTTATTTTATTTATATTTTTTATCAAATTCACATAAAGGGATACAGATTAGAAGTTCAATAATGCTCTTCATTAATTAGAAAACCATTTACATTTTTAAATAAAACAACTACAGTGTGTCTTCCCTTTAAGTATTATTGATTTTTATTATTTCCTATGATATTTATGTGTCTTCATATGGTTTATTTTTAAATAACCATAAAAATATTTTTTTTTTGTTTAGGATCAGGGTGCTTAACTACTAAGCTACATCCCCAGCCCTTTTTTATTTTTGTTTATCAGACTCTTCACCTTGTTTCCTCCTGACTAATGGCATTCATTTGCATAACAATAGATCCATGAGGTTAGAAGTCCAGCTTGTTACTATCAAATACAGCAAAGTCAGCAGGCCTCCTTGAGGGATGAAAAGGATATTTAGAGGTATTCCATTACATAGGCCAGCAGTTGAGGTAAACAAGCTGATTCTCATTCTATTATTATTATTATTATTATTATTATTAGTGCTGGGGATTGAACCCAGGGCCTTGTACATGTGAGATAAGCACTCTACCAACCAAGCTATATTCCCAGTCCCTCTCCCATTATTTAAAATCACAGATCACAAACATGCCCATCACCATGATCACCTATGTTGTCCCAGTTAAGAGGAATCATTTCATCATAATTAAAGAGAGGAAGTATTGAACAGTATTAATGGGTAAAACCCCTTTGTACCATTATAATGAATAGATCTTGTTTGAATGTATAGAGGTAAAAAAATCTGAGTAAATTAGACATACAAGACCAAAAAATGCTAACACTTAAAAGGATAAGGCCATCCCACTTATAAGCAAATATTGACCACTATTTTCACAAACAGTAAAACATCTTTGACAACAATCCCTAAAGTACAGGATGAGCTCTCCTTTTCCTTTTTTTTCTACACCGTCTCCATGGGATAGTCCCAAATAGAACTTCAAATTATGCCCTCTACAATAATGAACTTGTACTGTCTTATTTTATTCTGTATTATTATTGGTGTGACAGGTCCCTCAAGAAAATATCCACATGGTAATAATCAGATATATTAATGTATTATTTGTATCTACCTTCACAGCAAAGAATATCAAAAACACTGGCAGCAAAGACAACAGATGCCACAGGCCACTCATGAGCCAGTTCCTACTTGGGTCATGATCCTGCTTTCCTTTGGAAATTGCTGCGTACATGAGTCCATACGAAGTCTACTAAGATAGCTTCTTAGAATCATCAGACAACAATTTATACCTTAGGCATCCAAAGTATTAACAATGGGACAACTGTTTTTAGGGTAGTAGTATCTTTCTTCAACTGGTAGCTTTTGCTGCACATTATATTCTTTTTAAGACATACTTTTAGGGCTGGGGATATAGCTCAGTTGGTAGAGTGCTTCCCTTGAATGCACAAGGCCATGGGTTCAATCCCCAGCACCACAGATACACAAGACATACTTTTAGTTGTAGATGGACATAATGCCTTTAATTTATTTATTTATTTTTATGAGGTGCTGAAGATCGAACCCAGTGCCTCACACGTGCTAGGCAAGCACTCTGCCACTGAGCCACAACCCCAGCCCCCTGCAACATTCTATTCTTATTGCTGCCATTACCTATATGGCAGTTCTCTGAATTGAAATTCTTAGTCTTCATTTTCAAGCACCCTAAACTAACCTCAGTATGTGTGGGGACTGATAGATAGTGACCTTAACTATTCATATTGATTCCAAATATCTTTGAGACCCTTCACGAGCATTGCAATTAGTTTTAAGAATATCACATCTTAAAATTCTAATCTCTTATGACAATTTAAAAGATAATTGCCTAGAAAGTTAAGTGCAATCTAGCAGAAGAATCTATAAGCAAACTCACTAAAATTTCTCATAGAGAAAACTTAGAAATGGGTTAGAGATGTCTAAAAAGAGGTTAGACAGGATTTCACAGGATGGCACCATCTTGGTAGAATCTGTAGGTTGATATCTGTTAGTAATATTTACAGATCTATCAAATTAACTTGTCAGTCTATTTTGTGCTGATCGAGGTCTCAGGGACAGACTACATCTAACCAAACTTATAAGATACTAGTGTATAAATTGCATTCAAATAATTTTTGCAAAAGAGTTTCCCACAAACTAGAATGACCATATAATTTATTGTCCAAACTGACACTTTAAGATTGAAAAATGGGAATCTTAAACTGAGGTAAGAGATGCAAATTGTGACTCTCCAGGACAAAGCAGAATATATGGTCACTCTACCCATAATTCAAATACTCATCTCCATGGTCCAGTGCATTTCCTACCCTGTATCAAGGTCTCAGAGAAACCAAAATAATAATTTAAAATTTTCATGGTCAGCGTGAACTTAGAGCCAAAAGAGATAGATAGTTATGTCCATGGAAATCTATTCTAATAGAGCAGGCAGGCACAGTATATCAGAATATATTTGTTGATTGTAATAGGAATATGTCCCAGGCTGGGGCTAGGGCTCAGTGGTAGAATGCTTGCTTAGCATGTGGGAGGCCCAGAATTTCATCCCCAGCAACACCACACACACACAATTATGTCTCTAAAGCCCAGTATGTCACCCTCTTTGGACACAAGTTTTTACCCCTCCTTTCTAGGTCCATCTACTCCTATCTGTTCAAATTGGACATAATGCAATTGTTCCAATTTCAGATTTTTAGGTTACAAAATAATTTCTGCCTTGTCTCCTTGAAAAGGTACCCTAGTTATTTGGACTGAAGTATTTTTTCCAAATCTTCTCAGCCACATTCACATCACTCTAGCTACAGGTATTTATTTTCATCTATTAAGTATTAGAAAGAAAAGGACCTTTTAAGATGAAATCAAGAAGCAAATATTTAAACCTCCTGACTTCATCTTTGTGTATCAATGACAGTCCTGATTTGTGCTGATTTACACAAGATTATATTAAAGCTATGTGGGACTTATAGCTAAAATAAAGCATATTATTAAATGAGATCAAAGAAATTTTGTGGCAATTCAGGACAGAGTAATTACCACCAATTTCACTGCCAGCTTAGGTGTTGATAAATAAAGATGATGTATGACAATGGGTTAAACAACTGAAACTACAATTGGAGGAGGCAAAGCATCAGCTTCTATGAGATGTGGATGAGACTGACAGACTTAATCAGAACTTCGTTGAGTTCACCAACAGCACGCAACCTACAAGCGTGTGCTTATAAGTGTATCAACACAATAGTAAAGGCCAAGTCAATGCAATTTGGAAAACAGCACTTGTAAGCCATTCTGGGAGAGCATCATAATAATAGTAGAGTAAATCTTGCCCAAGTAACATTGAGAATATTAAGAATGCAAGGGAATTTGCTGATACAGTAGAACATTTTGCAAATGCATTCAGAAGAGAGAAAAATGGAAAATGTTTTCTTGGTCAGAGACACCAAAGCTGGCAGAGGAAGTACAGGGAGTTTGAACATGCGCTGACTATCTGCATTTTATCCAAGGAAATCATTTATCTTCTGAGGTCAGTTTTGGATGGCAATGCTTCTATTCCGTTGAATCCTGACTCTGTAGTGAATACCAAATGAGTGCTATATGACCCTAAAAACAAACAGGGAAATGAAACCGAATTATATAAGGGCAACAACAAAATTTTCACAAGGCTGGAATAAGCTTAGTTTGTTGAATGATAGTATTATTTATTTATTGGTTTATTTGGTACCAGGGATTGAACCCAGGGATACTTTACCACTGAGCCACATCGCCAGCCCTTTAAAAAATATTTTATTTAGAGACAGGGTCTCACTGAGTTGCTTAGGGCTTTGCTAAGTTGCTGAGGATGGCTTTGAACTTGTGATCCTCCTGCTTCAGCCTCCTGAGCCACCAGGATTATAGGCATGTGCCATTGTACCCAGTGTTAAATGATAATATTAAACCTAGATAATGAAAAATAGTTAATAAAATGGACAAGGTGAATTTGGAAGAATCTAAATACCCATAGTCCCACTATCCCACTTCCAATATTGAGAGATGGTGAAACAAAAGCCCTCACCCATGCCTTCCCTCTTAGTCAGTTTTGGTTGCTATAACAAAACACTATGTAATTCATAAGCAACAAAATTAGTTGTTCTACAAGCTAGGATGTCCAGGGTCAAGGTACCAGGAAATTCAATGTGTGGTATTTACTTTCTACTTCAAATATGCCACTTTCTCACTACATCTCACATGGCAGAAAGGGAGAACAGGATCTGCCAATCCTATTTTATGAGGGCAGTAGCCCCATTCTGAGGGTAAAGCCCTCATGATCTAATCAATTCCCTAAGACCCCACTATTAATATTATTGTGTTGGAGATTAAGTTTTAACATATGAATTTTGGAATAATACAAGCATTCAGACCATAGCACCTGCCTTTCTGGATCTCCAATGCTCTTCTTTCTTTGTCCCACAGTCCATTCATTCAGAAGGAGTGCCTTTTCTTCCTCCTATCATGGAGTATTAAAACTCATGTCCCGGCTTTCATACAACAAAAGAAGTATCATCTTAATCTCATGAAAGAAATACAATAATCTGAGCCTGTTCTAGGCCAAATTGGATTGAGTTATGAGATGGTAATAATAAGCAGCTTCCAGATCTTGGGAGATTGATACATGAAGTTTATTTCTTTACCACATAAAGTCTGTTGTAGGTCAGGTGACCCACCAGTGCAACCATCTTCCCTGAGTGATCTAACAAAGCAGTCTGTTTCAATCTCACAGCTCTGCCATTTTAATGCACTATTCCAGGCTCACCACTGAAAGGAAAGATTGAATAGAGACATTTCACTGATGATCCAGAAGAGAGACTCATAATTTCTTATCATGGTCCATTAGCCAGAAGGAGAATGCATGGCCTTACAAACTTCAAGGAGCACAGTAGGATATTAGTTAACACTGGAAATATCCATTAAGAGCTTCCCATGCTTTATCTTTGATATCCTAAATGAATTTATGAAAATTCTTTCTCCAAAGCTTGATTTTTTCAGTTTATTGTTTTCCTAAGGATGCGAGTAAAAAATTAATGAGACTCGGGATGCTGAGACATGACCGAGTTCTCCTGGTGGGTGCATAAACTCTTCTTCGGAAACACTGAAACTGGGTGCTCTAATAGGCAAGAAATCCCTAAAGTCTAGTTGTAGAATATGCAAACACATGAAAATGTTTCAAAAATATCATTCGATTTCATGATAATATTAAAATACAACATTAGACTTTTGTAATGCTAAGAAATAGTGGTCATTCTCTGAGCAGAGAAAGGGCCAAAAGTGGCTGAGTTTAGTTAAAAAAAAAAAACCTCATTGTCATTGAAAACATTTAATTTCAACTTCTTCATCTCAAAGAGAAAACTTAATATAAGAAACTGTATCACCAAAAGAAATCCTCCTCCATCTCATGTTGCAAAAATCCATTTAGTGAGTAACTATGAATTAGAAATCAAAACAAACAGCTGGTATCTAAGTATAGCCTTCTGAATAGGGGTCTTTTTTGGTTAACTGTATCTAAATATGTGATACTCTTTGAGGAAGTCTCTGTGGTTATCTCCTTCTGTCAAATGCATTATTTAGAAACAATCGGGCAGTAAACTTCCAAAAAGAAAGGTTGGAAGGCTTAATACAAAGAGTGACATTTATTTGATGAAGGCTCAGGGAAGCACTTTGAATGCTGTTAACACAAAAAGCAGCTTGTACACAATGAACTTAGTAAGAAGCAATGTTCACAGATTTACCTGTGAAACCACACACCTCGCCCTCTCAAATATTTATCCTACCAAATTTAATTGGACCAAAGCAGATAAAACTATTCAAGCATGGGAACCAGTAATTGTTTGTAATTCATAAAGAGGATTATGTACATTAGACACTACCAAAGAAACTACCTGTCTGTAAAGGAACATAGTTACAATGAAATGTTCTACAAATATGCGCTTTTTAATAGTCTACTTACTTCCAGGAATAATTCAAGCACCAGTACCCCGGGGGGAAGTGGTGATGAGAATTCTTGCCCATGCTCATCAATATAGTATACAATTTCAAGGTCACAGTCCAGCTCTAAGCTCATATAGCAAGCAGCAACTTTCACTTCTAAAGCTTCATTTGCATGGCAGGCAATTAAATCAGCAAGGGCTGTCTGTGCCTTGATAAAGTTGGAACAAGTCCTATTTCTAGATCTTCCATGCTAATGAATTTCCCAAAGTTATCCATTGGAACAATTGTTGAAATTGTCTGTTGTGATATTGTGATTTATAATAAGAAATATATATATATTTTGATCTTTGTCCCTGGTTCCTGGCACAGAGCTCATAAACAATCAGTAATAAACATCTAAAAAATAGGGGTTCTTGATGTATTTCTTTTTGTTCTACTATTTGGTCTTTGGCCTTGGTTTCTCATACAGCTCCTAAGTCTTTGAAATATCCTGGGTGATAGGAGCATCTTTTATTCTAATGAGTCCCCAGAAAGAATAAGCCACGATTAGTAACTTAGAACTTTCAGCTCTATGCTCCATCCTTCAGGAAGGGGAGATAAGCTGGAGATGAGATCATAATTGGTCTTGCCTCCATAATGAAGTCTTCATACAAAACCCTGATCTGGGGCTGAGGGTGTAGCTGCATGGTAGAGCATGTGTTTAGCATGTGTGGGTTACTGGGTTCCATCCCTAACATGGCCAATAAAAAATCCTGATCTATGGGATTCAGAGAACTTCTGGACTAGAGAACAAATTCACATGCCAGGAACGTAGCACACCTCGATTCCATGGGTACAGAGGCTCCTGTGTTTGGGAAACTTTTGAACTTTACCCTATGTTCCTCTTTATCTTGTGGTTCATCTGTATCCTTTGTACTATTTTTCATAATAAATGGATAAATATAAGTAAAATATTTTCTTAAGTTCTGTGAGCCAGTTAGTAAATTATCAAACCCAAGGGGTCATAGGAACCTTGTGATTTATAGTTAAGTCCAACAGAAATTGTGGGTAACCTGGGAACCTAATACTTCTGATTGGCATCTGAAATGGGATCAGTTTTATGGGCTCAGCCCTTAATCTTATGGGGTCTTCACTAACTCTAGTTATTCCAGAATTGAGCTGAATTATAGAACACTAAGCTGGTGTTAGAGAGCTGGTGTGAGAAACTTTCACACATTTTAGTGATCAGAAGTATTTTGAGAATACAGAAGAGGAAAAACATTTTTCCTGTAAACACCTTTCCACTGTGCATAGCAACGCAAGCCAGAGATCCAAATAGTAAGGCAAGCTGTGTGCATATGAGATTAATCCACTCATGAAATCATCTAGTAAATTTTAATTTGGTCATCTGCTATGTACCAGGTACTGCCAATAGGCACCTGATGGACTCAATGCTGGTTAGACCAGAGCAGAAAATAATAATGTATGCCTTGTATAGTAAACAGATGAGAGTAAATAAACTATTGTCCAATTCCAGTTAATTGTTTAGCTGGCAGACATCACCAGAAGGGTAAGAATAGAAATGCCATAAAAAGAAACAAAATCAATTTTGCCATTCAGAGAGGTGGACAGTGGGATATTTTGTATGTGGTTGACATAAAGCCATCTGGGAGCATTTAATCATACAGAGAAACTAATGACATCACTTGAAATAACATGCCAAGAAATTCCTTCACAAATGTACACTGAAGCTTTAAGTAAATAAGGCATGAAAATGCTATATTTAAGAATAATGGAAAATGCCACAAACTTGAAATGCTTTGGGAGGCACTGTGGATTTAGGAGGAGGCTTTAGGAGAATTCACAATGGCAGGAAACACTGATGCATTCACCACACATCTGCAGGGACTTCATTCTTCAGGAGAGAAAAATATGCTTCCCACCAGTTGTGACTCTATTATTTCACCATTAACTCTAGAATTTATATGAGTGCAGGATCATTGCCCAGATTCAACAAATAGTTGGCACCATACCAAACCTGCAAGCAATTCTCAGGCCACTGAGGAAACCTTAACTCTAAGAGCCTGGAAATTATATTTAATGAGTTTCCTTTTGTCATTGGTGGACAGTAGATGATAAAAGGTAACATTTATACCTGTCAGGGACAACCCACCAGGGAGTAGCCTTCCTTGGAGTCAGCACTCAGAAAGGCAATCCTTCCAGGAGGTTAAAAACTATAATCTGGTGGAAAGAAGGCTATATAGTCATCTTGCGGTTAGCCTGCATGTTTTACAGATTTGTGTATTAATTTGGTTCACAAATACACAGCTTCATTTCCCTCATCATTATCCTGAAGTGACCTTCACCAGACTCCAGGTATGGATTGAGTTTCTCATCACTTTTCTATATGATACATCCATCAGTGAATGCTTTTTTTTTTTTTTTTTTTTTTTTTTTCTGACTGGGGAATTTAAGTTTTCCTCTCAGAGGTATTGCCCACAAATGAGTCTTGTTCCTATTGCAGTCTGCTCTTTTGAATTTGGCTACAAACAAATATTGCCTAAAAGTCAGAACAAAAGGACAGGAGTAATGAGTCAAATATCCAGCTGTCCCAATATTACTGAAAAAGAAGTATCTTCATTGTGACCACCATATGGAACATGCAAAATGAATGCTATTTTTCAATCTCATTCTTGTTCATATTCTGGACATTTAAACCCCTCTAAATCTAATCCATCTTGTTTATGAAGTTGCAGAAGTATCTTACAGCCATCTAAACCCTTTCTTTCTTCATCTTTTATTCTGATTCAAGGCATCTGGAGGGCAAGCTGAATTAGTGGGACCTTTGTAAATCCGATGGCCACTGCAGGTTTCACAACCATGACTTGATGCTCTGTAGCAGGGGGAGGAGGATTTTTTTGTTTTTGTTTTTGACACTGAGGATTGAACCTAGGGGCACTTTATCATGGAGCTATATCCCCAGCCTTTTTATTTTTTTATTTTGAAACAGGGTCTTGCTAAGTTGCTTAAGGGCCTCGCTAAATTCTTAAGGCTGGCCTCCTACTTGCAATTCTCCTGCCTCAGCCTCCCAAATGACTGGAATTACAGGATTGTACCACCATATACCTGGCACATGGAGGGTTTTAACTATCTTTTTTTGCCATCATGAAGAATTGTTATTTACAAGCAGTTCAAAGCATGCTCAGGAGGTGAGGAGATGAGACTAATCTGTAGCTAATCAAAGGTTTTGATTTTAAATCACGGAATCCAATTAATGTAACCTGGTGGAATAAGAAAAAGAAAAATACAACTCTCTCCATTTCACCCCTTTCAAGACATATTAAAAGATGTGCATGTCTCCCTCTCTGCTTGCCTCATCTGGAATAATTTGTAGGAACACTTTCCTTCCCTGTTTTCCCTGACCACCTCTAAAATGGATTCAGTATAACTAGAAAAAAATCATCTATTTTTCAATTTTTTATTCTGATACATAAAATACTTGCCTGATATTCTGGTTATTTTGTAAGATTTTGATAATATTCAGATTAACTTCCTAACATGTCTTTATGGTTTTTCAATGACTGAAGTGGACCCTAGTATAGCCAAGACATTTCAGAGTAAGGATAGCAATATTAGCTAAGACCAAAGGCTGAATTTTATATGTCTTGATTAAAGTTTAGCTGACAAAGGCTCTTCTTTTCACTTTTTCAAGTGAATAGAAGATTTCAAGTCTCTTTTGTGTATTTTTGAGTAATTCCATCTGTTTGAGGTTTATTTTTTCTTAATAATTATGTTCCCAGCTCAGTGTGGGATTTGGAACTTAATGATCTTTGAGAAAGTCAAAAGGGGAACCCATTGTATAAGGATATAAGAAAACCAAGGATTTGATTGCTATTTATAGCCAATAACACAAAAGTCACATATGTCAAGGGTTCTAGGGGATGTCTAGATCCTCTCATTGTTTTCCTAAATTTAATAATATAGATGGAGGATTGATTTTCTCATGCAGCTGTTGTGGTTATTGTTGTTTATGCTATGATTACACCTGGACTACAAGAAGGAAGGTGTCCAGGGGAAGAAATTTAAATGGTGATGCCCCCTCCCAATGCCAATCCCTTCATTTTCTGTAGCTCTCATTATTATCTGTGTCTGGCAACAACAGTGTGCCACTATTAGGATCTCATTTAGCTCAAACTTCTTCCTCTTTTCCTTCATCACTGTATTCAGAACAACTTATTTTTTCTTAATGGGGTCCTTTTTTTGCACTGATACAATGGATATAATTTGAGAGGCTTTGATGGAAAGACTTGAAAGAGTCATTAACTTCATTTTGCTTCATTTGTTTTCCAAGTCAAAGAATCTTAAAGAGAACTGCTGTGAAAAATAAGAGCATCTTAATTGACTGCCTTGAAGCTATGCATTTTAGACATCACAGTAAAAAGTGCTAGGCTCTCCCTTGAGGATGGGATGATTCAAAAATTTAACTATTACCTAAAACTACAGGTCCCCCAGCATGCACCAATGTCTGCTCTTCTTCATTCTCCTCTAATCCTCTTCCTTTGACCACTGACCCTTCTTTTATAGTTTAGAACCTACCTCATAGTAGTTTTGTAAATATTAAATGATTCAATAACTTGAAAGTATTTAAAATGTGTCCAGGCACAGTAATCCTAGCAGCTTAGGAGGCTGAGGCAGGAGGATCCCAAGTTCAAAGCCAGCCTCAGCAAATTAGCAAGGCCCGAACCACTTTAGTGAGACCCTGTCTCAAATTAAAAATAACAAAGGGCTGGAGATGTGGCTCAGTGGTTAAGCACCCCTGGTGCTTGGTATCCCTGATACCAAAAAAAAAAAAAAAAAGTATTTAAAATGGTGGCTGGCATTTAGTAAACCCTTAGTATGAATTTCTTAGTCTGTTTTCTATTGTTATAACAGAATACCTGCAACTACATAATTTATAAAGAAAAGAGGTTTATTTGTGTTCATGGTTCTGAGGAATGGGGTGTCCAAGAGCATGGTGCCAGCATCTGTTTGTCTTCTGGTGAGGGCCTCATGGTGCTTCAACTCATGGCAAAAAATACAAAGTCAAATGGCACATGTGGATGAGAAGTAAGAGAGATAGCCAAGGAGGCCAAATTTGCTTTATACCAATCTCTTCTCATGGTAATTAATCCAATCTCATGAGAATGAGAACTCATACCAGAAAACTATTCATTTGTTTGTGAGGGCTCTGTCTCCATGGTCCAAACTCCTCCTGCTAGAGCCCACCACTCAAGATTGTTGCATTGAAGTCCAAGCAAATTAAACCATATTCAAAACACAGCAATGTATTATTGTTATTGTCACTATGATTAGAATTATTATAATTTCTAAATTTTCAAGGGAAAAGTAGGCTTTCATTGTACTATCTCTTTTTGCATTAACATAAACTATGAATACAGACTACCTACCCATGTGAAAAATATGAACTAATATTTTAATTTGTGTTCTATATCTTTTAATAAAGTTAAGAAGATGCAAAGAGAGTTTTCTAAAGCCAGATCTTAACAAATGAGACATGGGATACTTATATTTATAACAAAATGATGATGGTAGATTCATTTTTTTTTGGTAAAGATTTACAAATAAAAAGGTCTAGTGTCATTACCAAATAAGAGAGCAAGCTGTATAGGATACTGTGGAGTTTAATGTGTGTATGTTAGTGTGTGTGTTGAGTAAGTATTAACTAGCATCAGTAGGTATTTTTTGTCTTTGATCTTTTTGTATAATAATCTTTTTATTTTTATCTTTAATTTTATCTTTTGAGACAGGGTATCAGTTAAGTTGCTGAGGCTGAACTCACCAACTTGTGATCCTCCTGCCTCAACCTCCTAAGTTGCTGGGCTTACAGGTGTGCATCACCACATCCAGCTTTCCATAATAATCTTGTGAGATCTTTTGCTATGGATAAATAATCTAAGGCCTAAATAGGCTAAGTATCTAAACACATGTCTTCAGAGTCGAATATTCATTACATTAGACTGAAGTCCAGTATTCTTTTGATTCTACAGTAATTGTACCTGTACTAGGCAAATGTGATAAACCAAAACAAGATAGACATGGTTCCTGCCCTCTCCAAACTTTCAAAGCCAACATTTGAAAAAAGCAGTTAGAGATGCTACAAAAATTAAAAGGAGAAATTCTAGGTAGCTGCAGACAATGGTACCAAGCTACCATTCTCCTAATGTATCTTTCCCAAACAATACCAAATGACAAGATATGGAATGTAAAATCACACAAAAACTGAGCTTTCAGAATAACTTCAAGACTGATAGTATCAGAACCTTAAAGGAATCATAGATAAACAAAATGAAAACCACCAAATCCCAGTACAATCTCCCATGCTACCATCTTAACCCCATGTCTAGCCACAAGTCAAAAGGGAAAAACGGGGGGGGGGGGGGAATGGAAGGGAAACCTAGAGAAGGGGCTGACAATTGATCCAAAATCAGCCTCAGAAAGGTAAAGTTCACCTTAAGTCTGAATATTCTAAAAAAGCATCTGAATAGATCAGAGCATAGATCACAGGGAAGGGATTTAAAAGTACTTATGGTTTCAAGGGACAATCTTTGAAACACAAAGCTGTTGAAAAAAAAGTCAATAAAGAAGAAAGAAACTCTACTTGACAAATTAGGTCATGAAAGAGAAAAGAAACTAAAAGGGAAAAATGTAAGGCCCTACAGGACAAAGGAGAATCATAAAACCAGAGGACACAAAGCCTTTTCCATTACAACTAAACACACAAAGGTGCTTAATGTCTCTGGATGTTGTCAAGAGAAAGAAACTCACCAAACTGAGAATCTTGCAAAACATCCCAATGTTATAAAGATCAACAAATGGAAAATCAAATTCATAAAGAACTATTCTTAAAAAATTAAAAACAAAATTTCACACAAATGAGGAAGAGTTCCCATAAAAAAAACATAAAGTAAAAAGAATGCTATAAGAATTAAATATAATTAAATATATATATGTGAAAATATAAGAAACCACTTTGTAAAAATTCAGAAACTATGAAATAAAATGGTGAAAACCAGAGATATATAAAAAGAAAATTGCTTTAATTCATTAAAAGAATTAAATAGACACAAATGGGGAAAAAAACAAATCAATTATAAGATACTCAAGTGAAATTTAAATAGACTCAAGTGAAATTTAACAAGGGACGTAAAACAGAAGACAAGAAAACAATCAAGATAATGAAAAGGAGAGACAGAAAGAAGTAAAATTAATCAGAAAGTATTGAAAATGAATGACATTAAAAAACTTAAGAATATTATTCATATAATTAGAAGCTGCCCACCACAGCAAGTTAAATCCATCCACAAACTGATTAAGCCTTTGTGGGAAATCCTAAATAAGTGGCAACTAGCTGGATCATGCCAGGATTCCTATCTCATAAAAGGTATGGGATTAGAAAAAGAATATCTATAACTTTAAGTCCCCCGGGTTTGGGGTGCCTTGCTATATAGCAAACTAAAATGAGTACAGATTTTGGTACCTGAATATTTTGTGCTGCCATAACCAATAACTTAAAATGTGGGCATGGCATTGGAACTGGGCAGTGGATTTGAGGAGTGTTCATCAATGTTTAAAGTGCAATGAAAGCACTATAAAATTTTGGACTTTGAGGAAGATACTAGTGAAGGTTTAGGGACAATGAGAAAAATATTTTTGGATTCTCAAAGTAAGGGGATTATTATAATGTCTTGGTGGGATGGAGCCATTGTCTGTACTGTAGAAAGTAGAAATTGTGCCTAATGAACTGGGAGACCAAGCCAAAGCTGTTTCTAAGCAAAGCGTTGAGGGTATCACTGGTTGCTTCTTGCTGCTTTTAACAAAGTGTAAGTAAGGAGAGAGAAATTGAAGGACGGACTGTTTTAAAAAAGGAAGCCAAGACTTATGGTTTTGAAAATCCTTGACTTCTCCAAATGGCAAATAATGTTAAAATTAAGAAATGGTTTTTGAGAATACATCAAATCCAGGCACTTCCAGGGAAACATTGCCTAAAATGAAGGATATGACTGTAAAATCCCTTTTTAAGACTTACAAAATACCAAAGGTTCTATTTTAATCCTCAAATTTAAATTCAATCACACTTATGGCCCTTTAAGGAGATTAAGGGTATACTTCATAAATCAAAAGTTTAAAGATATTGTCCAACCGTGGTGTGAGCAGCACAAAATACAGAAGTGCTTACCTCAAAGATATATAGGGGTGTGGCTTTTCTCTAATGGAGTGAACCCCACCAATATTTATAGGAGATCCACTTAGTTATTGATGAAGCTGTATTAGTAAAAACACCGCTAGCTTCAACCAAAAGGGATAGAGAGGAAACAACCTGAAAGAGATGATCTGATGCTTAATATTCTATGAGTAGGTAGCAGCCTAAGGACACCCCTCAGCTGTTGGGGAAGACACCTTGTCTCTTTAATTTTACAGGTCTGCAGGACAAGAGAAACTAGACCCAAGTAGCTGCACCTGAATTGCATTTAGATGATGGTACTATCTTGAGAAGGATGAGCATAATTTGTATGTGGAAGGGAATCAAATTGTTGAGGGCCAGAAGGCAGACCATGATAAGCTACCTCTAAGCTTTCCACAAAGATCTCTGCTTTCTGGAATCTAAGCCTTTGTGTAATTTCCTCCCTTGAATGTAGGCTGAGCATACCTGCTCCAAATGAATTGTATGTGGCAAAACTAATGTCACTTCTAAGATTAGGGTACAAAACGACTGTGGCTTCTGTCTTTCTCTTGTCTTGCTCACTTTTTCAGTTGCCATATTGCGAGCTGCCCTATAGAGAGGTCCACATGGTAAAAAACTAAAATCTTCAGCCAATGACCAGCAAGCATTTGAGGCCTTGCAACTAGAAAAACTTGGAAGTGCATCCTCCAAGTGTTGAACCTTGAGATGACTAAATCCTGGATGACAATTTGATTGAAGCCTTGTGAAAAATATTGAGCCAGAAAATTCTAGCAAAGTGACTGCCTGATTCCTGACCCATAAAAACTGGACCATAATAAATGTTTGTTTTTTAAGGCTGCTCTGACTTTCTCCTGTCTCTTTTCTGAACTGAGTCAAAGAAACTAAAATTCCTTTTTCTCTAAGGTAGGTCATAAAACCTATGAAGGTCACTCTCTTTCTTCTTCTTCTCCTCTACCCTGAAAAGCCTCATGTGATACTAAGAGGAAATGTCACACAGAAAGACCAAGAAAAATCTGAACACACAGGCTTGCTAAGTTCTTCCCAGTTTATTACCATTAGATCATACACTTCTGCTCTCTGACATACTTCTATATGAATTTCCTTTAAAATATAGTTTCCTCTGGATTTGAGGGTCTTCATTCCTCAATACTCCCATGTCAGTTAAAACTTATATTGAATAAATATGTTATGCTTTTCTCTTGTTATTCTGTATTTTACTATAGGAGCTCAGCCATGAACCTAATTATGGGTAAGGAAAATATATAACATTTTCCCGTACAATAACTATTACACTTATTTATTAGAATATTTTTTACTTCATGGGGGCTGGAAAGATAGCTCAGTGGTAGAGAACTTGCCTAGCATACTTTAGTCCCAGATTTACATCCCCAGTACCACAAAAACATTTGATTTTCTCACAAGACACAACCCAATCATATGCCATGAGAGACACCTATTATTGAGAAATTAAGAAAGGCAAAAATGAAGAAATGAGAAAGGCATAATAATCAAATGGAAACATTTAAAATGAGAGTAAACATAAAGATGCTGATATCAGCAAAGTCTAATTTAAGCCCCAAAGCATCAAACGAAGACATATTTGTGCTAAAAGCCATAATACAAAATGAAGATATAGTGTATCTAAACATTTACGTACTAAGTTATACAGCAACTACATTTATAAAACAAAAATTACAGGATATGCAAGAAAACACGTAGAAACACACCAAGAATAAAACCTTAGTACAAGATAGATCAAATGGACAAAAAATAAAATATCTAAACAATTTAATTAATACGCTAGATCTAATAAATATTCATGAGCTACATATCCAGACACAACTTCTGCTCAAGTACCCACTGATGGATTGTTAAAATTTGATCATGTATTAGGTCACAAGGAAAACATCACTCACTTTCATTATGTAGAAATATTATAAATAACATATCTGATACAATAAAACTGAAAAATTACTAACAAAAAGAAATAAGCAAAATAATTTAAAAATTGAAAAAATAAATTAGCTCTTTCACTTGGAAACAAAGGTGAAAGAGCTAATTTATTTTTTTACCTTCAATTAAATAATTCCTGAGTGAAAAGGAAATGCAGACTGAAATTACAGAATTTGTAAGAACAAAAACAATGAAAATGGTATACATCATAATCTATGAAACACATTTAAGGCACTAATGACAGGAAAATTCATTGGTTAAAAAAAAAACTGGGAGGGCTGGGGATATAGTTCAATGGAAGAGTGTTTGCCTAGCATGTATCAGACCTTGGGTTATGTCCCCAGAACTACAGGAGGGAAAAAAACTAGGAAAAGAGCAAAGTAAACAAAAAAGAAAAGACAAGGAACATATCTATAAACATTAAAAAACAAAGTTGACGATTTTAAACAATGGACCTAAAAGCAAAAGTTGATAATAGAAAAAAAATTCTTCATTAATAAATCAAAATTATTTTAAGAAAAATAACAAAACAGAAACACCAATAGCTAACTTGTCAATGGGGTAAGGGCTAGAGGTATAGCTTGCTGGTAAAGCATGGGTTTAGCATGGGTTCTATCCCCAACACCAAAGAAAAGAAAAGAAAAGAAAAAAGAAAAAAAGAAAGAAAGAAAGAAAGAAAGAAAGAAAGAAAGAAAGAAAGAAAGAAAGAAAGAAAGAAAGAAAGAAAAGAAAGAGAAAGAAAGAAAAGAAAGCCCAAATACACAAATTAAGAAGCAAAAAGAGAGAGAGAGAGAAAGTATCTATTAAGACAGCATAGAATTTTCTCTATAAATATGAACTTAAAGTTTGAAGCTGGTTGCAGTGACTAGAGGTATAACTCAGTTGTAAAGCCTCCTCTGAGTTCAATCACCAGTACTTAAGAGAAAAAAAAATTGAAAATTAAGGTAAAATGGATACTTTCTTAGGGAATTACTGAAAATTAACCATTAGAATTAGAAAGTTTAAACAGACACATTTTGATATAAGAAAAAGAGAAAATCATTAAGGAATAACTCTACACCAAAAGAAAGTTGCAAAAGTTTTCCCATGGGAATTCTACCAAAGTCTTAAAGGTAAGATACCTCCAAAATTCTGAACTGTATATTGTTGCAGAGCATGGAGAATATAGGAAACATCCTAATTCCTTTCATGATGCAAAACCTGTTAAATACAATACACGAATAAACACTACAAACCAATACCATTTGAGAATGTAAATAAAAAGCTACATAAATATAAGCAAACAAAATCTAATATTACAGTATAAAAATAATATACCATGAGTGAGATTTATTTTAAGAATACAAGTTGACATTTAAAAACCCATTAATTTTATTCAATAGTGTTGCTGACCCCCCCCACACACACAAAATTACCTCTATAGATGTTGGAAAAGCCATTGACAAAATGTAATAACCATTCATGATTAAACCTCTGAACAGAGAGCTGGGGCTGTGCCTCATTAGTAGAGCACTTGCCTAGGGAACAGGAGGCTTGGGTTTGATCCCCAGTACCACAAAACAGCAACAAATAAAAACAAACACATAATAACTCTCAATAAAGTAAGAATTGAAGGATATTTTTAGCTATTTGATATATGTGTGTATGTAAATATATATATATATATATATATATATATATATATATATATATATTTTACTTATTAGTGGTGAAACACTGAGGCATTTTCACTCATATAAGAACAAGGCAAAAAAACAAACAAACAAAAATAGCAATCATGAGAGACAGAACAATTTCCTTCTGTATCCTGACCATATTTTTGCAATTCAGAATTGCAACCTGAACTGAAAGTTCTCTCACTACACTGGGGACTCCAAAGTCCACAGGCTCTACAGTGGATACTAGTAACAGAGTGGTTCTTAATATTTTTGTTCCTTAAAGTGCAAGAGAAGCCATTTTGAGTCATTGTGAGATGAAGGAAAAAGAAGAAAGAAGGAATCAAAAGCTGAAGGGTGAGACAGGAAGGAAGGGAGAAAAAGAGAACTAGTGATAAGAACATCTGGCTATCAGAGGCAGAAGATTGGGACCAGGACATGGAACAGAGATAAGTGATGATGTCAGGTCATTTCACAAAGCAAAGGAACCACTTTAGGCTCAGCTAATGGATTTCACACAACCTACCAAGGTCTTCTTTCCTTTTGGAAGCCTCTTGCAGTAATAAATAAGCTGTCTGCAAGAATGATCTGTTCTGATTCCTCTGCTAGAAAATGTGACCTAAAGCTAGTCCCTGTGAATTTGGAAGAGTTGCTGGGGTTGATACTACTTCTCCTCCTTCAAATAGGAAAATCTGAACTGGGCATGGTGGCACATGCCTATAATTCCAGTTATTCAGGTGTCTGAGGTAGGAGGATCATAAATTTGAGGCCAGCCTGGGCAATATAGTGAGATCCTCAGCAACTTAAGTAAGACATTGTCTCAAAATAAAAATAAATAAATAAAAGGACTGGGGATGTAGTTCAGTGCCCCTGAGGTTTAATCCCCAGTCCAAAAAAATAATAATAATTGGAGTATTGGAAACAATTACATTGTGCCACCCAATATTTTATTATGGAATAGAAAATTGCACTGTTTCATAAGCACTAGACAAGTTATAGAGAGTAGGAAGTGACAGTGGGACAGAGGTTGGGTAAGTTGTTCAAGGTCTCCTAGTAACCTGAACATGCAGCTTCCAGGACTCACAGTCTTATCTTTCATGTACTTTCTGCTTTGTACACAGGACAATCCTATATCATCCAATTTCTCACATCTACTCATACATGTTTGGGTACCTTTTGCAAGATTCCTAGAACTCATGGGTTCATGTTGAGTAGCAGTGTTCTGATTGTGCTTTTAAGGAATCCATTTATGATTTACCAGGGCTGGATGGGAGATAAGAGGACACTGAGGTAGGGCTCAGCCCTCTCCACTTCTCTTCAACCCAAATGCTATGTGTTAGTTGGTTGAGTATTTTGTTTTCAGGCTAATTTTCTCTTGAAGAAAAAAAAAAAAAACAGCCCCATGCTCCCCTAAGCATCAAGTGACAATATTTTCTATCTATAATGCTTATCAAGTGACAATATTTTTGAATATATATCTTGAATCAAAATTGCCAAATTATAGGGTAGATATTGATGAGCTTCAGAACATGCAATCTCAAATATAATCAGAATATTGTCACCCCAAAATATACTTTGTTGTACTGATTACTTTGAATTAAGAAATTGGGAACCAACTAACACAGGAAAAGCTCTTTAACTCTCCCTCAGCTGCCTACAATAAAATATAAAATTCCCTTTTTTTAAAAAAGAAATTTATCTTTAAATGAATTTCTTTAAAAAAGAAGAGAGCTACTCAGAAAACTTTTATCACCTGAGACAATTTTATGTGTATAACTAGACAACCTTTATTCAATATGAAGTTTTTCCTCTCATTGTTCTATAACTTGTTTCCATATTCTCCCAGAAGCCTAAGTCCAAGTCTCTATTCTTTTCTGTAGCCTCAACTACCTGGTTGTTTTCCTGAGTCTCATATTTTGGCAAGACTGTCATGTGTATGTATCTAATTAAAATTGGTTTTCTCCTGCAAATCTTCCTTAAGTCAACTTAATCAATAAACTATCCAAAGGACCTGGAAGGGTAGAAAGAGCCATTTTTCCTACCCTCCAATAAGTTATAAACTATTGCCCTGTCACTCTCCAAAGTGATGACATAGTGAATTCTTGGGTTGCAATACATGAGTTTTGCTATATCCCCACATCCTTGCCAACATTTGATATTATCCACCTTTCTAAACGACACCATTCAGGTTGGAGATGTAGCTCAGTGGTAGAGCACTTGCCAAGAATGCACAAGGCCCTGGGTTTCATCTGCAGTAACACACACACACACACACACACACACACACACACACACTATTAAAGTAAACTAAACTAAATTATGTCAGTCAACAGGTATAAGACAACATCTCATGGTGGTTTTAACCATCTCATGGTTTGTGGTTTGGAACTTCTCTTTATTTGCCTTCAGACTTCAGGGATTCCTTTCCTGTATATTTTCTGCTCATACCATTTCCCCATTATTTATATTGAAATTTAAGTCATTTTATGATTGTTTTGTAGGAATTCCTTTTGTAATCTAAAGAATTTGTCACTTTTGAACATTGTTACCATTTTTTCCTATCTGTAATTTTAGCTATGCTGGGCCTCATGGAACAGAAGTACTTAGTTCTGAACTAATCCTATTTGTCAATTTGTTTTTTGGTGGTGTTTTTTTCTCATGATGTGTGCTTTTGTAATGAAGATATTTTCCTTTATTATTATTATTATTTTAGTCAGCTTTCTGTTACTATAACAAATAGATGAGTTAATCAGATTATAAAGAGGTAAGATTTATTTGGCTCACCGTTTTAGAGGTTTCAGCCCATGGTTGGTTGGCCCTGTTACCTTTTTGCCTGTAGCAAGGCAGTACATCATGAAGGGAGTGCATGGTGGGAAAAGCTGCTCACCTCCTGACGGCCAGGAAGCAAAGAGAGAAAAAAAGGAAGATACTGTGTCCCCAAACTCCTTTCAATGGCATGCCCCCTCCCATGATATAATTTCCTCCCACTAGGTCCCACCCTTAAAGATTCCACCACTTCTTAAGAGTGCCATAGGCTGGGGACACATAGGACTTTGGGGGACAGTTAAGATCCAAATTATAGCTGTGGGTGGTGGTGAACACCTGTAATGCCAGCTACTCAGAAGACTGAAGCAGAAGGACTGCAAGTTCAAGGCTGGCCTGGGCAACTTAGTGAGAGGCTGTCTCAAAAAAGTAAAAAGGGCCAAGGACATAACTCAGTGGTAAAGCACCCCTATTTTCAACCTCCAGTACTAGAACAAAAGAAGATCCAAACTCTAGCATATGTTATTTTCAATTAATTTTGATAATCTTACATTCACTTTTACATCACATTATTTCACATATTGAATCAGAAGTTAATTTTATAAAGAGTGTAATCCTTTGAAAAGTAAGTCAGATCATGTCATTTCTCAGTTCAAAATCTAACAGTGACTCCCCATTTTACTAAGAGTCAAAGTTGCAATACATTCAGTGGTTGAAAAGACCCTTCATGGTTGTGGCTCCCCTACAGTTTTCCTTTACTCTTTCTGCTTCAGCCACACTGGCCTTCTGTTTGATCCTCAAATATAGGTGATCCTCAGTGTACAGTGTCTCAAAATTTAAAAAATAATAAATAAAAATGGCTGGGGATGTAGCCCATTGATAAAGTACTCCTGGATTCAGTTCCTGGTACTGCAAAAAAGAGGGGGGAGGGAGACAGGCAGACAGAAGTTGAATTACTGCAATGATGTCCTTTCTGTAATTCTATGTAACCAAATTGAATTTTTATTTGTGCTTAAAATTTCAAACAAAACCAAATGTGAATTATAAGCTACCATTTCTAATTTCTACATTATTTTTTTTCTCTGTGCCACTCATCTTTTCCTAACATAATGTCTAATTTGGTTATTTATTATTTGTGTGGACTTAGAGGTTTGTTTTCAACCCAGCTGCAACTCCAGACATAGATCACTTTATATCTGGTCCAGAGAAATACTCTGTCGTTATTTACTGAATGATGAATCATAACATTCCTTTCCAGTGAACAGTGACAGTAGAGATGACCCCCATTTTCTCTCTCCAGCAGCAGCTATATTGGCAGTTCTAATGTCATCTTCCAGTATCCTGGTCACTACTGTGCCCTGCAGAGCATGATTTGGGGAATTTTTCTTGACTATGGTGCTTCCACGCCCTCCTGATGTTTCTGAGACCTATACATTATGTTTTTTAGTAAATTCCTTTATTTAACCAGGCTAGATTTAATTTAATTTTTCTTATTTCTTTTCCATTGACGAACTGGCAGGCTTTTCAAAGAGGTTTCTCTCTCTCTTCATATTATTATAAACTCTCGAGATTTCTATTTATTTGTTTTGCTAAAATAAATTCCAGTTATTTGATTTGGATTCTCAGACCATCCCACTTAGGCCACTGGAAGCCCTTTGAAGCCAGCTCCTATATTCTTTTTGACCTGGTTCCATTAGTCTTTAAGCATTTTCCAGTTTTCTAGTACAATGAGATTTTCTCAGGCTCAACTTGTGCTTTCTTGCCCCAAATCTAGAAACAGTCATTCCTCCAAGGAATCTTGGTTCTTTACAATTAGAAACTGACATTTACAACGATCCAGGCACTATACTAGGAAGGCTTATTGCTACTGGGATGTCATTGCTACTTTGGGGAAGAGAACTTAGAATACAAATATTTATATTTTAACATTGGTAGTTAATATTGATATTTCCAATTCAAGGTTTACAAACTCTTAGTTTTGTATGTATGTATGTGTGTATGTATATATTGTCATTGAACCTAGGGTCTTGTGCATGCTAGCAAGCACTCTAACACTGAACTATATTCTCAGCCCTACCTCTTAGCTTTTATATTTTTATATCTTTTTCTCTTCTCTTTCCCATTTAAGGTTAAAATCTTGGTTCCTCAGTTTCCCTTTTTTCTCAGACAAAAAGTTATTATAACCTTTTGCCAACAATATCATTACACAGTATTGGTGATAAAATATTTCTCCCCCCAAATGAATTATCATTCTAAGTTCTAAACAATTCCTGTGGTTGTTGGTAGGCTTCAATAAACTATATGCACACTTCATATTAACTCAATTACTTTTCTTTAATAAGCTTTGTAATCTCTATGGAAATGGATTCAGAGAACTCTCACTTACTAGTGGGTCCTCAACAGGTACAGACTTAGCTTTACACATTCATTTTGAGAGTAAGCTCATACGAATTCAGCATAGTTATTATTAAAATGAAGAAGAAAGAGTCTGGACATAGCAGCACATACCTATAATCCCAGCAACTCTGGAAGCTGAGGGCAGGAGGATTACAAGTTCAAATCCAGCTTCAGAAACTTAGGGAGACCCTGTCTCATAATTTTAAAAATAATAAATATAAAGGGCTAGGGATGTAGCCCATTGATAAAGTACTCCTGGATTCAGTTCCTGGTACTGCAAAAAAGGTGGGGGGGAGGGAGAGACAGATAGACAGAAGTTGAATTACTACAATGATGTCCTTTCTGTAATTCTATGTAACCAAATTGAATTTTTATTTGTGCTTAATTTCAAACAAAACCAAATGTGAATTATAAAGTGTGCTGTTTTTTAACTGTGACTTGTAGTTTCTAGATGAAAGAATTTTATTGAATTTAGATCATTAAATTTTAAATATATCCTTTTCAGTTTTTGATTATTTATGTTAAAACTAAAGACAAAATCAGGAAATTTTTATTATTATTATTATTATTATTAGTAGTAGTAGTAGTAGTAGTAGTATTTGCATGAATATTACTGAAAACAATTTTGTCATATAGAGGTAGCGAGTGTTAAAAATGATCCACTCCAAGTGTCAAATGAGCTATATCACCTTAGAAAATATAGCTGCCAAATTTGCATCATAGTTTAACACATTAATACTTATTCCATCATTCAGATAGGTAGAATGTTCTTCTAGATGCTTAAAATACAAGTAGGAATAAGATAGATTCCATCCTGGCAATTTCAGTTCTGTAATCGTAATTATATAATTCTGTCATGGCAATTACAGTTTAGTACAGAATACATAAATTCAAATAACTAAGATTTATAATTTCATTTTATGTAATAATATATATTCTGAAGGAGTTTAAAAGCAGAGAAAAAAGAGAGTGAGTGATTTATTGTGTGAGAGGGTATGGTAGTTTAGATAGGGTGGTCAAGCAAGGCCCGTGTGTGGAGGAGACTTTTGGACTCAATTCACAAAGAAAGGGTAAGCTAAATGGCTGTCTGTGGAAAGAGAATTCCAGGTAAGTAAACGTCAAGTGTAAAGGTCCTGAGGTAGAACCAAGGCAATCACTTTAGAGGAGTGAAAAGGAAGCTAGCATGGCTAGCATGGAGTTAGTAGGGGCAGAGGAGTAAGAGTTGGGGTCAGATCTTTAGGGCTTTTTAGGTTAGGTGTTATGGTTTATGTGGGGGACCATTGCACTGAGTGACCAGCGTTTTCCTTCTCGTGATCTGTAGAGGCTCTGTCGGTCACTTTCCTAGTGATCTGAGGACATTCATAGTGGCCCTAGACTGCTTCCCCGATCCTTGAAGTAGCAGAATGTGTCTTCATGCATAGCTGTGCCTTCCTGCAGCCCCAGGATTGAGCTACGCTCACCTGTTCCTTTGTGATATTACCCCTTGCCCTGTTTGGGATAGAATGTTCCATGGAAACTCCCTTTGTGTGTCCCCTTTTCTTGCTCTGCCTTTGGTTGTGGCCTTCCTAGATGTCAGTCAACCTGCTGACAGCAGACATCAGGAAGCTAGACTCAACCCTTGAAACCTGACCCCTTGCCACATTTGAATGGCTTCTCCTCAATAAAAGGGGTCAGCACAAGCTTGCTCTCTCTCTGTGGACCCTTAAGGTCAGAGGAGCCATCACAGCACCCCCAAAGAAAAAGGTATCTCTGACTCTTGCGTGGTTATTTCATGCAGCCCAGTTCCCCTGGAGTGACCCTGAGTGTTTGTGTCACTGGGAAGGCAACAGGTTTAGATATGAGGTGTCTCCCCCCAAAAGCTCATGTGTGCAACAGTGTAAGAAATTTTAGAGATGGAATGATTGGGCTGAGAGCCTTAACCTAATCAATGCATTAATCCACTTGAGTGGATTAATAGATGGTAACTCTAGGCAGGTAGGTAATGATGGCAGGAGATATGGGCATATGCCTTTGGGGTTTATATTTTGTCCCTCGTGAGCAGAATTTGTCTCTCTCTGATTCTTGATTACCATATCTCCTGCTACTTTTCTCAGTCACACTCTTCCACCATGATGGTCTGCCTTACCTGGGGCCCAGACCTGTGGACCATGCCATCTGTAGACTCAGATCTCTGAAACTATGAGCACCAAATAAATTCTTCCTCTTCAAAAATTGTTCTTGTCAGGTATTTTGGTCACAGCAACACGAAAGCTAGCTAAAACATTAGGGTAAAGGTTTCATATCTGGTTTTCAATGAATGAGAAGCCATTGGAATGTTTTGAGTAGAAGAGTAACATTAAATCATCTTTATTTTTTTTTCCTTGGGGCTGGGGTTGTGGCTCAGTAGTACAGCATTTAGATAGGTACTGGGTTCTATTCTCAGCACCACAATAAATAAATAAATAAATAAATAAATATCCAACAACATCTAAATAAAATTTAAATTTTTTTCTTCTTTTTAGATATACATGACAGTAGAGTATAATTTGACATATTATACATATAGAATATAACTTATTCTAATTTGGATTCCAATCTTGTGGTTGAACATTATGTGGAGTTTCACTGGTCTTATATTCATATATAAACATAGGAAATTTATGTCTGAATCATTCTATTGTCTTTCCTATTCCCAGCCCCTCTTCCCTTCATTCCCCTTTGTCTAATCACTTTTAATGGGAATCTCTCTAGCTTTATTGTGGAAGCTAGATCAGAGAACAGGGGTAAAAACAGAGAGACTAGTTGCAGTATATATTATCTGTTCAGCGAAGAGCTGAAGTGGCTTTGGTCAGGCAAAGTGCGGTGGGTAGAGTGAGGAATGGTTGGATGTTTAACACATTTTGAGAGTAAGCGAAAAAGTTTTGAGCTACAGAAGGAAGATGAAAGCTATAAAAGTTAGATTATAAAAATTACCAGGACCAGGGGCTGGGGCTGGGGCTCAGTGGTAGCGCACTTGCCTGGCATGGATTCTCAGCACTGTGTATGAATAAATAAAAAATAAAGGTTCTATCAACTACAAAAATATTTTTAAAAAATTAGCAGAACCTGTAAAAGTAAAATTACAGAAGAAGACTAAATAAAAGAGCAAGTGTTTAATGAGAGTGAAACTGAATTATTTGGGAGAAAAATTAGGAAACATATCATTGTTCAAACCACAAGTTCTGGCTTCTAATGTGAGCTATAAAAATTTGAGTGACTCCTAATTTAAACCTAAGCATTCTCTTGTGTCTTTCTCTGAAACTCAAATTTGTTTCAGATCAGTATTTACATGTTCATATCTGCCATATATGACAAAATAGTAATTTCCAATCCAATTATTTTACATTTTAAAGGAAAATGCATGAAATAAAAGGTAGAAAGCACAGGTTTTCAGCCACACACACAAAAAAAAATCACAATATGAGCCTGCCATCCAGGTAAGAACTAAAACATTACAAGCACTTCACAAGTGATCCATGTGTCTCCTCCCCAGTGAAAACCCCAGTCTCTTCCCAGAGAAAACCACTATTTGGATTAATTAAACCCTATAGAATAATTTTGCCTATATTTGAATTCTATATAAATGAAATCTCACAGTTTGTGCTCTTCTGCCTGGACATTTTGCCAACATTATATTTATGAGAGCAATTCATCAGTATCATTGCACATAGCAATAGTTTTTAAATTTCATTGCTATTTTTTGAGTAAATGAATAGTATTCATTTATCCACTCTCCCGATAATAGCTGAACTACTTTCTATGTTTGGCTATTTTACATAATATGGCTATGAATATTCTTGCTCATGACTTTTGATGCAGAAGGAAAATATTTTGGGGGGTATTTTTCTAGGAATGAAATTGTTGGATTATGTGATGTGCAGTAAATTGCAAAAACTCCCAGTTTTCAAAAGTAGTTGTGCCAATTCACAGTTGCATCGGCAATACATGAAGTTTGAGTTGTTCCACATCTTTGTAACACTTGGTATTTTCATTTTCTTAATTTTAGCATTTGAGTGATATTTAATAGTGGTGTTAATTTATATTTAATAGTGATATTAATTTTCATTTTTAGTACCTGATAAAGCCAGATTTTTTTATATATCCCCAGGAACACACTCTATCTATATTTAAGTTGATAAATTCTCTTACATACATGCATAGTTTGAGATATATTCCACAAATATATGAAAGCTTTTATTTAATTACAAGTTTGGAATATTTTCTCATGTCTACTTTAACTTCTTCTTTTACCCATTGTCTTTTTAAATGAACATGGCTAAAATTTCAAACACAAGGGAATTATTTGGTTATCTTTTTGTTAATAATGTTTGGTTTATTTCACTAACATAGAGAACAACTCTGAATGGTTTTATTCATTTGAAATTTGTAATATATGGTCCAGCATACAACCCAGCATGTAGCAAATTTTATTAATGTTTTACATGCCCTTTTAAGAATGAATGGTCTACAATTTGTGGGGGTCAAACTTATATATATATATATATATATATATATATATATATATATATATATATATATATCAAACTAGAACAACACAGAGAAAGCAACTTGTTTGGTCTAGAATATTTGTACAATACAATATACAAGGTTGACTTTGGCATGCATAGAGGTAGAAAATATCCCCTGATCACAATGAATGAAAGTTGAAGTTAACAACAAAAACAGAAAGAAAAATATCTATTACCACTTCTGAATTAAAGTAAAATACAACCTGTTTCCTAAATAGCAGGTACAAGAGGGAAAATATCAGTCTGAAAATATATAAGTACATTTATATAAAAGATATATATTATAAAATAAAGCATTACTCAGAAGAAAATAGCCCTAAATACTTATTTTAATAACCAATAAAAATAAAAAGAAATTGAACTCAGTTGGTTAGGGAAAGAACATTTTAAAGTTAAACCTCAGAGAGATGGAAAGGAAATGAAGCAAAAGCAGACATTCTTTATATAGAGAACTAAATGTCTAGATTTAATGAAAAGCTGATTCTTTAGAAAGGTCAGGAAAATGGAAAACATCATTATTATATTAGTCGGGATAAACTAAGCTTCAATTTTGGTTATGAACAACCCTAAATCCCAGTGTCTTATCACCTAAATTTTATCTTTGAGGCACAAAAAATTATTATAAGTTAGGAGACTCTTCAAGGTAGCTGTTTCCCCTACACTAAATCAACAGTTCAGTTTAACTGGAAGTTTTACCCCATCAACACATTCCTTGCTGATCACTGCCAGTAGGCAAGACAATCTGGAAGGTTTCATAAGGGCTTTTCACTTTGTTGATGTGACACATGATCCAGTCCCTGATTTGGCCTGGAACTACTCACCATGGGAGGTAAGGTCATACCTGTGCTCTGGGAGGAGAGGAGAACTACATACCAGTAAGCAATAGTGAAATGTCTAGCACAATTACTGACTTCACCAGGGAAGAGGAGAAAGTCCACATACATACTCAGTGTATTGGAATAATAATCTCAGCTACAAAAAAAAAATAAAAGAATGATTTATGGCATTAATTTGCTCATCTCTATATAAGCAACTTTGAGAATCTGAACACAACAGTTTTGTTTCTTCTCTTCTTTCCTTCCTTTCTTCCTTTTTTCTTTCTTTCCCTTTTCTTTTTTGTACGGGGTGGGGGGGATTGAACCCAGGGGTGCTTAACCCCTAAGCCATACCCCCAGTCCTTTTTATTTATTTATTTATTTTTAGGCAGGGCCTCATTAAGTTGCTGAGTCTGAACAACTTGAACTTGTGATCCTTCTGCCTCAGCCTCCTGAATCACTGGAATTATAGGTGTGCACTAATGCACCTGGCCTTACCTTTTTAAAGAATGTATTTTATATAGGTTTTAGGTGACATGGGTGTCTTTGAAGCCAGAATTAAGACTGGCAGAATAGACAAGGGTGGATCCAGAGAATGGAGGAATTGAAATGTTAATTCCTTCAGAGCCCTTCCTCCTCTCTTATCAAGATAACCTGGCCCTGCTCCAACCTGTGGCTAAGGTAACCTAAGAGATTGTCACTCCCTACAGGGAGTTGTTAATTATGCCCCCTTCCTGCTAGGATCACTCCTCTATAGCTCCTCCAGCTCACCTGTTTCCCACCTTTTGGCCACCCCACCCAGCATTTCCTGGGCCTCCTCACAGAGGGAGAAGGATAAGGGGAAGGGAGTAGGAGAACAAAGGAAGCCTAGGACAGAAAAGTCAGAACACACTCACTTCTTTGAATACCAGGACACAGGCTATGGTCCCCTTCTCCCTCCCGGAGAAGTCTGTTACCCGTTTTAAAATAAACCCTGCTTTATATGCTTGCCTCAGTGTGCTTTTCTAATGTTATACTTCAACTTGTGAGGGAGCAGAACTTGTCCCAAATAACAGACGGTATCATGTTCATAAGGAATTATGATAGTGTTACCAAATGGCACCAGCCCCATGGGGTGCGGCTGGGGTGGAGGATGGAGGATAGACTAAGCTGGAGTCAAAATGGTAGGAAAATGTTTTTTTTTTATTCAAAGCCAGGTTTCAAGGAAAATAGAAGAAGTTTATTGTTTCAAAGTTCCAAGTTCAAAATCTCTGAACATCAGCAGAACTTTGAAAGGAAAAGTTGGCAGAGAAATGAAACAAAAAGTAAGAAACATACACATAGATTTAGCCTGTGCTACACAGGCCTGGGGAGGGGGAGATCTCCACTCTCCAATTCCTAGGCAGCTTGTCAGGGTGTGGATTTGCAGTCCTTCCATTTGTACTCCTAGCATGCTTGAGGAAGTTCCTGTGAAATTCAAAGGAGGGGCCACAAATCCAGTTTGTTTCAATAGGACTAAGGGGTTATAAGTTAAATTTAATCAACTGGGGGAAATGTAGCAAAGACTGTTCAGATCTATGTATGTTCCTTGGTCTTCTGCTAAAAGGATGCTCTTTTCCTCTGAGTCTCAGATGTGGGTCTTATGACCTGCTTTAAGAGAATGCCAGAAAGTCTTTCCTGCACATGCTTTTACTCAAATTGCTTCAATTTAGAATATTCAATATGCAAAGTACTATATTTTGGGGTAGTATTTTTTTTTTTTGTACCACGGATTGAACTCAGGGGCACTCGGCCACTGAGCCACATCCGCAGCCCTATTTTGTATTTTATTTAGACACAGGGTCTCACTGAGTTGCTTAGCGCCTTGCCATTGCTAAGGCTGGCTTTGAACTCACGATCCTCCTCCCAAATCACTGAGATTACAGATGTGTGCCACCACGCCCAGCTGGGTAGCATGTTTTAAACCCTATCATAAGCTAGAAAATCTAAACTGGATGTATTCACACACATATGAAATGCTTCCAATACCATCATATAACAAATGATTAGAGAGAGTATAATGGACAGTAGTAGCGACTTTATATAATTATGAAAAATTACAAACAGGGGAGATGCAATGAAGTCATTAGAAATATTGAGGCAACTATGTGAATACTCTATAAAAATAATTTGCACATGAACAGAAACTCACTGCAAGGACACACAATGCAACAAATAACAGTTGTTGCCCTGGGGAAGATATTTAGTTTTTATAATTTTTTCTCCTTTTGAACCAACTTTATTTTGTACAGTATAAATATTTCTTTTCAGAAGTATAAATAAAAATTTGAAACACATGTGGCTCACATTTATAATCCCAGCAACTCTGGAAGTTGAGGCAGTGACAGGGGACATATAGATGTAAGTGGTGAGAACAAGAGGTTAAGGGAATAATTGTATAAATTGGGCCCACTGTGCTGACCCCTATATGGTTTTCCTTTTAAAAAAAAACAATTTACTGGGGCTGGGGTTGTGGCTCAGTGGTAGAGTGCTCATGTAGTACGTGTGAGGCATGGGGTTCCATCCTCAGCACCACATAAAAATAAATAAATAAAATAAAGGTATTGTGTCCATCTACAACTAAAAACTATTTTTTAAAAAATTTACCTGCAGCCCTGTCTGGTGTAGGGGATAGGATATGTCACATTCCTCAGCAAACTACCTGCTATCTGTAGGAGAAATGCAGGGCAGAAATAATGCAGAAGGAGGAACACAAGTTACCCTGAAGGGGAGACTTTTGTGATCTTTACACAGACCAGATCTCAGAACATAGGGAGATAAGGATAATTCCCCCTAACCATAATACCAGTAAGAACATGTTATAATTAGAACCTGTCAGCATGATCTAGAGTGACCTTGAGTTGTCCTGGCAGTGGGGACTTGAAAGTCTGATGTCATCTTGCTATCAGTCAAAAGTTAAGATGTGGATCTGGACAGAATTCCCTAGAAACTTCCTTTGTATCACCAAATAAAACTAGAGGGCAGGAGGCACATGCCATTTTTCTTCTCTCTGAGAGGACCCACTCTCTCCCTTGAGAATTTCTGCTAGGAGCCACAGCAAAAATATTGATACAGGCACCTTTGGGTTTAGTGACTTCCAGCCAGCCATTGAGATTATGATTATGTTAAGTTACATTCATATGGTAATTGGACTCCTGCTGTTTACCTGGGCCCCTTACAGGACTCAGGTTACTCATGTCACTCTTGTAATGGGAGAGTTCCCATTGGTTGGGAAAGGATGGTAGGAGGGTGTTCCAGGGGAAGTGGAGCCCCGGCTCAGGTAGAACACACGTGTGTGGACCAGCTTGTTAGGGGACGTACACGGCCTCTCACAAAATAAAACTTTGTTTCAGTTTGACTGGCTTGTGTTTTTGTGCCCAACCGGTTTGCAAGATTGCAAGCCGGCGTGCACTGACATCCCAGCAGGGAGGCGCCCAGCAGGAAGGCAGCAGGCTGTGCTCGGTGACAGCAGCGGCAGGAGCAGAGCTCAGAAAAGCCCGCGCGGCCCGGGGCCGAGCAGCCTGCAGCAAATTTCCACTTTTCCCCTTTCCCTCCCCTTCTAATAAACTTATGCCTGTTACTCTGAGCTACATGTGTGAACTCAGATTTCTGATTTGGTCAGATGAATCAGGGTTTGAAGGGAGGAATCTCTGCACTGCCTCAATTTCCCAGTGAGAAACACACTCAACTGTCCAAACCCCCAAAACAGACTAAGACACAAGGCATAGCAAAAACTGAAGCCTTAATGACCGTCTTACTAGATTGGTTGTCTTCCAAGACTGGATTCTGGGGGGAGTGGACACCCACAAATTAGGTACAACCAGCATTTTATTCCCTAGAGTTACTCCTTGGCTGAGTACTATGGAGTGTACAGTCTTCCCAAAAGTCATATAGGTTTTTCTGTCTCCTATTGGATTCTTTAAAGATATATATCTTTAGTTGTCCCCACCTTCCTTTGTTCTCTTGTCCCTTTGGATTGAGTGCCTTTTGGTATAATTTATCTCTTTTAGTGATGTGAGACTTCCTTCTCTTGTTTGTCAAGGGGCTGTGAATTTTTACACTCTGGTGTTAACTACTTCTAACTTTTCATTCTGTTCTCCCCTCCACCTGCCTTTCTTACATCCCAAGTTATTTTACATGTAAAGCTAAATACTGTATTTTGAAAATGGATCTCTAGACTTTCTCACATCAGGAGACCCTAGTTCTAAAATAGTAGGAGGATCATATGTTCAAGGCCAGCCTCAGCAACTTAGTGAGACCCTGTCTCAAAATAAAAGAAAAGTGGGAGCTGGGGATGTAGCTCACTGGTAGAATGCCGCAGGGTTCAATCCCCAATAATGGATGGATAAATAAATAAAATACTTAAAACAGAAAAAAACCTTTAAATCAGGTGATTTGTTGAGGTGTAATTTACAATAAAACTCACCCTTTTAGGGTACAGTTCTGTGTATTTTTTAAAAAGTCATGTAACACTGGGTGTGGTTGGACTGGTTTGTAATCCCAGCTACTCAGGAGGCTGAGGCAGAAGGATTTCAAGTTCAAAGGCAACTTAAGGAGAACTTGTCTCAAAATAAAATTTAGAGAAAGTAGAGCTGGGGATGTAGTTCAGTGGTAAAGTGCTGGCCTAGCATGCATGAAGTCCTTAGTACAATCCCCAATACTGCAAAGAAAACAAAATGTTGTGTAACCGTCCTCATAATTGCAACACAACATATATCATTTATGTTCCTTTATGGTCAATATCCCACTCCAGCCCCAACCCCTTGGCAACTGCTAATCTGCTATGTCTCTTTAATTTTGCCTTTTCCAGAATATCTGATAAATGAAATTATACAGTGTTAGCATATTGTTTTCATTTTTAGATTCTTTCATTTAGTTTTTGAGGTATGTCCATGTTGTTGCAAGATTGCCTATTTGTTTTTATTCCTGAGCACTAAGCCGTAGGAGACAGGAAAATGCTACCCCCAAATATGCCACTTTGGCATAAGGATCATTTTGAGTTCATTATTTTGAGAAATGGCTGAGATAGAAAGCCTGAAAACAGAAAGACACCCTTCAGTAAGGGAGGCTCACATGTATAAAGGAAATCTCCATTTGTAAGAGTGTCTCCCTCTCTGTACCCAGAAGAGAAGGATGAGTGTAAATTACTAGAGATCCTTATCAGTGGAAAAGACATGGATTTAAATCTTCACAACAAATTTTACCCTTGTTGACCCTGCTCTTCTTGGCCACCTTTTCAAAACTGCTACCCACCCCATTACCCTTGCTTCTTTTGCTTCAGCAGAAGATGGCATTTAAGCCAGTGCTTTGAGGACTACTCATTACTGCTATCTTCTATGAATATATAAGATATATATGTTAGTAGATTTCTGCTTGTTTTTCTCTTGTTAATGTTTTTTTGTTACAGAGGATCCCATGTAAGAACACAGAAAAGTAGACAGAAAATCATGCACCATGGCTAGTTTAACCATTGATAGTTGAATGAGATTGATTTTCATTTTTAAATTTGAAATATATATTATTATATTATATTATACATATTACCCTTAAAATTTGCTTTGCTTTTATATGAAACATTTTAAAATTTGCTTTTATTTATATGTATGTGAAATACATTTTATCAAGTTATGCATACTATCCTACAATTTTTTAAAAAAAATTTATTAGTTGTAGATGGATATAATACATATGTTTTATTTATTTATTTTTCTGTAGTGCTGAGAATCAAACCCAATGCCTCACACATGCCAGGCAAGTGCTCTACCACAGAGCTTTTCTACCCTAATCCTATAATTTGTTTTGAGTTTTATTTTTCCTTTTCATTCATTTTGATACTGGGAATTGACCCCTGGAGTGCTCTACCACCAACCACACCCCCCAACCCTTTGTATTTTATTTTGAGACAAGATATCCCTAAATTGCCCAGGCTGGCCTAGAATTTATGATCATCCTGTTTGAACCCCCCCCCAGTCACTGGGATTACAGGTGTGCTATTTTGTCTTTTAAATGAGGCATTTTAGAATTTGCTAGTATTTATGCTGAGAACTGTATTTATTTTCTTGCTCCATGTGTAATCTGAATTTAACAAAGATCTATCAAGTTCCATCTCCATGGACATTTATAGTTATATATTTTTTTATTATAAACAGTGTTGGAATAAAAAATTTTGCATATCTTCTTATGCTCTTGTGCAAATGAATAAAATTTTAATATCTGTATTTGTTTATATTATCCTGAAAGTAAACTCAAGATTTCAGGAATAAGCCATATTATAATTATTTATAATATGTAACTGAAAACTTGGTCCCTGTCCCCAATTGAGGACATGAGTTGAGAAAAAGGGAAAAGGAGGTTTATTTCTTTGATAGCAAAGGAGAAACACAGAGGACTCCTGTCTCAAAGTCTGTGACTCTCTGGATCAGGAGGGACAGGGGTCTTTTAAAGAAGCTTCAAGGGTTACATTCCAGGTGTGCTCTGGTAGGGGGTCCCAGGGAGCCCTGATGGGGTCTTAGGATTCACTTGTTAATTTGGGAGCTGTTCACTTCTTAGATCCTCAGTGGGCATCACCTTCCTGTACTGGGTGTGTTAAGGGCAGTTAACTAGGGGAAGAAAAGATAACACTGTCTCCCTAATCTTGTTAGGGAAGAGGAAAAGGGAAAAGAGAGGAAAAAAACTTAAAAAAAAAATAAGCCTTAGAGCAATGAGGACTATATTTAGAAGGTGAGGGTAATACTGTTACAATGAGAGCCATTATCACCCTTCCTTACATCCTTACAGTGTCTGTGCTATAGGGGGAGACCCCGGAAAATGTGCATCTGGGACCATATATGTACATATTCCTGTGTCTCTTCTCCTGAGAGAGGGAGCTCAATCTCACTATATAAACAAACTCCCCTGGGAAAGAAAAAGGGAAAGTCCCAGACTTTGAAATGTAAATACATGTCTTCAGAAGGGAGATAAAACAAGTATCTCTGTCTCCAGGTTTATAACCCCTGGGATGTTTCCATGGCTCCAGGGGAATTAAGTTTTATTATCCTTTGAATGAGGGCAGAAGCATCAGTGTAATACCCTAGGATTGTAAGGAGTTATCCAATGGGTCTGGGGTCAACTACATATTCTCTAGCATATCAATATTCTTTGGTCAGGAAGTCAAATTGCAGAAACATGAAAATACTTCTTGACACTGTCACAGGGTTGGGGCCTTCTGGGAAACTGAGGCAGTGTGAAGACCCTTCCCCGAAACTCTGATTCTTCTATGTCAGAAAGATTTCAGACATGTTGCTCAGAGTAACAGGCATGAGAGGCATGAGCTTATTAGAAGGGACAGGGAAAGGGGGAAAAGGCGACACTCTCAAGGGAGACATCGGATCTTCTCAGAAAGGAGAGGGACAACATGCTGTTCTTGTACTTCAGGTTTATTAGGTATCCCAGAGAAGTTTCCAGAGAGTCCCACCCAGGTCCACCTCTTGACTTTTGACTGTCAGCAGGATAATATCAGACTTTCAAGTCCCCACTGCCACTACAACTCTAGGTCACTTTGGCCCATGCTGACCAGTTCTAATTGGATTCTTAATCATAAATTCTTACAGATTTGTGGTTAGGAGGAGTTGTCCTTATCTTCCTGAGTTCCAGGATCTGGTCTATGAAAAGGGTCACAAAAGTCTCCCCTTCAGGAAAACTTGGGTTCCTCTTATCTACATTATTTTGGTCCTACATTTCTCCTGCAGATAACAGGTAGTTTGCTGAGGAATTTGACATATCCTGTCCACTTAAGCCAGGCAAGACTAAAGGTAAATTGCTTTTTAAAAGTGAAAGCATTTGAGGCTCAGCACAGCAGGGCCATTTTATAGAATTATTTCCTTAACCTGAGTTCCCACCACTCATGTCTTGTCTGTCTCCTATCAACACTCGTGTTTACTAGAAATTTTTTTTTTAGAGTAGAAAGTAGAAGCTTTATTAAAGGACAGCAGAAAAGACTTGTCCCGGAGGATGTTTACTAGAAAATTAAAGGTGAAATTACTGGGTCATCAGATATACATCTTCAATTTTTCTAACCATTGTTGAATTACCTTCCAAAGTAATGTTATCAGTTTAAACTCTCATTGGTAGCATACTAAAGTAACTTCCTCCACATTCTCATAAACAAATAATAGTCATTGTTTTGTACTAACCAAGTGGGTCTAACATGACGTCTCATTGTTTTCCAATTTTTTATTTCCCTAATTTCTAGTACAGTAGTAGATTTTTTAGACATATTGGCCATTTGAGTTTCCTCTTCAGTTAATTGCTTGTTCATATTCTTTGCCCATTTAGCTATTGAGTTATTTGTGTTATTTATTGATTTGCAGGCATCATTAAACACTCCAGGAGCTAATACTTGGCTATTTGTGTGCATTACAAATACCTTCTTGCAGTGTGTGCCTTGTCTCTAATCTTTTTACTCTTCTAATGATGTCCTGATGTATAAAATTTTGTAATGTTTATTAAAAACATTGTATCCATATATAACATTACAAACTATATCCATGTTTCACTTTATAAAACTTTTGTGTTTATAGCTTAAGAAATCTTCTGAAAGTCATATGTATATTTCCCTATGAGTAATTTTGAACATTTAGTTTGTTTTTCACATTTCTACTTTTATTCCACTTGAAATTTGTTTTTGATAATATAAAGTTTTCATCATCATAGTTAGTTGTTAATTTTACATGGATAAATGTTGGAGAAAAGTCTGAGATAATGCCCCTTAGATAAAATGTAATATCAGAGCCCACTGAGGTAAAAGGATATTAAACAAGAGTTAGGTGGTGGTCTGTGGGAGACGGGCTTTCAGTACACTGGAGGAATGGAGGTAAAAGTATTGATCTGGGCAATGATTCTTGCTTTTCTCACTAGATAAGGAACTGGTTTAGTTCTTGCTGAATATATTTTTAAAAGCAGACAAATCTTGTCTGTGTGAATTTTCTTTAAGCACAGACACTAGTGAAATAATGAAATTTCAATGGACTAGTGTTGTAAGCTTGAGTATAACAGGTTATGGTATGTAAATTTCAACCATTTTCTGCTCTGAGATTGTCTCTGGCAGGTATTCATCCTTTTTGAACTTAGGGAAAGTAGAAAATCAAAAAGTCATTCCAATTTATGCAGCATCTGCTCTGGCTTTGTGTGGCTTTCTCACTTCCATTAAGTTCTATAGTTGTGCCTAAATTAATTGGCATTTATAGTAAGATTAGGGGAGAGGAGTCTCTTCCCACAAGTCTGTTATTCACTAGAATGTTAAAACAACCAGTTGCCCTAGCAAAAATTATAGTTTAATCTACCTTTTCCCATTGATTCATAGTGACAATCTGTCACAAACAAGTTACTATATGTGCACAAGTTTAAGGACTTTCTATTTAGTTTCTTGGATTTGTGGGGGTGGCAAGGTGTGATTCCTGTCCTTACTCATCATAAGGGTCATGGCTGACACTCCTGTAGCAAAAGACAGGTTAATAAGAGAAAAATATAAAAAATGTATTTGGTTAACATTTTATGTGACAAGGGAGCCTTCAGAAATGAAGACTTAAAGACTCAGGGGAAACTATTTTTATACTTAGGTTTGATGAAGAATGAACAGCCATGTAGAAACGTGATTGTATGACACAGTGTTCTCTAATAGTAATAGACGGAGGGAGGAAGCCAGTGAGGCCTGTATTTCCAGATTCTTCCTGGCCTCTCTGTGTGGCATTCCTTCCTTCCAAGTATGAAGCAAGACCCCCTGGAATGAGGATCTTCAAAAGTGAAAGGAGAATGAAGAGAGTGATCTTTCTATGTTTTATGGCTTGCTTTAGGAAAGAGTTCCAGTTTTCTGTGACTCACCTAAGGGAAGAAGAATTCTGGTTTGTATGATTCTTTTTGTAAGGAGACACAAGGATGAAGGCAGATCAGAAAGATGTCTCTGGGATGCCCTTCCTTTCTCTGGATCTAAATACTGAGCATATCAGGTGTCATACATCAGAGTATACTGTTCTGAGCCCCAACAAACTTATTTGTCCCAATAGCCATAATTCACAATTATTAACTATTATATATTTGGTTTAAAATAAATTTAAATATCTGTTTAGGGTGAGTCTCTGCAGTTTATTTATTTATTTATTTATTTATTTATTTATTTATTTATGTATGTATGCATGTATGTATGTATGTACCAGGGATTGAACTCAAGGGCACTTAACCACTGAGCCACATCCCCTGTCCTTTTTATTTTGAGAGAGGATTTTGCTAAGTTGCTGAGGGTCTCACTGCATTGCTGAGGCTGGCCTTGAACTTGTGATCCTCCTGCCTCAGCGTCCTGCACTGCTGGGATTACAGAAGTGCATCATCATGCCTGGCTGCGGTTTGTTTTATTTTCATTGCTGTTGTTGACTTGATTATTTTTGGACACTAAAAACATTCCAAAAAAATCCATGTAAATTTTAAGATTATCATGGTAAATTCTGTTAGAAATTTTGTTCCATATTGTGATGGTGAGGAAATTAAATTCAGAGTTCAAAAGAGGCAGAATTAACATGTTGTATTGATTTGTACTCAGCATGAACATGGTCTATCTTTCTATTTCTATTTAATAAGTACTGATTTTACATCCATGTTTCATGATTTTTTGACAAATACTATATATATATATATATATATATATATAAAACTTTTTTTCCTATAGGTTTCTTGTTATTTTGAATACTATCACTTTTTTTAGTACTGGGGATTGAACCCAGGGAGGCTTTTCCACTGAACTACATCCCCAGATACTTATCTTGTTGATAAGCCCAATTATATCTCTTTACATCTGTTTTTAATATTCATCATTTTTATGTGCTGGAAGCAGATGAAATGCTTAAAACATAAACTTTCAATTACCATCTGGACCAAGGTACATTACTTTCATTTTTTTTAACAGAAAAAGCAACTTTCTTTTCCTATCTCTTTTTAGGTTTTCATCTTTATTCTTGATTTCTCTTTTTTCAGAAACATGTTTCTAGGAAATTTATTTTTATTCATCTTGTTTGTTACTTTGAATGCCTTTTCATTAAGCACCCCTGGGTTCCATCCCCAGTACCCCACCACCACAAATCATGCATTGCCACCATTCTATTTTTGGCATTCAGAAAAAAATGGATACCCCAAAATGTGATGCGTGACAAGCTGAATACTTTTAAATAAGTATTCAGAAAAAAGTAAACAAGAAGCTTCAAGGTTTCTCTAACCTGTGCTCTGTCCAATCTCGATCAATGGACTTTTTCTGAGTATCTCAGTCTATCTAAAGGCTAGATTCTCTCAGAAGTATATCTTACAGCAAAAAATATCAGAGTTGACATGACATTACATTTAGAGTCCATAGAGACTTTGTCCCATGCTATTGCCTGTTTTTTTATCATCTTTTTTTTTATTGGTTGTTCAAAACCTTACAAAGCTCTTGACATTTCATATTTCAAACATTAGTTTCAAGTGAGTTATGAACTCCCATTTTTACCCCAAATACAGATTGCAGAATCACATCTGTTACACATTCACATTTTTACATAATGCCGTACTAGTGACTGTTGTATTTTGCTACCTTTCCTATCCTCTACTATCCCCCTCCCCCCCATCTTCTCTTTCTATCCCATCTACTGTAATTCATTTCTCTCCTTATTTTTCTTCCAATTCCCCTCACAACCTCTTTTATGTAGTTTTTTATAACAATGAGGGTCTCTTTCCATTTCCATGCAATTCCCCTTTTTTCTCTCTTTCCCTCCCATCTCGTGCCTCTGTTTAATGTCAATCTTTTCTTCCTGCACTTCCTCCCTTCTCTATTCTTAGTTGCTCTCATTATATCAAAGAAGACATTTGGTATTTGTTTTTTAGGGATTGGCTAGCCTCACTAAGCATAATCTGCTCTAGTGCCATCCATTTCCCTGCAAATTCCATGATTTTGTCATTTTTTTAGTGCCGCGTAATACTCCATAGTGTATAAATGCCACATTTTTTTTAATCCATTCATCCATTGAAGGGCATCTGGGTTGGTTCCACAGTCTAGCTATTGTGAATTGTGTTGCTATGAACATCGATGTGGCAGAATCCCTGTAGTACGCTCTTTTAAGGTCTTCAGGGAATAGACCAAGAAGGGCAATAACTGGGTCAAATGGTGGTTCCATTCCCAGCTTTCCCAGGAATCTCCATACTGCTTTCCAAATTGGCCGAACCAATTTGCAGTCCCACCAGCAATGTACAAGAGTACCCTTTTCCCCACATCCTCTCCAGCACATGTTATTGTTTGACTTCATAATGGCTGCCAATCTTACTGGAGTGAGATGGTATCTTAGGGTAGTTTTGATTTGCATTTCTCTGACTGCTAGAGATGGTGAGCATTTTTTCATGTACTTATTGATTGATTGTATGTCCTCCTCTGAGAAGTGTCTATTCAAGTCCTTGGCCCATTTGTTGATTGGGTTATTTGTTATCTTATTGTCTAATTTTCTGAGTTCTTTATATATTCTGGATATTAGGGCTCTATCTGAAGTGTGAGGAGTAAAGATTTGTTCCCATGATGTAGGCTCCCTATTTACCTCTCTTATTGTTTCTTTTGCTGAGAAAAAACTTTTTAGTTTGAGTAAGTCCCATTTGTTGATTCTAGATGTTAACTTTTGTGCTATGGGTGTCCTATTGAGGAATTTGGAGCCGGACCCCACAGCATGTAGGTCGTAGCCAACTTTTTCTTCTATCAGATGCCGTGTCTCTGATTTGATATCAAGCTCCTTGATCCATTTTGAGTTAACTTTTGTGCTTGGCGAGAGAAAGGGATTCAGTTTCATTTTGTTGCATATGGATTTCCAGTTTTCCCAGCACCATTTGTTGAAGATGCTATCCTTCCTCCATTGCATGCTTTTAGCCCCTTTATCAAATATAAGAAAGTTGTAGTTTTGTGGGTTGGTTACTGTGTCCTCTATTCTGTACCATTGGTCCACCCGCCTGTTTTGGTACCAGTACCATGCTGTTTTTGTTACTATTGCTCTGTAGTATAGTTTGAAATCTGGAATCATTATACCACCTGATTCACACTTCCTGCTTAGTATTGTTTTTGCTATTCTGGGTCTTTTATTCTTCCATATGAATTTCATGATTGCTTTATCTATTTCTACAAGAAATGTCGTTGGGATTTTGATTGGCATTGCATTAAACCTATAGAGAACTTTTGGTAATATCGCCATTTTGATGATGTTAGTTCTGCCTATCCATGAACAGGGTATATTTTTCCATCTTCTAAGGTCTTCTTCAATTTCTCTTTTTAGGGTTCTGTAGTTTTCATTGTATAAGTCTTTCACCTCTTTTGTTAGGTTGATTCCCAAGTATTTTATTCTTTTTGAGGATATTGTGAACGGAGTGGTTGTCCTCGTTTCCATTTCAGAGGATTTGTCGCTGATATACAGGAATGCCTTTGATTTATGCATGTTGATTTTATAACCTGCCACTTTGCTGAATTCATTTATTAGCTCTAATAGTTTCTTTGTAGACCCTTTTGGGTCTGCTAGGTATAGAATCATGTCATCTGCAAATAGTGATAATTTAAGTTCTTCTTTTCCTATTTTTATGCCTTTAATTTCTTTTGCCTGTCTAATTGCTCTGGCCAGTGTTTCGAGAACTATGTTGAACAGAAGTGGTGAAAGAGGGCATCCCTGTCTTGTTCCAGATCTTAGAGGGAATGCCTTCAATTTTTCTCCATTCAGAATGATGCTAGCCTGAGGCTTAGCATAAATTGTCTGAGTTGCATTTCTTAATTCATACCATGACCCAAGATTTGATATTTTTGTAGCATTGAATCATTTATAGGTATGTGGAAATGTCACATTTCAGGCAGACATTTCAGGCAGACTACAATAACTTCTTGATATATCCAATGAGAGGACTGCATTACAAAATCCAATAATGAATTGTAGCTTTTTATTTAGTTGAACAATTTTCTAACCCTCCCATATTTTTTTTTGTGAGAATCTTACTCACATTGGCTTGACTTTTTCTTGTGACATATTATATTACGTTTCCTTTTCAGCATTATCATGGACTTACCACTTTATGACGGTTTCAGTTAACGGTAGAAATTATTGTCATATTATTTGGATGGACAAATTGTCTCTATTCAGCCACTAGAAGCTCTCTCTTTAGGTCAGTGGTTCTCAACACTTGCTATGTTTGGAGACATTTTGGTTGTCACAACTTGGAGAGCAGTACTACTGGCATCTTGAGGGTAGAACCCAGGGATGTCGTTAGGCATTCTGCAATACTCAGGACAACTCCTCACAACAAAGGAATTTCCAGCCCAAAATGTGGTTGACAAACTGCTTTTTATGTTAACGTTTGTATACTTGTGAACACCATGTATAGACATTTTAAAATGGCCTCTGTTATGTAATAGGTGCCTCTCACCCAAGTAATCCCTAGGAACTAGAATTTTTGAGGTTTGTTGTTTGCTTGTCTTCTTCGACGTTCATTTTGAGAATGGAAACCCTCCTACCTGAAGGTTCTGTGTGGTCCTGCCAAGATCTTTTTCCTGTCACTTTCTCCAAGTGACACTGGTCTCCAGGTAAGAGGTCCATGATACACTGATCTTAGGCTCAGTGAGACCTAGAATGGGTTAGTGGTGGACTCAGCCAGGCCACAGTTTGGCCTCATAGCATCTTCTCATTTAATCTTATAGTCTCTCATGCCCACTCTCAGGCCTCCTTGCTGCCAAATGAGTGGTTGAGAGGCAGAGGGGCTTCTGTTTCTAATAACTAACCCAAACATATTAGGGACTGGGACGCTTTAACCTGCCCTGTCTTCACAGTCTCCCAGTAAGACTGCTCGTCTACCCACTTCCTTTTTGGGCCATGTTATGGACTGAATGTTTGTGTCCTCCAAATTCATATGTTAAAAGGCTAATGTCCAGAATGGCTATATTTGAAGTTAAAACCTTTTAAGAAGTAACTAAGCTTAAATGAGGTCATTTAGTATATAGCCCTGATCTGAAAGGATTAGCAACCAGATCAGAAGAGACACTAGAGAGTTCACTTTATTTTTTACCCTCAGAGCACTTGAGGAAATTCCATGCGAGGACATAGGGAGAAGGCAGACATCTACCAGTGAGGAAGAGAGTCCTCACCAGAAACTAAATCAACCAGAACTTTGATCTTGGACTTCTAGCCTCCAGAACCATGGGGGAATAAATGTCTGTTTTTTTTAACACACCCAGTCTTTGGTACTTTGGGTTGGCAGTCTGAGCAGACAAATACAGGGTATCAGTATAAGACTACTTGACTTCTATTAAATCACTTTGATACTTATTTTTCTAACTACTGTGTTCCTATTCTTTGGTGTCTCCCTACCTTGTATAACTTTAAAAAATCATTCATAGCTGGGTGTGATGGCACACACCTGTAATTCCAGCAACTTAGGAGGCTAAGGCAAGAGCCCTGCAAGTGTGAGACTAATCTCAGCAACTTAGTAAGGCTCTAAGGACTTAGCAAGACCCTGTCTCAAAATAAAACATAAAAAAGGTTTGGGGATCTGGCTCAGCAGTTAAGCAACCCTGAGTTCAATCCTTGGTACAAAAACAACAAACAACAACAAAAATCTTTTTATTGTATTTTTCTATCTTTTATTAAAGTTTTGGAGGATTTGTCAAAGTGTCAGATCCTTCCCTATTCCCTAGCTCTGAGATGGTTGGAAACATACATTTGTCCCCTATTGCCAATTCAAGATGTCTAATTTGGAAGAGGCTGACAACCTCCTTGTTAATCTTAGTTGAAGAAACATATATGGTTTTCCTAAGCAACATTATTTCCATAATTATAAAGTCAAGTATTTATCATTTTAATTGCATCATCAGAATGTATTTCAATTAGTATACATTTGGCTTTCTGTATTGGCAAGTCCTACATCCATGGATTCAACCAACTGAGGATCAAAAATATTTGGAAAAGGGTGGGGGTTGTAGCTCAGTGGTAGAACACTTGCCTAGCATGTGTGAGGCACTGGGTTCAATCCTCCGCATCATATAAACATAAATAAATAAAGGTAAAAAATATTGGGGAAAAAATCACATCTCTACTGAATATGTATTTGCTTCTTGTCATTATCCCCTAAACAATACAATATAATGACTATTTACATAGCATTTACATTGTATTAGGTTTTATATTTAATCTAGGATATGATTTAAAGTATACTGGAGGGTGTACCTCAGTTATATACAAATACCATGCCATGCTACATAAGGGATTGAGTATCTTCAGATTTTGGTATCATTAGCAGGGGGATCCTGGAACTAAACCCCTCATGGATACTTGAGGGACAACTGTTCTGGGGAGTTGTGAGATATCCTAAAAATGATGGCATATAGCTATCTATTTCTCAATCCCATTTAAATACCTCTTGGCCAGCTTCTATACAAGCAAACCTTTATCTTCCAAGTGGAAGTTTCAAAAGGAAATTGTTTCTTGTACCCCTTAATCAATGGATGTTTTATATCTCATTGAAACCCATTTTATGTTCACTTAAAAAGTGTCTGATCCAGGGGCTGGGGTTGTGGCTCAGCAGTAGAGCGCTCATCTAGCACATGCGAGGCACTGGGTTTGATCCTCAGCACCACATAAAAATAAATAAAATAAAGGCATTGTGTCCAACTACAACTAAAAGAATATTTTTTTAAAAGTGTCTGGTCCAATGAAAAAAATTATTTTTGAATGGCTATCTCTGAATACATCATTAAAAAAAAACCTAATATGTTTGCACAAATCTTTGAGCTCTAAGGTCAGAGCTGACAGTAAAAGAAAAGATTTAGTACACAAAATTTAAAGCATTGTTATTTATAATTAAAACTAACATGGACCTAGTTTTTCTTTATCCACCTTTTCAGGTAAGATCCGTGAAGACTAAAGTTTACTTAATTTTGTCTTTATCACTCCTTGCCACGTTTAAAACCTCATAGTTCTGAAATGCTTATTGTTACAAAAATCTGCTGCTTCTGAAAATATCTAAAATAGAGCCACAGAATTTTCTCTGCTTAATTTTCTCTTCCCCTTACACACATCTAAAATGCGAGACAGCCCCAATTTCTGCCAACAAACAGCTTTGGTCTCAATTTCCGGCACTACCCAGACTGGATTTTGTAATTTCATTTTCTACTATAAGACCTCAGGTATCTTCAGCCCTTCAGCTTGAAGCAACAGAAGCAACCAGGAAATTAGAACTGTGACCATTTCTAATATCCAGTCCAGTATGTCAAACTATGTAGAATCAAGGAGCCAATTGACATGCTTCACTGAAAGAAACACTTCTTCCTTCACTCCTAACCACAGTTTTATTTATTTATTTAAAATAACGTTGTTCCTCTTATTACCTTAGCTTTCTGGTAGTAACACCTTCATGGTTTCTCTAGTTCCCTTATCAACACAGTCTCCAGGATCCAAGGATTTTAGCAATTCCATTTAAACAGTGATATGATCCACGGAAAGAACAACAGAACTAGAAAAGTCAAGTTTCTATAAAGGTAGTTTACATGAAGTAAAAGATACCCCCAGGACATTCCACTGTGGATGACACAACCAACATGGACCAAGGATTGTTCTCGGCAAAAGAAATCCCCCTTGCCATTCTCATGGAGGTTTTTAGCCTTCTACAACCCACATGACTATTTTTGCCATTTTGTCCACCTTCCTACCAGCATCAAAAACAACTAAACACCACACCTGAGCATTTGCTTCAGGTTTAGGTGAAGCAGGGAGGCAATTTTTAAAAAGCATCAACCAGCAGTCCCAGGTTTTCAGCCTATCTGATGATTATCATTGCAACACCAAAATCAAACTTATCTCACCCTGTAATGTCCTCCTCCTTCTGTATACTCACATACTGATTAAGAACATGAGAATTCAGTAAATCAAGCAAGGGGAAACCTCAGAGCAATCTTTGACATGCTCATCCCTGCAACTGAATCAGGTTTCAATTTCTGTGGATTCCCAGTGAGCTATCTTATGTGTTTATCTCTTCTTCTCTCTTCTTTCTTCTATTCTCCACCTTTCCCAAACAAATCCCATATCTTTTCTTTTTCTATGCAATCTTCCAAAATGAGCTCATCTCGCCTCTTGGATTAAAATACCATCATTTTGCTGATGAGTCATAATTTTATCTCCAGCCAGAGGAGTTCTCTAAATCTCCGACTCACACATCCCACATATCCAAGTGTACTTGATGCTTTCATTTAGATGTCTGGGAGACATTGCAAACTTAACACATCTAAAACACAGCAATTAATTTCCCATGCAAATTTTGTCCCCTCCCACCAGATTTTCCCATCTATTAATAAGTGGTGTCACTTTCCATCCAGAAACTCAGTTCAGAGACAGTCACCCTTGATTCAGCCTTTTTCCTAACCCTTTATGTCCTTTCCATACAGCAAATCATATTAATGCAACACAACTCCATCTCTAGAGTTACCACCTTAGAAGAAGGCACCCAAATCCCATCATCATCTTGTACCCTGATGACTGCAACAAATGTTACCTGGCCTACACCATTGTACTCTCACTCCTTTCTCATCCATTCTCTACACCATATAAAGAACACTCTTAAAACATGACTTGGGTCATATTTCTTGCTCAAAACCCTTCAATGGCTTCCTGTTCCATTTAAACTCCTTACCATAGCCCTATAAGGGCCTGCCTACCTCTCCAACCTCACCTCAAACCATTGACTCCTTATTTGGGTAATAAGCTCCAGTCACACTGAGCTTCTTAAAGTTCCTATAAGCTGCAAAACTCTTTCCTGCTTTAGTGCCTTTGCAAATTCTGGCCCATCTGCTTAGAATACTGTTATTAGTATTTGCATGACCAATTTCTTCTCATCTTTAAAGTCTGAGCACAATTGTTACTTGCTATAAGAAACATTCTTACCATATTTAAAGTAGGCCACTCTGATTACTCTTCAGTGAAACCATTTATTTCCTTCATAAGACACCATTATTTATAATATGGGTATACCTTGGAGATATTTGCAGGTTCCACTCCAGACCACTGCATTAAAGCAAATATCACAATAAAGTATGTCACATGAAGTTTTTGGCTTACCAGTGCATATAAAGTTCTGTTCACACTATCAATGGTTTATTAAGTGTGCAGTAGCATTATATCTTAAAAAAGCAATGTACATGCCTTAATTAAAAAATAATTTATTGCTAAAGTGCTAATGATCATCTGAAATTGCTCTATGCAGGTTTGGCATAAAGCTTCCATTTGTAAATAATGTAATATCTGTGAAGCACAATAAAGTATGCCTGTAATTGTATTTGCTAATTTGTCTCTTTGTTGCTATTTTCATTTGTCTGCATGGTTCTTTGCAGTACCTGTCTTATACTTAGAGCTTAATTATCTCCTGTGAAATAAATTACTTAATATCTCTCCTTTGTTTAAAAACTTTCAATATTTTTCTCACAAGATTGCGTCTAAATACCTTAATACAGGTTGAGTTTCTCTTATCCAAAATGCTTGGGAATAGAATTGTTTCAGATTTCAGATTTTGGAATATTTGAATATACATAATGAGATATCTTGGGTATGTGTCTAAGACTAAACAGAAAATTCATTTCTATTTCATATATACTTTATACATATAGGTATATACAGTATTTTTAGTGTGCCTGCATTTTGACTGTGATTCATCACATAAGATCACGTATGAAATTTTCCACTTGTGGCATCATGTAAGTGCTCAAAATATTTTAGAATTTGGAGCATTTCAGATTTTGTGTTAGGGATGTTCAACTTGTATAATGTTTGGGACTCTTAATTGTATGCACCCAATTGACTTGTTCAGCATCTTCCCTGCCACTTCTAGCTCCATTGTATATCAGTGAATATTTTGTCCAGTTGTGAACAATAGAAGACATAGTGTGCAGTGGCTTAAACAAATAAGGAAACTATTATTTTCTCATATAGCCAAAGTCTGGAAATAGGTAATTAGGGATGATGTGGTGTTTCAATATTGTCACAGGGAACACAGGCTCCTTTTGTTTTCCAGTCACTGATAATATGTGGCTTTTGTTTTCATGGTTGCAAATGGGTTGCTGAATCTCTAAATGTCACATCCACATTTCAGGTCAGAAGAAAGCTTTCTTATTTAGAGATGTTTTCTATTTGTTTGGAAAAGAGGTTCTTTCCAGAAACTTTTGCCTACATCTCATTAAGTAAAACTATATCACATGATCACCTGTAACTACAAGGGAGTCTAGAGGATGGTATATTTTTAGCTGGCTACATTTCTGCCCTGGACAAAATCACAGACCTATGAGGAAGGAGGAAGGAGGAATGGATATCAGGTAGGGTCAATCAGTATCTACCTTGCCTTGTCTCATCATGTCTTCTAGCTATACTGGGATATTTTTCAAAATTCAATTAAAGCAATTAAGTCTGAGCTATACAATTTTATAAGGCTTTTATCTCTTTGCACCTGCAGACATCTCCACTTGGAATGTTCTTCTGTTGCTACTTAATTGAAAAAATTCCACTTGTCCTTCAAGGTTGGCCTTGAATGGTTCCTACCTGAAGCCTTCTTTTATTCTCTTAGAGAGAACCAATGCTCTTTGAATTTCTGGATGGTAGTTAAGGAAACAAAGGCTTTATCTATGGTTCTATCATCACTATGTAAACAAATGCCTAAAATATTGTAAATCATCAGTCTTAACCAAACTGAAAGAAAAGCTCAGGAGGAAAACTCTCTCTCTTTTTAATGTCACAATAATACTAAGAAAAAGCTATCACTCTGGTCTTTCAGATAAAGTAATTAAGCTTCAGAAATAAAATTGCCCAAGGTCACACAGCTAAAAAAGTGGTCCTAGAAACTAATTAGGGCTATCCCTTTGCCTCCTCCACTACCTCCCTGCAATTTTCCTTTTTTGTTTTGTTTTGTTTTGACAATCCAAGGCTCAGCAAAGGAAGAATCCATGGGCAGACCTCTTACTTCTGCAAGTAAATTTTCAGTGGAACACAAACATACCCATTCCTTTATGTATTATCTATGCTGCTTTTGCGTACTCTAACAGAAGAATCTAACATTGTCTAATCATTAAGATTGAGACCATGTAGCTGGCAAAACCTAAAGTAATATCTAGCTTTTTACAGATGGGTTTGCTGAATTCTGTCTAGGCTCAACCATATTGACTCCTGATTTAAATTGAAAGATTAAAAACAATAAAAAGAGAGATTTAAAATTATTAGTTTCATAGCAACATTATGAAAAGGAAAAAATAGGATTCTTGATTGAGAAAGATGTGGCATTAAAACATGAGAGAAGGAAAAATGGAACTCAGGAGTTCTGAATTTTTTTTCTGTGTTCAACAGGAAACAGAACCAGTATTGAAAAGAATTGGGGTGGAAAAAAAGAATCCATTAATTATTTTAAGGATAATTCTTACTTCACAGAGCTGTTGGTAAAATGGATTGAGCTAAGGTATGATATAAAGCAGAATTGCCTGGCAGACAGCCAAGACTCAATAAACACTAGAGATCCAATAATCTCCAATGTGGCTCAATCCTTATCAGCTATTGTTACTTCTGAACATGACCCTCCTGAGTTGTTAGGACTGCTCTTTAGGGTCAGGGAAACCAGAAAGACCATTTGTCATATTTCAAGTCCAGAATTCCACAAGATTGGAAGATCATCCTGATCTATCTTGATTTCATTTTCTCCAGAGAACCATTCCCCTATCTTGAAGGAAATTGCAGTTGCAGGTAGGAAAGCAATTAAGTCTGAGCCTGTTAGCTTTCCTCCTGTTGGTCTGGCCCAAACAGCCCCATTTGTTATCATCACTCCTCTCTCGTACAGGAGGAGCCAGGTGCAGGGGAGACAAGATGGATATAAAGGAGTCCCATGGCAACTTCAGTGAAGTCCAGAGCAGCACTCATCAAAATCCTCTTGAAATTCCTTGGAGAAATGCTTCCAGATGTATGAGGGGAGGGAAAAGTCTGTCTCGTTAGAGCCTTACATAATATCAGTGCACAAACCAGCTGGGTCCTAGCAACTGCAATATAGTTATTCTCATTTAAGTCCTGTGCACTTACCAGAGGCTATATTATTAATGATCTGAGAAAGAGGGCAAATTGTAATTTGGAGGAGGTGAGCACAGAAGAAGTAACAACCATCTGAATCAAAGGAATAAAACATTTAATGCAAACTGCCTATGAATTTCCTACCAGAAATAACTTATTTACAACAGGGGTTTTTGGCTTTTAGATAACTAAGCCTGAGTGTGTGTTTTCTATAGTGGCTTGTTTTATAGCATAGGTTGAGCTCTGGAGAGATGTTATGGAGCCGGTTCTTCTTATATATTCTTAATGATTGTAAAGTGTCTGGATTTATTGTACAAAAAATGTAGGCTATAAAAGCAGAGTGGTGCATGCTATCAAAACTGCTATTTGTTCCTCTTTAATAGAATATAGTCAAACTGTGGCAATATTCAGTCACAAGTTGCAGTGGGAGAGCAATAATAAATAAAATATCCCTTAATAATATAGTTAAACAAGAGATGTCTAATCATTAAAGTTTTCTTTAAGTACACTGTATGCTTACTACCTAGAACAAACTGAGCACACCAAACCCTATGCAAATGATAATTCTCAGGAATTTGGGGGCTCTTCCCTGTTGATGTGAATGATTCTGATAACCCTGCAAATACTAATGGTTAAGACATCAAAATAATGTACAACATTAAAGAGACAGGAGAAGCCTGCTATAATAGACCCACTTTTATTAATGCTGCTGCAGAAATCCATGAAGTAGCCATCTTTTCTTCCTTCTGTCTCTTAACTGGACATCCTTGATTGCATACAATCTTAAAACTCAGAAAAATCAGGAAGTATTGCCATTAGCATGTACCAAAGCTGTCTGCATCACACTATAGGATATATATTAGAAGCTTTTGCCAATTTGTTGCAGCTGATAAATATCACTTTTCCTTGCAGATCCATTTTCTGAAGTGTGCATTCTGTTTCTATAGCAACTTTCATTTTGTTAACCTGTTACTCACATTAAAAGTCTGTTATTTTTAGCATAACATTTCCAAAAGTCTTTGACAAAGAAAAATGGGGAAAATTTGCAGCTTGAAGATGAATGTGATGTCCAATATGAATTCTAACCTGTAGCATATTTAGCTAGTACCTCATCTATGGTGAGATTGCATAATATATAGATTTTTAAAATGTATTTGTTTACAAACTTTGCATAAAAACACTGTATCTCATGTTTGTTTGGAACAATGTAGAATATAAATAAAAACAATATCCAAATGGATTTATTTTCTACAGATTTTCACCGAAATACAGTCAAAGGCAAGAAACATATTACTGAGGATTTTGTGGATGTTGTATACTTTTTGCTGTTGGATTATAGTTATAAAGATACTGCCATAATATAAGGACATGTGTGGTTAATTGGATAAATTGTAGGTATAAAAATTACATAATAAGAAACTGAATTATGAGGGGAAAGCAGTTCTGTATATATATGACATTCATAATGAATTGTGACATGGCCTCCCCTGTGACCTCCCACAAATTGCCTTCTCTTTTTCCAAAATACTGACTCAGTATACTGACTAGTGTAATTTGATATAAGATTGTCAGGAATGAGTAACTTCATGAACACTCTGCCTAATTTCTCCCTTTGGATTTCAGTAAGGAGAACATTGCCCTTTGTTTATTAGAAGTGATCCTGAAAATCAAACTTCACTTTAATTCTAGATGGAAACAATTATTTTCTAATGTTCTAACCAGTATTCCATATTGATTAGAAGGGGGCTGGAGTGGAGTGGAGTGGAGTGGTATGGAGAACCTGGCTTCTGGAACCAGGATGTTTGGATTTGAATCCCAGCCTCATTGCTTGCTAACAGTGATTTTAGGCAATTTACATATCTCTACCAGATCTCAGTTTTCTCATTTGTGTAACAGAGATAATGATAGCATCTACCATAGAGGTGTTGTGAAAATTAAATAATCAATACATATAAAATACTCTTTGCAGAAGAATACCTTGCACATAGCCAGTTTTATCAGCAGTGTCCTCATTTTTATTCCTTAATTTCAAGCAGGATAGCTTTCCTTCACTGCCTTAAATGGGATGAACACACACACACACACACACACACACACACACATCCTTTTGCTGATTGGCTGATACCGGAATGTGTAAATATGTGTAGTAGAAATATGTATTATTGCAAGGTCCACAGTACTCAACATCCCCCCAACACATACAGACATCATGGCAAAAGTGGGTTGCAGACTAGAATGTTCACCTCATAGCAGGGAAGCAAACGAAGAGATAGGAAGGGGCTAGAGTCCCACTATCCCTTTGAGGTCATACACCCAATGACCTATGTCCTCCCAGTAGGCTCTACCTCCTAAAGCTTCCTTCACTTCCCAATAGTACTAAGCTGATGACAAAGCCTTTAACGCAAGAGCCTTTGGGAAACATTTCAAATTCACAGTATAGCAGCAGGAAGGTAGGTAGATTGATGGATAGTTGTATTTGCTGATAGATACATGTCTAAATTTAATCAAGGAAATGTTTTAGGAAGACATTTGAGAATAATTGACTATTTAAAATTGACTATTTTCTTTCCAGTGGGACTGTAGCCCCTTCCTATTTCTCCTTTTCTTTCTTTCTTTCTTTCTTTCTTTCTTTCTTTCTTTCTTTCTTTCTTTCTTTCTTTCTTTCTTTCTTTTTCTTTTTCTTATTTTTAAAAAATATTTTTTAGCCTTTAGGTGGACACAATATATTTTACATTTATGTGGTGCTGAGGATCAAACCCAGTGCCTTGTGCATGCTAGGCAAGCACTCTACCACTGAGCCACAACCCCAGCCCTTTTTTTTTCTTCTTTTAAGTCAGAATGTATTTATTTACATGTGGTGGAGTTGGGGCAAGGGCATACCTTTCATGTAGACAATGGTGATATCCTTGGTAGAACCTTCCAACTTGGTTCTGAATTATCTTTTTCTATTTTTTTGCTAGTTGTACTTATTCTTTCCAGCAAAACTCATGCTGATTTCACCTCAATTGTTCCCCTGTATTTCCTACAAGGCTCCTTGTATCAAGCCTGAATCATAAATTACATCAAATTCTCAGAAACCAATAAATAAATTCTCAGAAACAAATAGGTAATCAATTCTAAAGAAGAATATGAAAACTATTCATATTTCTTGTCATTTACTCATTATCCTGATAGCAGTTTAGCTATTTATTTTCTTGATTCTTCCCCCTCTCCCCCTGTTAAGGACCTTTTCTAGCTTCAGTGCTCAGCTCTAGTTGAGTGATGGAGTGGCAGCAGCAGAATAAACATCTCTGCTTTTATTAGCAGCTGTAATTTCCAGATTGGTCCCAAATCTAAAAGCAGATTATTCAGTTGGACAGAATACCAAGAAAGATGTAAGCACTTCCTTTCTGTGTGACACTCCATTCCCTGCAGCAATTGGCGGGTTTTCCCAATCATGCCTACAACTTTTAGAGTTGTGGCATTATTAGCTCAAGGTTTTTAATTGGACTGTCAATAATTTTTACATTCTTTATTCAGTGATTGATTTGCTCAGGACTATAAAAATGACATTTTTGTATTTCTGTGCTGAAACTCTGGCCATGCATCCCAAGACTAAGGTCAAAGGATCCTCCATACCTGCCCCTTGGCCTCTTCATTTGGCTTCAAATTTGAGGGAGTCTCCCCATTTGTTTCCAGATAAGATATACCTATACCTACATCTTTAAGGCCTCTCCTTAGCTACTTTTGACCTGGCTATCCTCATATGACTTTCTATATCCTAATACCAACATTTCCTTATATTTAGAAATCCCTATTTGCCCTCTCTCACACATAGACCTTCCATTCTTACTTTACTTCATTGCCCAGTAGCACAATGCATTCATACCGTAGTTTCTATCATTCACAACTCACCATTCTTTAAAGTTCACTGGAAGCCTGATCTCCTCTAGTACTCTGTTCCCCAACATCATCATGACCACACTCATCTGGAGAGATATGTGGAAACAGCACCAATGCCAAGTGGCTGGTTTAGAACAGTAGGTCTGTGCTGTGTTAGTTGTGTTATGTTGGATAAGTCACTTAGCTTTCCTTGGCCTCTCTCTATTCATCAACAAAATGGGGATGATATAGTACTTAAACTCATTTAACTCATGCAACAAGTTTGAGAAGGTCACAGGAAGAGTATTGCAAAAGTTCTACTCATTCTTTTCTGTATGACTCATACCATTTTTGCCCCACATTGGTTCCCTGGACATGCAGGTTTATTTGTTTCATTAGTTTTAGTAATTTCTCAGAATCTATCCACAATCAGTGTGGTTACCAGCCAGCAGCATCAATACTGAATGGGAAGTTGGTAGAAATATAAGTTGTCAGGTCCTACCCTAGGCCTATCAAGTCAGAAACAGTTGGGTAAGCCCTGTAAACTATGTTTTAACAAGTTATCCAGGTAATTCTGATTCACTCTAAAGTTTGACTGGCTAATTACCTTCTAATAACTCTATTCATCTACACTGGTTTAGTTCAGTTGAATTTATTTCCATACTCCCTCGAGACTGGAAACTTCCTGAGAGAAGGGATACGTCCTAGATATCTACCCCCAGCACTCACTAAAATCCTGTTGAAGGATTATTTCAAGGAAAATTATTTTAAGATGAGTCTTTATTTCAACCTGAAAATATCGGTTAAAATTTTCATTTTTACAAAGAAGATCATTTGGATTCATAACACTCTCAGAAATATAGCTAATTGACCCATTTATTTTTCACAAAGTATTGAAAAAAGGCCAGACAAAATAGTGCCAAATGGAAATCTCAGTTGGCAACTCTTATATGCCTCTATCCTCAGATAATTTTCCCAGAACTTCACAATGTCAGAAACTACAATGAGAAGGGAATGAGGAATGGAAGTTGTAAGCAACTTAATGAAAGAAACCCTGAACTTCTCCCAGAGTCTTAACATTGCAGTAAATATAGTGCCCTGTGCAATGATGCACCAGGCCTCAATAATTGACTATGATGACAAAACTAGCACCTGTACCTGTATTCTGATCTTAATTAATTCTTGTTTTTTTTTTTTTCAAAGTGGGATTCTGAATCAAACAAAGCTGTTGTATACACTATGTGGAAATTCTGTAGACAAAAATTCACACTTTTGGAGTCAAGATCATTTTAAATTCTAAAGTAAAGTCATATTTTTCACCAGATATCACTGTATACAGAGGTTTCTTATACTCAGCGAAATCACTGAAAACTACACATGAACAAAAAGAAAATGATGCCAATTTGTAGACCTCCAGATACATTTTAATATAGCATAACATGCATCAATATTAGAATTTTTTCTGCTTCACCCTGGTTATGTAATATTAGATATCATCATTTTTGTTCTTTTTTAACAACAAAAAGCCAAGTTGGTATTTAAATATAGTTTCACTTGACTCCGATAGGCAAGAAAATGTTCTATACATTATGCACACTCACCCTAGATTCTACCAAATAGTAAGAAAACCATACTGTCAAATAATCTTTTTGTCTTAGCACAGATGACATTTCTTGTCATGATGCATTCTGAACATTTAGGATTTAGAAAAAATATAAGTCCATGAAGGATTCTCAATATTAGTTTTTATTGGCATCTCTGTATTTCTGGTTTAATTTACAAAAGGAGGATAATGGAAAACTAAGAAGCAATATCTTCCTGACTTGTATGATTACAAAAAGGTCTTGCATTGGACTCATGAGGCAAGTAAATGCAATCTTTTCTATTATTCTGTCAATATTGACTTTTAGGAAATTGTTCCTTTCAGTGTAGGCTGCTGTTCTATGAAGCAACTTTAGTAATAAAACTCCCAGTCCTTTGTGACTACATACATTTACTTTTTAAATTTCATATTAATTTTCCTTTCTTAACACCATGTTGTCCTTTTCTATTTTTTTCCTTATGCTTTTGTCCTTCAAATGAATTTTCTTATTTTTTAGATTTACCATTGTGATGGGTTGATAATTTAGAATTAGAAAAACATAGGAGGTTACATTTTCTCTGATTTATAGAGCTTTGTTTTTTTTAAAAAAAAAAAAAAAAAAACTCTGACCCCTTTGAAAGATTTTCCTGAATATTTATCCTCCAAATATTCCTGACACATCTCAAAAAATGTAAAATTGAATTGGATAAACTTTTCAGGTAGTTTAAAAAATTAAGGGAAATAGTAAGAACAGAAAGACCAAATTTGAGGCATCATTTCATGTCCTTTTGCAAATATCAAGATAAAAAATAATTTTATAGTAATATGGCCAAATTCCCCTAATTTTCAACTTATAACACCAATATTTATTGGTCCAGAAAAGATTAAATGGGAGAACTAAAACTTAAATGAGAGTTTAAAAATATAACATTTAAAATGTTTCAATAAAATATGTTTTGAGTCAGCCTTCTTATATCAGATAAAACATTCACCATTTGTTTTTTTTTGGGGGGGGGATTGGCTAACTTCACTTAAGCATTATCTTCTCCAATGCCATCCATTTACCTGCAAATTCCATGATTTTATTCTCTTTTATTGCTGAGTAATATTCCATTGTATACGTGTACCACATTTTCTTTATCCATTCATGTATTGAAAGGTATCTAGGTTGGCTCCACAGTTTAGCTATTGTGAATTGTGCTGCTATAAACATTGATGTGGCTATATCCCTGTAGTATGCTGTTTTTAAGTCTTTAGGGTATAGACCGAGGAGAGGGATAGCTGGGTCAAATGGTGGTTCCATTCCCAGCTATCCAAGGAATCTCCGTACTGCTTTCCATATTGGCTGCACCAATCTGCAGTCCCACCAGCAATCCATGAGTGTTCCTTTTCCCCCACATCCTTGCCAACACTTATTGTTGTTTTGCTTTCATAATAGCTGCCACTCTGACTGGAGTGACATGATATCTTAGAGTAGTTTTGATGATTCATAGTGGGGTAGGAAGGGGGAGCATGGGAGGAATAGATGAATTCTAGATAGGTCAGAGGGGTGGGAGGAAAACAGAGGGGGGCAGGGTATTACCAAGGATGGTGGAATGTGATGGACATCATTATCCAAAGTACATGTATGAAGACACGAATTGGTGTCAACATATTTTATATTCAACCAGAGATATGAAAAATTGTGCTGTATACATGTAATAAGAATTGTAATTCATAAAAAAGTGTTTAACAGGAATGGTGAGAATAGAAAAACATGCTTCCTTCAAAACTTGGTGGAAAACCATTCAGTCTTACCAGTAGGTGTTATGTTCAGTAGGGTGTGTTTAAATGAATTTTATCATATTAAAGAGTTTGCTGAGAAATTTTAAAAAGTATGTTTTGAAATATGTTTCAAAAAATAATAGATTCAGTCTCAACTAAAGATCCATAGGTCATTGACTCATACCCCTCTAATACCTTTTTTGAGAATTCAGCTTTTGGTAGACCTTTGTCTTAGTCCATTTTCTGTTGCTATAACAGAATAACTGAGACTGGGTAATTTACAAAGGAAAGAAGTTTAATTAGCTCATGATTCTAGAGACTAGAAATCTAGTAAGGGCCTTATGCTGAGTCATAACAGAGGGAAACTAGGAGTACAAGGGAGCATGTGCAAAAGAGAAAAAACACCAGATGCAGACTTTATTGATAACAACTCACTCTTATGATAATTAATTCAGCTCTGAGAGAGCAAGAACTCACTCATCCAAGAAAGGCATTAATCTTTCTTAATGATCTAATCACCTCTTAAAGGCCCTACCACTTCACAACCCTGTTATATTGAGGACCAAATTTCAACATGTTTTGGAGGAGAAAAACCAAATCCAAACACTAGAATCTAATAGTCAAGCCCAAGACCTAATTCTCTGCTTTTTCTGCTCCATGGCTATCAAGCAGACCATCTGAATTGCACATTTAGCTATAAATTACTGATCTATCAATTTCAGTCTTACACTGCCTTTATCTCAACAGCTATCCATTTCCATAACCCTTGAAATTATTATTTCCCCTGTATATCTGAAATGCTTAGATATTGCACCCACTAGTGCATTCTGCTCCACCAATATTCCATACGAGTTCACAACTGGTGAAAGTTTTAATAATTGTACCAACAAAACATTCCAGACTTTTGATATTCCACTTATCAACAGTATTGCCAACCAACCTGCAGGTGATCTATCACCAGAATGCCCTTTTAGAGTCTGCTATTTGGGACTACTTCCTATGTGAAGAGTCACATGTCAGGTGTCTAGAGAAATAGACTCTGAGACTCTGAGATTTGCATATAAGAGGATTATTGGGGAATGCTCTTGGATAAAAGAACCTAAGGGAAACAAGATTGGACAGAGGGAGAGGTTAAAATATGATACCTTTATACCAGTAGCTTCAGCCAAGCTAATGGGGAAACTCTGAAGCTGACATGGCCTTTCAGATAGATATACCACTTCAACATAAGGAAGCCTCACCTCTGTACACCACTATCAACCAATCCTGAAATGCAAGTTTGGGTTAATCAATCATGAAATGCAACCTTAGTTGATGAAGCATCCTCTGGCCAAAGATAATCTCCAGAGAGGGCAACGCTATGATCTGTCAGTAGCTAACACTCCAGGAAAAACTTGAGGGTAAGGTTTTTCTCCTGAAGTGGCATCTGGGTGGTTTAGTGTAGTATCCACTGCATTCATGATATACAAAGAGACCTACAAAATGAATTAAGAAAAATAATTTTAAGGGAAAAATCAATTTCTAAAAAAGTTAATTCTGATGGAAAAAATATTTTTAAATGCTCAACTTCATTAGAATTTAGGAAAATTTACTCCTCTCATGCTCCCCCTCCCTACCCCACTATGAATCAGCCTCTTTATATCAGAGAAAACATTCAGCATTTGTTTTTTTGGGGGGGGGATTTGATAACTTCACTTAGCATTATCTTCTCCAACTCCATCCATTTACCTGTAAATGCCATGATTGTAATTCTCTTTTATTGCTGAGTAATATTCCATTGTGTATATACACCACAGTATCTTTATCCATTCATCTACTGAAGGGCATCTAGGCTGGTTCCACAATTTTGCTATTGTGAATTGTGTTGCTGTAAACATTGATGTGGCTGTGTCTCTGTGGTATGGGGTTACAAATGATGGTGGAATGTGATGGTCATTATTATCCAAAGTACATGTATGAAGACACGGATTGGTGTGAATATACTTTGTATACAACCAGAGATATGAAAAATAATTTTATGCTCTATATGTGTAATAAGAATTGTAATGCTTTCCACTGTCATATATAAATTTAAAAAATTAATAAAAAAAGGAAAAATAGAATTTAGGAAAATTTAAATTAAAGTGGCAAGATATTATTTTCATTCAACAAACTTTATGCATGCACAAACACACACTCACACACAAACACACACACACACACACACACACAAAACATGGATTGAACCCTGGGATGCTTAACCACTTAGCCTCATCTTTAGTCCATTTTTTAAAAATTATTATTTTGAGATAGGGTCTCACTAGGTTTCTTTGGGCCTCGCTAAGTTGCTGAGGCTAGCTTTGAACTTGTGATACTCCTGTCTCAGCCTCCAGAACTGCTGGGATTACAGGCATTTGCTATATATAATTTTTTTTAGACATTGATGGACTTTTATTTTATCTATCTATTTATATGTGGTACTGAGAATCAAACCCAGTGCCTCACACATGCTAGGCAAGTGCTCTACCACTAAGCCACACCCCAGCTCAATAATATCTATTTTTAAAGATTGATAATGCTTAGTGATGACAAGAACACAGAGAAGTAAGCACTTCACATACTGCTAAGACAACTGTGTCTAGGAACATAATTGGACAGTATTTAATAGCATTTAAATTGAAAACTAAATGCCAATTTACCTCCAATTTATTTAGAGATTTAATGCAATCCCAATGAAAACTCAAGAAAATTGTGCAAATAGAAACAAAAAAGATAAAAAAAATTATTGAGTTGGATTTAAAGAAGAAAAACAGTTGGAAACACTGCATTGCCAATATCAGTATATAAAAAACAGGAATTAAGATTGAATGGTATTACATCAACAGATGAATGGATAAAGAAATTGTGGTATATATACACAATGGAATATTATTCAACCATAAATAAGAATGACTTTATGACATTCACCAGTAAATGGACAGATCTGGAGACTATCATGCTAAGTGAAATAAACCAATTCCAAAAAAAAAAAAAAAAAAACCCAAGGTCAAATGTTTTCTCTGATATGAGGTTGCTAACCCACAATAAGGTGGGGGGAAGGGAAGAATAGAAGTTCAGTGGATTAGACAAAGGGGAGTGAAGGAAATCGAGTGGGTAGGCATAGGAAAGACAGTAGAATGAACCTGACCTAACTTTCCTATGTACTTATATGAATACACCACAGTGAATCTCACCATCATGTACATCCACAATACTGAGATCCTAATTAGAATAAGATATATTCCATGCTTGTATAAATATGTCAAAATAGATTGTACTGTCATGTATAACTAAAAAAACAGTAGAAAAAAATTATATTGAGGAGATTATTTCTGATGCCTGGCACTATTGCCTCACAGATGTTTTTTATGATTTGTGAATCATTAGCTCAACAAATAAAGAAGTGAATTGTAATGGGTGAAAATTGGTACTGCGAATCCAAATCAATACATTAATTCCAGTCTGACTATAAATCATATGTTAACATAATGGGATACAAAGGAGGAGAAGAAATACTGTTCTTGTCAGCAATCTCTAGAAATTAAAATTTGTCTCTTCAATCAAATGCTTGAGTGAGATGCACTAAAAAGTTATAATAATGTCACATTGTACTTATATTAAGACTATACAGTTAATTGTTAATCAATAAAATAATTAACATCAGAATCGTCTATTCTATTTTTAAATAATCTTTTTTATTGTACATCTATTGGGTTGCCTATTAATGATGGAGAACAATGTGGATAATATACATCTCATAGCTTGAATTATTTCTACATGTTTATCCATGCAATGAATTATATTTATACCGTCAAAAAAGATTGAGTGATATTATATAGATTGAATAATCTATGTAATATCAGACCAGACAGATTGCCACATATATGGTCATTCAACTCACAGCAAAGTTACCAGCCACTGAAATGCAGTGAAAATGAGTGAACTTTTCAATAAATAATGCTGGGTCAATTAATTAAACCTAATAAATGAAAAAAATAAATCTTGATCCCTAACTTGCCCTATAATTAAACATGAACTCCAAACAGGAGACAGACTTGTGAAATAGCACTGTTCAGTAGAACTTCCTCAGATGAAATAGAAATACTGAACACTTAAAACTCAGATTGTGTGACTGAGAAACTTAATTTTTAACTTTATTAAATTTAAATTGAAGTAGCCAAATGTGGCTACCATATTGGACATAACACTTCTAGATGATGGCATAGAAGATATATGTGATGATTATTGATATGTTAACTTGGCTAGGTTGAATTCTTTTTTTTTTTTTTGGGGTACTGGACACTGTACCCAAAGGCACTTACCATTCAGCCACAACCCCAGCTCTTTTTATTTATTTATTTAGTTTTTGAGACAGGGTCTTGCTAAGTTGCTGAGGCTGGCTTTGAACTTTTGATACTCCTGCCCCAGCCTTCCTAGCCATTGGGATCATAGGTGTGCACTCTGCACTCTATAAATTCCATTTCTAATGTGTTTCTGGATGAATGCAAAGCAGCTATAAGGGAAATTTGCTTGCAAGAGTTGGGAGTGAATGGGAGGTAGTAGCCATTTTGTGATATACACAGGCCTTCTCCCAGTTATTGAATCAAATGCTAATCTGGGTGTTGCTATAAAGGGATTTTGGAGATGTGATTCAAGCCATAGTCAGTTGATTTTAAGTTAATCTCAAGGGATATAATCTTTGTGGACCTAATTTAACACATTGGGAGAAGGGGTCTTTAAAAAAGGGCTCAGGTCTTCCATTAGCAAAGAAACTCCAAAGAGCACCTGGGTCTGCAGTTGTTCTTCCTTTCTTCTAACTGCTGCTTGTGAACAATAAATAGCTCACACTTGTGCTATTCCAGTCTTCTGATGGTCTTTGCTTCTTGCCTGCCTGCCTGTGAACAAACATCAGCTCATGTCCATGAGGTTCCAACCTGTTCATGTCCCTACCTTCTCAAAATCTGCTTGCTCTGCAGATTTGGGGCTTGCTTAACTAGTCCCCACAAAATGCACTAATAATTAAGGGAATGATCAGGCAACTATATTCCATTAAAATTGGCAATACTCTTCATCAAAACACTCCACTGAAATAGTGAAGAGGCAAGGTCCAGATATTTTATAGCGAGTCCAGAATTTATTTAACAATTCCTCCAAGTCAATAAGAGGCAAACCATTTGTTTCTATTTTTTTTATGAACAAAGACTTTAACAGACACTCCACAAAAGAAACTAAACAAATAGATAATGAAAATGTACTCCCTTTCATTAGTTATCCAGGAAGAACATCCAGAGTGATGATGAGATTCATACCAATCAGAATGGCTAAAATGAAGACAACAGTAATAATAATAAAGATTAAAAACCTTACAATACCATGTGTGGAAGAAAATGTGGAACAACTAGAACAACCACATGCTATTGATGTTATTATAAATTGGTACATTTGCTTTGGAAATCAGAGCAGAAGCTTGTGTGTGTGTTCAATTTATCAAGTCTTATCATCTATGATTAGTGTTTTATCAGTTCTGTTAAGAAACCTCACCTACTGCAAAGTCATGACTGTATTTTCCCATGGGTTCTTCTAGAAGCTTTATAGTAAAAGCTTTAACATTTAGGTCTGCAGTCCATATCAAAATAATTATTTTATGTCTGTGAGGTAGAGGTTCAAAAATCTTATTTTGTCCATATATATATTTAGTTCCTCCTGATCTATTCAGTGAAAAGACTCTTTTTCTGGTGTTGAATTGCATTGACAACTCTAGTTCTACATATCTTAGAGTTTCATTTCATTTTGTTTTGTGTTTTTTTAAGAGGAGTTGCACAAAAAGATACATAGGATGATCCTATTTTTTTCTGGCAAATGAATAAAAAAGTTTGAATATCTTAATATGAAAATCTAGAAATTTATGGAAGTTACACATCAAATATTTGACACTGGTTACCTTGAACAGAGGCAGAGCTGAAAAGATGGAGGAGCAGATTATGAACTACTTCTTTTTATGCTTCTGTGTTATTTGACCTGTTATACAATATCCCTTAACTCTTGTAATTTACAAAATTTTGGATAAAATAGCAAAGCATCAGAAGCAAAACAGGGAGTGTGATCTTTCCTTCCTTTGAAATTTCTCTTCTGGGCCCTAACAATTTCTACATTATATCAAAAGTATTTGTATATTTGTTCTGGCTGCTGTTCTTAAATAATTTGTCAAGTAGTGGGACCACATTACATCCCTCTTTGCAACCCCTGTACAGTCCTTTCCAACAAATAGCAGGTTATAATTGGATCAAAGAGGATGAGCAAAGCAGGGGTTTCTCCTCAGTTTGGTTCCTTGGGTGACATCTGTGAATTAATTCTTTTATGGTAAATAATTATTTCTTTTGCATGAATCCTAGATCATTATATGGATCCCTTTCATTTTAAAATTTCATTATGAATAGGAATACAAGTCTTTTAAACTAGATACATAATAAGATGAGTTCAAAAGGCTAGCTTTGAAAACTAGCTCAGCCATTAACATGGACTATACTTCTTATATTCTAAAAGCCATGCTGAGGATTCATCTGTTTCTCTCTTTTAACTTTTGCATCTAATTAATCTTTGTCTGAAGGGCATGTTCTCGGTATTCAGAAGCATGCCTCAGTAGTGCCAATGTGCAGCAGAGTGACCTTGAGTGTGAAAACAATTTTCACCCCATCATTTTTCAACCAATTATCTCCAAAGGTATAGAGAAGGAGTATTTATTATGCTCTCCTCTCTCACAAGGGAAGAACATGAAAAAATTAATTTTGTTTCCTTAGGAGATATTATAAACATATGGAATAATATGTTATGAAAGAGAAAGATATTGCTGATGTGATTGCAATATATCTCAGAATATTCAGGGAGCCCTAAGAGGGATCTCCGGATATTGTTTAGTTGTCTATAATGTATGCTTAGTAAACAGGAAACTGCTAGAACAAGGACCTAAATATTGAGATGGAAGTGTTTTTTGAATACACATGGAATTTGTACATTTGCAGTATAGAACTCATACTAATGAGCACTTTACCAAGTGGTATCTTGGATCTCAAAGAAGGAGTATAGGTTGGCAAGAAATTGTTCCAATAAATTAAAAGCTTTCAGAGCAATAAAAGCTAAAATCCATGATGCTATGCTTTTGTATTATAATTTTTATCAACACTAGGAACATAGGAAAGCAGCACAAAGTTGAAAATTCATAACCCAGTGAAAACTGTTTTGGATTAAGAGAAAAAATTTTAAACCTCTTTACTGGACCATAGTGAAGGCCCCAAATGCAGAGTTTAGCAATGGAAAGTCTTAAATGTCTTGCTTTGTAGTAAGTGGTGAGTTGATATGAAGATGTTATATTCATATGACCAAACATGTGTTTTCCCATTTTTCTTTTTATTAGTTCTTTTTGGTTATACACATAACATTTGGATTCATTTTGACATAATTCTAAAAGCATGGAATATAATTTGCTCTAATTTAGTCCCTAGTATTTCCTCTGTCCCTGTCTTCCTCCCTCCTCCCTATTCTCTTCCCTCTACTCTACTGATCTTTCTGCTGTTTACTTATAGTTTATTTTTTTTAGTTAGTGTTTTGTAAATATACATGAGACACTGTGAGATTCACTGTGGTATATTCACATATGCACATAGAAAAGTTAGGTCAGATTCAATCCATCCTCCTTCCCTTATTGCATCCCTCTTTCCTCCTCCGCTTCATCTGGTCCACTGATCTTTCTTCTGTTTTGATGGAATCTCTTCCCCCTTTTTCTTTTCTCTCTCTTTTTTTAATCACCTAATTTTGGACTAACTTCCCAATATCAGAGAAAACATCCGACCTTTGACTTTTTGGGACTGACTTATTTCACTTAGCATGATAGTCTTCAGTTCCATGCATTTAGCAGCAAATGCCATAGTTTCATTCATCTTTATGACTGAGTAATACTCGACTGTGTATATATACCATATTTTCTTTATCCATTCATCTGTTGAAGGATGAATGAATATGTGAATTGTGCTGCTATAATCCTTGATGTGGCTTTATCCCTATAATATGCTGATTTTAGATCTTTTGGATATATACTGAGAGGTGAGATAGATGGGTCATATGGTGGTTCCATTCCTAATTTTTGGAGAATCTCCATAATGCTTTCCAAAGTGGCTGCAGTAATTTGTAGTCCCACCAACAATGTTTAATGTATAAATGCACCTTCCCCCCACATCCTCAACAATATTCATTATTTGTATTCTTGCTAATTGCCATTCTGACTGCAGTGAGATGAAATCTTAATGTAGTTTTTATTTGCACTTCCCTAGTTGCTGGAGACATCAAACATTTTTTTTCAAAGATTTGTTGGCATTGATCACACATGTATTTAGAAAGATAATGTAGCTCAGTGGTAGAGCACTTGCTTAGTATGTGTATGACTCAGGGTTCAATCCTTAGCACCACCAAAAAAATGTTAAATTAAAAAATAGAAATAACTCTATCAAAATGTCAGCTAAACATCTATACAAAGGCCCCAAATGAACTTGATAAAATTTAATATATTACTTATTTTAATAAAACATAACTATAGAAACATACTGTATTTAAACTCTCCAGGTATTATTATTCTCTACATTTTACAAAAATTTGAAATTATTTAATAATTAAATTATTTAATAATTAAAACAAATCTAATGGTAGAATTATTCTTGTAGAGGATGATAGCTTTATACAGCAGTCACTTTAATATATATACAGAGCAGAGGATGCAGAGCAGAAGTAGGTAAGGATGGAAACAAAAGTTGAGCTTATATCAAGTTCTTGAATGTCCTGCTAAGGAATAGTACATTATCTCATGCAGGTATAGATTAATCCAAAACACAAGTGGAACATGATCAGATGAGTGTTTAAAAATACGAATCCATGAAAGAAAAGTGCCATATGAATATTGCCATAGATGCCACAATGACATAAAATCTAACTTGATAAAATCTAACTTCTTGTGCTGATAAAATTATTGATTAGGGCTAGGACTGTGGCTCAGTGGCAGAGTACTTGCCTTACATGTATCAGGCACTGGGTTTGATCCTCAGCACCACATAAAAATAAACAAAGGAATAAAGGTATTATTTCCATCTACAACTAAAAAAAATATTTTAAAAATTATTGATTAAATCAGAATGGAGGAATAATATCTATGACATATGAAATATTGTTTTGTTACATTGTATGTTCTAGAACTGTATTATTATAATATATTATATTGTATAATGAGGTTGTTTATTATCAACCAAGCACTGTTCTAGGTATTATGTCACATTTTTAACACATATTTTAATGAATGAACTTAGTAATGACAAGGATCTATGAGGTAGTGTTATTATTGCCATGATACTCAGATGAGTAAATTAGTTCCAAAAGTGTAATAGCTTAGTCAAGGTCACAGAGCATATTAAGAGGCAGAGCAATAATTTGAACCAAGAGAATTCCTAACATAATATGCATCTCAAACCAAAGGCTGGCATCATGTTTAATAATGAGAAACTTAACAAATTCCTGTTAAAGTACAAACAAGTAAGCATACCCATTATCACCAGAAATATCTTTTATGCTCTCTGTAAGTACTAATTAATGCAGATATACTAGGAATAATAAGATATAATTATAGAAATAAGAGGGATAAATGCTGAAAAGTAGAGGTAGAAAAATTTTCATGATTTTGTAAATATTGTTTGTTTGTTTTGTGGCACCAGGGATTGAATTCAGGGGCACTTGACTACTGAGCCAATCCTCAGCCCTATTTTGCATTTTATTAGAGACAGGGTCTCACTGAGTTGCTAAGTGCCTTGCCATTGCTGAGGCTGGCTTTGAACTGTGATCCTCCTGTCTCAGCCTCTCAAACTTCTGGGATAGGGGCTGGGGATGTGGCTCAAGCGGTAGCACGCTCGCCTGGCATGCGTGCGGCCCGGGTTCGATCCTCAGCACCACATACCAACAAAGATGTTGTGTCCACCAAAAAAATAAATAAATAAATATTTAAAAAAAAAAAAAAAACTTCTGGGGTAACAGGCATGCACCACTGAGCCCAGATGTAAAAGTTGTTTTGAAATCTTAAGTAATAAGAAAAATCAGTAAGGAGGCTATTCACACAACTAATTAAACTAATATACAGAAAATCTTATCTATCATTACACAAATAAAAATAATTTAGGAAATACAAAATGTCAGTGCCTTTTAGGCATAGACCACCATGAACACAACTGAAGTCAAATAAGTTGAGTTTATTGTTCATTGAAGAAAGGAATAATGTACATTATGAGGGGACATCTGCATCTCAGTAAAGGTCATTAAGAAAGGACTTATTATAGGATTTGTTTGGTGCTTTTGTGATAGAATTGAAGCCAGTCTTTACTCCAAATCTCACCCTCTTAGGCAGAGAGGGAAATTTTGTAATTATCTTAATATGCCATTGGAAAGAGGGAAGATCAGAAAGAGGTCAAATTTTTAAATGATAAAGAAAAAAACAGCAGTAGTTGCCCATGGGATGCCTTCTCTTTGTTTTGTTTGTTTGTTTGGGGGTTTTGTTTTATTTGAGAGAGTATATGTGTTTGTGTTCAGACATGATTACTGAGTGCATTTGTCATGATCCGTCAGGATTGCAGAATGGCATTGTTTGACTTGGTGTTATGCTGTTGCAGAGTCAAAACTTTATTTCTCCCTTCTTGGGATTATATCTGCTGAGCCTGATACACTGACACAAAACAGAGTGACAGGAGAAAAGTTTTTTTTTTCTTTTTGCTTTTGTACTGGGGATGGAACCCAGGGACACTCTACCACTGAGCTATATTCCCAGCCTTTTTTAAAATTTTGAGACAGGGTCTCCCTAAGTTCCCCAGGCTGGCTCTGACCTTGTAATCTTCCTGCCTCAGCCTCCCAAGTCACTGGAATTAATTATAAGTGTGCACCATCATGCCTAGCTACACTTCTTTAATACAAGTTTTATGTGACCAAGGAGTCTTCATAAGGTAAAACAAATACAAAGAAGTGTCAAAGCCTATATACTTTCATATTGCATTTTATGTTACATATTATAATTAATATATTAATATATAATGCAATATATTTTCTATTAATTTTAACAAAGAGAGGCAATTTCAGAAAAGTAATCAAACTGGGAGGCTAAAGGAAAGTAAGAATAATTCTAACAAGGTTTGTTTATATAGAATTCTCTTGTTCACAGCTTCTCATCCTTGATGATAAGTATGTTACTCTCCTTCTGGTATAGGAAAGGTATCTTCCACATTAAGCTTTCACTTTTAGGAAGAAAAAAAGAGAGGGTCAAGGTGCCCTTCTTTCACCAGCTGTTTGTTCTAAATACCTTAAGCTCAAAATAAACCTTATTTCAAAATGGCACATTTTGGGTGACATGTTCTGCAACCCTTCCTGTGAAATTGTTTTTGCTTATGTTTTGTTTTGTTTCATTTTATTTTTGTTAATGTTCAACAGAAAAGGGCCAGGCCAGTTCCCAGAAGTAGGATCTGCTTTCCTCTTTTTCAAAAGGGATGAAAGATACTACATACAGTACCATTATACAAGGGAAAACACTTGGGAGTAAATTTGACAAGGACAGGAATGTAATTGGGAAGGGGCCCACAGAAAGTCTCTAGGCTCCAGGCAATGTTCTATTTCTCGATGCAAGTGGTGGTTGCACATGCCTTTATGTTATAACAATTTTGAAGCTAGACATGTATGGTTTTGGGGCTTCTCTCTGTGTGTTGAATTTGGGGATTTTTAAATTCCTTGATTTTAATAAAATGTATTTAATTTCATTTAAATTTGGAAAATTTAAATTTATTTATACTTGAATTCTTTTCTCAAAAGAATTATGGTTCATAAATAGTAAATAAGCAAGTAGAACACAGAGGAGCAGACCTAGGATTAAAATTTCAGAAAATCCAGCCAGGTGTGGTAGCACATGCCTGTAATCCCAGTGGCTCAGGAGGCTGAGGCAGGAGGATTGCAAGTTCAAAGCCAGCCTCAGCAATGGTGAGGCACTAAGCAACTCAGTGAGACCCTGTCTCTAAATAAAATACAAAATACGACTGGCGATGGGGCTCAGTGGTTGAGTGCCCCTGAGTTCAATCCCCAGTACCAAAACAAAACAAAACAAATCAGAAAATCCAATATTTAATTTTGTGAGGAACAAGACAAGCCTGTAAAGAAGTCAGAGAACCAGTGGTCAAAGAGATATGAGGAAAGTAGGAGTGTTATGTCATGGAACCTGTGGTAGTCTAAATAATGTCCTCCCAAAATATCTGGGTCCTAATCCCCTCAATCAGTGAATGTTGTTTTATATGGCTAAAAGGACTTTGCAGGTGTGATTAAATTAAAATCTTCAGATGGGGAGATTAGACCAAGTTATCTGGGTAAGTGGTAAATTTAATAACGAGCATCCTTATTAGAGGGATGCAGGAGGAAATTTGACTACAGAACAACAACAACAACAAAAAAAAAAAAACAATGGGACAACTGAAATAATATGCTGCATGGCTGGCTTTCACAATGGAAAATGGGGACGTGAGCCATATAATTCAGGTGGCCTTGAGAAACTAGAAAAGGCAAAGAAATGGATTTTCTCTAGAGAATTCAGAGGGAGCATGACTCTGCCAACACCTTGATTTTAGCTCAGCAAAACTGACTTTGGATTTCTGCTGTTAGAACTCTAAAAAATAAAGGTGTATTATTTTAAGTCTCCATATTGGTGGACATTTGTTATATATAGTAGCTTTAGGAAACCGATACAGAGGCCAAAAAGTGAGTTTCTTAAAGGAGCATGCAGCCAACAATTTCACATGAGGCTGAGATGGCAAGTGTGTTGCATTTAGAAATGCAGGTGATATTACTGTCTCTTCACAGCTATTTTAATTGATTGAGGGACCAAAAACCAAATGGGAGTGTAGAGAGAAAGAAGTAGAAGGATAGGAGAAGTCTCCTATACTCTGGAATCATCACTGGAAAGAAATGAGCTTCTGAGGTAGCAAGGCTAGTCATTGTCCATTTCCTGACATTCCCTACTGTTGGAAAGAATAACATAGGTCTTTGCTTTAAAAAAATTGGAAAAAAGGGTATAGTTAAAATGTTATAAATAAAAAAGAAGTATCACTGAAATAGCCAAATGAAGACTAGATATTTCCTTGCTTAAGTGACTGGGTAGGTAGGAATAACATTCATCTCCACAGAAAACAGAGCAATCAGAGAGTCTGCATTATTCATTTGTATTTTCTGTGTGTTCATTTTCTTTTTCCCATCAATTTCCCATCATTTCTTGAGAGCAGAAATGTTTTGTTTACATTGGCTTTGCCATTATTTGCTTCAGATCCCTGGACCAAAATCTGCAGATAAGCTCCCCCTATTCAGATGTACCTTATTAATTATGTTTGGCTTTTGTTTCATCAAAAAACAGGTTGGCTATACTTGAAGAAAGATTAATGAGCTGATAATTTATAATGGAATAGTTAAAGTAGAGGAAATTCAGGTATTGGCAAAGAAGAAATTTGTGTATTCTCAGTCCTGTGCTAGATGTTGTACAAGGTACAGGTTTAATAGAATGTGGAACTGAGGTCCCAGCCAGTGCTACCAAGACATCTTAATACCTCAGAAGCATAGGCTATGGTAAAAGAAGACTAAACCATGACTGGTAAGTGTGGGGAAGCTATGGAGACTTGCCCTAGGTAGTGTGTCTAGACAAGACAAAAAGCCATTGTGAACATGGTGACATGTTCAGGCAAATCCAGATCCTTGGAGACCCACTGTTAAAGTTGGTAAGGTCTTTAGAAAACTTTAGTTTGAAAGTCACAGGGCAGGGGTTAGGTGAATGTAAATCAGATTGCACTATGTATCTGAACACTGTCCATTCACAGACAGATCATCCAGGAGTGGTGGAGGACACAGGAAGTTCGAGTTACTTCAGAGAAAAAAATTGACAAGTATTCACTAGGACCTTAGGAATCTAGATGTGATGGTGAATTTAGGGGGAGACTGTAGGACTATGGTCATGTAGGCCATAGGCTGTTGTATAGGGATTTGAGAACACACATCCCTAGCATACTTGCTCCTGAGTTCATTACATTAGAATTTAATTCTAACTTCCTCCTGATGACTGGGCTGGAGCTTCATATATTTACTGTATCCAAAATTGGTTCAGAGCCTTAGACCAACCTTTGCCTAAAAGGAAATCCTTCCAATGGTTATAGGAAGTTGGACAAGTGAAAGAAAAATCAGGATTTGTGGGGCAAATAATGATTCCCAGAAAGAATTTGTATTTAAATCAGGGAAAGAAATCCAGCATTCCTGTGGAAAAATAACAAGTGGTACATAGCTGCCCAGGTAGTCATCAGTCTACCACAATGCATTCTGGCATTTCTAGGGTCACAGCATATAGTCCTAAAACAGGTTATCTTTTCTCCCCAAGGGATGGTACAATAATTTGGATTGTGTTTCTCACCAATAATGTGATGTAAAATAAATTATGAATGAGATCAGCAGCATGTTTAGAAGCAAAGACACAACTACGAGCCTCCATAACTTTTAAATTAGTAAACTGCTCAGCATGGTGGAGCATGCCTATAATCCCAGTGGCTCAAGAGGCTGAGATAGGAGGATTGTGATTTCAAAGCCAGTCTCAGCAACTTAGCAAGGCTCTAAGCAATTCAGTAGGACCCTGTCTCTAAAATTTAAAAAAAAAATGGCTGGAGATGAGGCACAGTGGTTGAGTGCCTAGTACCAAAAAAGAAAAAGAGTATAAGACAGTGTGCCAAGTACTAAATAATGAGCATAAATATATAGGACACATTGATTACCCAATGGGGACTTTAATACACCATAAAAATACATGGAACATATAAAAATACAACTCTTGTGAATCATAAATTTGACCTAAACTGTTTTACTAAGTAAGTATAATAAATAATAGTTAAATTAATTTACTTCACATTACTTTCATGTACCTTCTTAAAAATTAAAGGACGTTAAAAGGATGCTTTAACTGACTCCTTTCTTTGGAAAGACATCTAGGAACACTTAAATAGATGTCCTTATTTTTATGTTATTAAACTTCATAATAGTATGATCATCTGTCAAATATTATCTTACTCTCCTTATGGATACTTTAATAAATGTAGGGTGGTAGGATTTAATTCAATATATATTTATTGTATATCTATTAAAGGTTGGACCCTGTGTTAAGCACTAGAAACATAGTAAGTATAGGACATATATATATGTGTGCACTATCTCTCAGGATCAGCCTCTTCTGGTTATCTCTTTCTTCTTAGCATTTAATCTTATGGTGTTCTCATTTACATGTCTCTATACCACTAGGCTGTGAGTTACTCAAGAACATAGACCTGCTTTTTCTGTTTATATATTCTCAACTCCTAGTAGTGTGCCTGGCACATAGTAAAAATCAATTATTTATTTTAATTGAACTACTGGAGATATATATATATATATATATATATATATATATATATATATATCCCGTTGCTTTTAAATAATTATAATTTTGAAAACCCGAGGGGATTCAGTATGATTGATTTTATTTACACTTAACTCCATAGGCTACGCAGGGGTATAATGGCAACTGTTCAGTCTCTAACCAAACTAACCAGACATGGCACCAAAGTAGTGATGATGGAAGAAAGAAAAAGCTCCTAAAGATTGTAAAAGTCCTCTTTCTTAGTGTTCACAGCTACAGGAGAGATAGCTATTGACAGCTATTAGAAGGACTTCACACTTCATTGGAAAACCATAAAAAACAATTACCAGGTCTTTGGTGCAGATATTTCAAGAAGAGCTTCAAAACATCTTTCACAGAATTGCTAAGACAGGCATAAAAGTGGAAACCCATTGTATGCTTCTTTTGCCTTTTATGCTTCGATTTTGACAGGAAGACTCCAAAAGACTAGATACAGAGAGAGAGAATTGAGGTACTGGTGTTAATTAAGGAGAATATTTTACTGGAACTCATCAAAAGACAGAGATTGCCTTAGAATTAGTACCCATGACCATGGGCAATCAATAATAGAGCCATTGTGTTAAGTAAGGTTTGATGAAGGGGAAGATATATTGAACTTTGAATATGAGAAAGGATTATCAGATGTAAGGACATCAGTATATACAAGGATTTTTAGGAGGCTCATACGTTCCCCAGGCAGTGAGTAATCCAACGTACATGTAAAATGTTGAGGATGTTTTCTCTCGTAGCTTGAAGGCTTAACATAGAGAAAAATTAAAATCAGGTTCCTGAGATGATTCGATGTTTTCTTCAATTGACAATTATATTCCACTGAGGTGACTATAGTTCACAGTAACACATTATATATTGTATAAGTAGCTAGAAGAAAAGAGCTTGCAGGCTCTAAACATTAAGAGATGGCAAGGAAATGGAAATGCTGATTACTCTCATTTGATCAGTACATGCTATATACATGAAATATTGCATTGTATGCCATAAAATTTACAAGCTTTATGTTAATAAAATTTTTTAAAAATTATATTTCCAATATGGGCTCTTAGTATAAAACAATTAGAGCTTTGGGAACCAATTTGTGTTATGAAAATTCCAATTCAAATAACTTCTAACTACTCCTTCTGCATATATCAACTGGAAGTTCCTGTTTAATCATAGCCAGTAAGAACTCATGAGAGAGTACACATAGTGGAATATGTGTGCTGGCCTTCTCCGTCTATGGATTAATGAGAAGGTTAATTTCAGGTTAATTAGATGGGATGTGGGGGCTTTCTCAACAGCAGACTCAGCAAAATCCTAGGAATCTGACAAAAAAAAAAAGCATTGAAATGTGGACAGGGAAATTTCCCTTATTTTCCTTCTAATTTGTGCAAGGCTGAGCATTGAACTTTTGGGGCCTTGGGACATCTTTAAAAAAGAAGACAGGAGTGCTTTCCCAGGCTCTGGAGATAAAATGTGGCATGTATGACTAGAGGCAAGGCAATTAATCTCATTATATAACAATCAGAAGTGTTCATCAAATAAAATTCCCAGCAACTTCTAGCCCTTCATGGCCTATGAAATTCAGGGTAGTTGGATAGTTAAATACTATACAGAAGGAGGTAACATCTGATAAAGTTTTTGGCCTATCTTCCCCAGGGCTAAAAAATGCTATGTTGCTACACATATAAAATCCTTCATGTTTTGGTCTCTGGAACTAGACATATTTAGCTCAGCGGGTCAACTAAGGCAGCCATAAGAAAGACCAGTGGGAGATAACTGGGCAATAAAGTCCACCATAAAGGAAACTGCCATCAGCCAACTCTAACCTAGAAAGCACCCTATTATGTCCCAAGGCTTCAAACACTTGTTGTGTTACTTTGAATCTTTTCAACAAGGGTATTTATTTATTTATGCTCATTCTTATTCTGCAAACAGATGCTTAGAATGAATGTGTCAGTGATATACAGGCCACTGAACTTGACACCCAGTAAGTCACCAAAGAAGCAATTCAGTAGAGTATAATGTATAAAATCGTTCTCCAACAGGAACCCAAATCGAGTGTCCTGGTTATCAATAACGTGGTAGTGTTTGCTTCTGTTCTATGAAGTATAACTCAGAAGGTGGACTGGTCCATTTTTCCTTTGTTAGATATCTAGTAATACCTGACTGTAACACAAATGTGAATGTCAGTTGGATGCCAAGTAATGTAACATTTGCAGCTTTACAATCAGATTTTTACATGAATACAAAATAAAATAAATCATTCTCATCTCTAGTCTGAGCAGTAGAATGAGCTCAGAATTTTTTTTAAGTTTTACTTTATCATTTTCATATTTTAAAATTGTAGCTCACTTTTGTTCTAAATATTGTATTATTCTATTTTCTGTTCATATAACTGAATGCCACATATTGGATAACTTCTCAAGAATAAAGGTTTATTCAGTTTATAGTTCTAGAGGTCTAAGGTCAAGAACAATGAGGATCTTTTTGCAGGTGGAGACTCTCAAGAGTCCCAAGGTGATGTAGAATATCACGTTCAGAGACAAAACAAGCTTTGGGTTCTCTTCCTCATTTTATAAAGCTGCCAATGCAATCATGGGATTCTTCCCTCGTGACTCCATCTAATCCTAATTACTGCCCAAGGGCCCCACTTCCAAAATCACCACCAGCATACAACTCTGGAATTAAGATTCTAAGACACAAATTCTGGAGAATGATAGAAAATCTAACAATTACAGAATGTTATTTGACTTGTTTTTTGTCAAATAGCACACAAAAAACAAGTCAAATAACATTCTATAATTGTTAGATTTTCTATCATTCTTTCCAAGTTCTTTACCCACTATTATTCTTATACTATATATTTGCCTTTGGGATTATTATTATAGAACAACCTTTAATTGTTTCTGAGAGTTTCTGTGAATAGTAAACTCTCCTGGTTATCAAATAACTCTAATACCTTTATTACATGCAGAATTCTAGTGTAAAAAATATTTCCTCCAATATTTGAAATACTGTTCTTCCATCATAACTGGCCAAAAGTTTTCAGTCTATCCTTCTAGGAAAGGTCTTTTTTCAAATGCTTTAAATTATTTTTCTCTTTATTGTCCTACACATTTATTATAAGGTATTGAGGTTATATATTTATTTTTATTAATTCTATCTTAGACTCCACATGTAATTTTAGTTTGCATTTCCTCCTGAAAAGTGATTAGACTTTTTTTTTTAATTTGGAGGAGATAGGGATCTTTTTCCTAATTATATTTTTAAATATCTAGTTTTATTGCCTTGGAAGAAGATAATGTTTTGTTTACTAAGGTGTGTGTGTGTGTGTGTGTGTGTGTGTGTGTGTGTGTGTGAGTGTTTCTTCTTAGACCAATGCATGGCCATTTTTTTTCATGAATGTTTAATAGATCTATCTTATTAATTATGTTTGGCTTTTGTATCATCAAAAACAGGTGGGCCTTATTGGAGATTAATAAAAAGATAATTTAAAATTGTATAAGCAGAAAGCACAAGGCATAGAACAGTAACTAAATATTTGGGTGGGGTATACTACTACCACTTGTAGGCCTGAAGGTGAAGGAAGAGTGGTTACAGACAATGAAATGGAGAGGATCTGTGACAAGGGTCACCTGACAAGAACTGAGACTTCAGTAGTAGAATGCAACCAACTGGCAAGAACACAAAACAGGGAGGGAGGCATTATGGTTTGGATGTAAGGTGTTTCCCAAAAGCTCATGTGTGAGACAATGCCACAGGGTTTAGAGGTGAAATGATTGGGTTCTGAGAGCCTTAACATAATCAGTGCATGAATCCCCTTGTGAGGTCAGGCAATGGTGGCAACCAAAGGAGGCAGATTTAAAAAGGCTGCTGAACGAGGCTTTATTAAGATATCACTCCCAGGTGGAACTGATCAGACCAACAGAGTGGACAGGAGAAGGGTCTGAGGAGAAACCACGTGGGAGCTTGACCAGACTGGGATTTTATGGGGCTTAGGCAGGAAAGGGAAAGGCTTGGGACAGGAAAAGGTGTTTTTAGAGTCCCTTGTCCCACTGGAGTTGGTTGGGAGAACTGGCTGAGACCTAGGATTGGCCAGAAGACCCTGTAATTCACAAGGTTTAGCCAAGGGATCCTGCTGATTGACTGGTGTTTTCATTGTTGCATGGGCTGCTTTGTCCTAAACCACCTCCACCGACCTGACACCCCTGATAGGGATTAACTGGGTGGTAACTGTAGGCAGGTAGTGTGTGGCTGGAGGAGGTGGGTCACTGGGGCTGTACCTTTGTCTTTGGTCAAAGAAGTCTCCCTGCTTCCTGATTGCCAAGCCCTGAGCAGCTTTCCTGCACTACACTCTTCTGCTGTGCAACCATCTATGGACTAAGGCCTCTGAAACCATGAGCCCCAAATAAACTGTTCCTCCTCTAAAATTGTTTCTGTGAGGTCTTTTGGTTGCAATAGCAAAAAAGCTGATTAATCAGGAGGCATGGAGATAAATGTCTCTGTGTGATTTTATAACATTGTCTCTAAATTTCATTTAATTTTAAAAATCACAAAACTCTTTTATTTATTTACTTTTTATTAGTTGTTCAAAACATTACAAAGCGCTTGACGTATCATATTTCATACATTTACAAAAAGTCTTTTGGTTTATATTTTCCTAATGTATATTTACCAATTATTTTATATTTAAAATTTCTAAATTATATATTTTTATATGTTTACATTTACTTTATGAACCAACCAAGAAGTCTTTTTTAAAATATGTTTTTTAGTTGATGAACCTTTATTTTATTGATTTTTATCTCATTCTCCTTCTGTCTTTTCTTCTTCCCCTGATACTGAACGTAGCCAGAAGCCAGAGGCAAGGGAACTCAGTGATATGGATGTACAATAAAAGTTCACCTTCCCAGAGCACCAGACTAAGATAAAAGAGAACAGAATTTGGATATGGAGGGATAGATTGAAGATTCAGTACAGGTCTTCTATGGCCTTCCTTATTTTCTAACAACTTGATTTGTCTTGGACATTGGAAGTATATTTCAAGTTGTGAATTTGTAATTATTGTTATCACCTGTATTTTTGGCTTGAAATGAGCTTCTGCAATGTGGTCTATATATTCTCACTGTGATTTGTATGCTGAGCTTTACAAATTGCTTTTCTCTGTCTAATTTTAAAATGTTGTCTCCAAATTCCATTTAATTTTAAAATCACAAAAACTCTTTTGGTTTATATTTTCCTAGTGTATATTTACCAAATATTTCATCTTTAAAATTTACAAATTATATATTTTTATGTGTTTACATTTACTTTATGAACCAACCTAGAACTCTTTTTTTTAAATATTGTTTTTAGTTGTTGATGGACCTTTATTTTATTTATTTTTATGTGGTGCTGAGAATTGAACCCAGTGCCTCACACATACTAGGCAAGCGCTTTATAACCTAGCCATGAGCCCAGCCCTAGAACTCTTTTAATATAGGAATTTAGCCCATCTAGATTTATTGATATGAAAATATATTGTTTTATTTTATCATAATATTTAATTTTATGTTTATTTATAATTTTTATAATATTTTATTATGTGGATTCTTTATGTTTTAGGAAGATCCACATAAAAAAGGGCTGGGGATTCGGCTCAGTGTTAAAGTGCTCTGGGTTCAACTTCTGGTACAAAAAAAAAAAAAAACAAAAAAAAAAAACAAAAAAACCTAGGTGCCCTTCAACAAATGGGTGGTGGATAGAGAAAATATTATTTTGAAAATTTGTATTCCAATAAAAGAGAAAATATCAAAAGCATTGACAAATTTAAACGGATCAATTTTAAGCAAGGAAATAGAGGATACCATCAGAAGCCCACCAACCAAGAAAAGCTCAAGACCAGATGGATACACAACTGAGTTCTACAAGACCTTTAAACAAGAACTAATGCTTATACTCCTCAAACTATTTCATGAAATACCAAAAGAAGGAACACTTCCAAACACATTCTATGAGGCCAATATCACCCTGATTCTAAAACCAGACAAAGACACATCAAAGAAAGAAAGCTTCAGACCAATATCTCTATGAGCATAGATGCAAAAATTCTCAATAAAGTTCTGGTAAATCAAATACAAAAACACATCAAAAAGATAGTGCACCATGATCAAGTGGGGTTCATCCCAGGGATCAAGGTTAGTTTAACAAACAGAAATCAATAAACATAATTCATCACATCAATAGACTTAAAGATAAGAACCATATGATCATCTCAATAGACAAAGAAAAAGCATTTGAAAAATACAGCACCCCTTCTTAGGGATGCTGTATCACCCCTTCACTAGGGATAAAAAGAACAAATCTCAACGTTGTAAAAGCTATCTATATCTATGGTAAGCCCAAGGCCAACATCATTGTAAATGGAGAAAAATTGAAAACATTCCTTCAAAAACCCGGAACATGACAGGGATGCCCTCTTTCACTACTTCTATTTTACATGGTTCTTGAAACCCTAGACAGAGCAATTAGACAGATGAAAGAAATTAAAGGGATACACATAGGGAAAAAAGAACTCAAATTGGCACTATTTGCTGCTGATATGATTCTATACCTAGAAGACCCAAAAAGTTTCACCAGAAATCTTCTAGAACTGATAAATCAATTCAGCAAAGTAGCAGGATATAAAATCAACACCTACAAATCAAAGGCATTTCTGTACATCAGTGACAAATCCTCAGAAAGAGAAACTAGGAAAACTACCCCATTTACAATAGCCTCAAAAAATAAAAAATAAAATACTTAGAAATCAACGAAAGAGGTGAAAGACCTCTACAATGAAAACTACAGAATACTAAAGAAAGAAATTAAAGAAGACCTTAGAAGATGGAAAGTTCTCCCTTGCTCTTGGATAGGCAAAATTAATATTGTCAAAATGACCATACTTCCAAAAGCACTATATAGATTTAATGTAATTCCAACCAAAATCCCAATGACATTCCTCATAGAAATAGGAAAAGCAATCATGAAATTCATCTGGGAAAAAAAACTAGACCCAGGATAGCCAAAGCAATCCTTGGCAAGAAGAGTCAAGCTGGTGGCATTACTATTCCAGATGTTGAACTATACTTCAGGCAATAGTAACAAAAAAAAAGCATGGCACTGGCACCAAAATAGACCTGTAGACCAATGGTATAGAACAGGACACAGAGACAAACTCACATAATTATAGTTATCTCATATTAGACAAAGGTGCCAAAAACATGCATTGGAGAAAAGATAGCCTCTTCAACAAATGGTGCTGGGAAAACTGGAAATCCATATGCAACAAAATGAAATTAAACCCCTATCTCTCACCATGCACAAAACTCAACTCAAAATGGATAAAGGACCTAGGAATTAAACCAGATACCTTGTGCCTAATAGAAGAAAAAGTAGGCCCAAATCTCCATCATGTTAGATTAGGCCCCAACTTTCTTAACAAGAATCCTATAGTGCAAGAATTAAAACCAAGAATCAATAAATGGGATGGATTCAAACTAAAAAGCTTTTACTCAGCAAAAGAAATCAGTAAGGTGAATAGAGAACCTACAGAATGGGAGCAAATCTTTACCACATACACATCAGATAGAGCACTAATCTCGAGGATATATAAAGCACTCAAAAACCTTAACACCAAAAAAAACAAATAACCCAATCAATAAATGGGCCAAGGATCTAAACAGACACTTCTAAGAAGAGGATATATAATCAATCAACAAATGTATGGAAAAATGTTCAACATCTCTAGCAACAAGAGAAATTCAAATCAAAACGACTCTAAGAATTCATCTCACTTCAGTCAGAATGGCAGCCATCAAGAATATAAACAACAATAAGTTTGGGAGAGGATGTGGAGAAAAATGCATACTCATACATTGCTGGTGGGACCTGCAAATTGATGCTGCCAATCTGGAAAGCAGTATGGAGATTCCTTGGAAAACTTGGGATGGAACTATCATTTGACCCAGCTATCTCACTCCTCAACTTAAAGCCAAAGGACTTAAAAACAGCATACCACAGGGACACAGCCATATCAATGTTTATAGCAGCACAATTCACAATAGGTAAACTGTGGAACCAACCTAGATGCCCTTCAGTAGACGAATAGATAGGGAAAGTTTGATATATATACACAATGGAATATTACTCAGCATTAAAAGAAAATAAAATCATGGCATTTGTAGGTAAATGGGTAGAGTTAGAGAATATAATGCTAAGTGAAGTAAACCAATCCCAAAAAAACAAAGACCGAATGTTTTCTTTGATATGAGGAGGTTGACTCATAACGGCAATGGCGGGGAGCATGGGGGGAATGAAGGAACTTTAGATAGGGCAAAGGGGAGGGAGAAGAAGGGTGGTGGCATGGGGGGTAGGAAAGATGGTGGAATGAGATGGACATCATTACCCTAAGTACATGTATGAAGACACAAATGGTGTGAAAATATTTTGTGTATAACCAGTGACTTGAAAAATTGTACTCTATATTGTAATATGAAAATAATTGCATTCTGCTGTCTTAATAAATAAATAAATAAATAACCTAGGTGCTCTTCAACAAATGAATGGATAAAGAAAATGATAAAATATTGTATGTATACATGATAGAATATTACTGAGCCATGAATGACATTTGCCAGTAAATGGATGGATCTGAGACTACCATGCTAAGAGAAATAAGCCAATCCCAAAAACCCAAAGGTGGAATATTGTCTCTGATATACGGATGCTAACACACAACAAGGGGGTAAGGGAAGAATGGAAGTTCAGTGGATTAGACAGGTGTTAATGAAGTGAAGGCAGAGGGGATGAGAATAGGAGGGACAATGGAATGAATCTGACACAACTTTCCTATGTACATATATGAGTATACAACAATGAATCTCCACATCATTTACAACCACAAGACTGGGATCCTAATTAGAGTAAGATATACTCCAGGTTTGTATAAACACATCAAAATATACTCTACTGTCATGTATATCTAAAAAGAACAAACAAAATTAAAAAATAAAAATAAATAAAGCTATTCTCTCTGTTGAATTATGCCCTGGAATAAATCTCTTGAGCACATTTCACAGATAGAGAAAGTGAGTTTCCAGTGAAGTCAACTGTCCTTGCTTCACAAGAGTATCAAGTTCTCATGATGTAATGCAGAGAAAAACTGTAGATTAGGAGTAATTTATAGTGCCTGGTAATCCTCTCTTTCAGTCTTCATCACAGGGGAAAGGTTGTGTTCAATGTTTGTCTTTCTCTCTGGTCTAAAATCTCCAAAGGGACAGGGACTGCTAGTCTCATCAACATGAGACCTACAGCAATAGAAAGACCTCCATAAAAATGCACCAAAAGTATAGTGGTGCTGAGAAAAAATTGATGGCTAAATTTTTACTGGATCACTATTTATTCCTGTGGAGTAAAGTTAGTATCTACTATCTTTTTATCTCAGTCTGATTTATTTTTAATGATTTGCATATCATATAATTCACCCTTTTAGAGTATACAACTTAATTATTTTAGTGTACCCCAGATGTGTGCAACCATCAGCACAGCCAATTTCACAACATTTGATCATCTGAAAAAGAAACTCCATATCTTCTAGCTAATACACTCATATTCCCTGACCCACTCCCCAGCATTAAAATAACCAGTATGCTATTTTCTGTCTCTATAAATTCCCCTATTTTGGATTTCCATATGAGTATAATCATATCCTCAACATAATATTATGAATATAATTGTAAACTTTTGTGACTAGCTTCTTTCATTTAACAAAGGCCCAAGAATCTTCATGACTCTGGTGTAAGTCCTGTGGTCCAAAGTCTAGAGTTTTAATTTCCAAGGGCAGGAGAAGAAGAGTGTTCCAGTTCCAGTGAATGTTAGGAGAAATTGCTTTTTCTCTTTTTATTCTGTCTGGGACCAGAGCCAATTGGATGATGATTTCCATGTTCAGGCATGGTTCTCTTCCTCGGTCAGTCTACTGATTCACATAGAAATCTCTTCTGGAAACACTATTACAGAAACACCTATAAATAATGCTTTACCAGTTCTCCACATATTCCTTAATGCAGTCAAGTTGACTTGTTTGGCTTAGTAGTCAGCTATTGATAAGATCAAAATTTTCTTAAATGCATGGGATCAATAAATCTCTCCTAGTCTTTGCTGAGAGATTCTGTGATGTGTTGGAATATAACTTCAACACTCAGCTAAGCAGTTAATAATTTTGCCTTAGTTTCCATTTCTTGCTCTCACAGAGCCTCAAAGTCAGCCAGAGATGAAGGCTTAGGGCCTTCTTAGGTTTTTGCTAAGCATGTACACATCCCTTGGTATGCAAGTAGCCTTAGACTTGTGGCTTTCTTATTTTCCAGGAATATATCAGACTTTCTGAAAGCTTCTAAGAAATCTCATTCCTCAGCTTCTCCTTTCATGATTTTTGATTAGTCTATTATTTGCTTCAACTGTTATCCACTGCTTCAAGCAGACAAGAAGTTAAGCAATTGTCTATAATATCTTTTTGATACATGTTCCTAGGAAAAAGGCTTTTCATGCTAGGAAGTCTCTGAATCAGAGACTTCTGATACAGATAGCTTGCAAGTATGGTCTTCTAGAAGACCAGCAGGAAGGTCACAAATTGATATTTCTTGACTGATTTTTTAAAATTATTTTTAGTTGTAGTTGGACATGACAGTTTTATTTCACTTGTTTATTTTTTTATGTGGTGCTGAGGATCGAACCCAGGGTCTCACACATGCGAGGCAAGCGCTCTACCACTGAGCCACAACCCCAGCCCCTTGACTGTTTTTTTTTTTTTTTTGAGAGAGCTTCATCCCAGTTTTCCCTTCAGTAGCTTCCAGTCTTCACTATCAATGGGAAATGCTATTTTTCAAGACTACCACAAGCTGGAAAGCAGGGAATGAGACCAGGGCAAGTTAAAATGCTCCAAAGCTCACTGACTTTTACCAAAATTCAGCCATTTTTCTTGAATAAACATTCTATGGGTTGCTTCAAGTCTTTCATTAATTCCCATAGTTTTAAAAAAGCTATTTCTGATTATTTTTGTATTTCTCACTGCTTTATAAAGGAGAAAGTTTTGTGAAGCTCTTCTTTGCCATATTAGTTCTATAACTATAAATTTATATAATACCCTTAATCTTCCACTACTTAAGCATTATCTATTATTTACTGAATCTGAGTAATGATAGTTATTTCTTCTTCCTCTTCCTTTTCTTGCTTCACTTATACTACTCAATTTCAGTTAATTGTATTACTTTTGTTTACCATTTATACTTAACTATGTTTATGCTTCTATGACTTCATTTGCAACTTTAAATTATCTCCTTGGACTCCCAGCAATTACAGATGAAGCAATTAGATATGTACAATACCTCCTACTCTCTTCCTTTCTCCCCCAATCAATTTTGGCTAGTTATATTGTCTTAATTTGGGTTCCCTCAGAGGCAGACCAGGAGATAATGATTTAAGTATAACTGCTTTATTTGTGAAGGGCAAGAAACACCAGTAGGGAAGTAAGAAAGTACACAGAAAGATAAAGCAACCAATAAAAGAAGTATTATGTCAACTATCTCTGTGGGTGACTGAAGCTTAATCTTGTGAGGAAATTCTAGCAAAGACTGTAATACACATGCCTCATCGTTATCTCCCCAAGGATCAAGGGATCTAAGGTATTTATTCACTAACTCCTATCAATCATTTGTTGAGGGCTTCTCCTGAGGGGATTTAATTCCCTGGCACTTCTTGAATATTGCTCTCAGGAAAAAAGGTGTATATATTGGTAGATGGAAGTCAGCTAGAATAAACCACAATGATAAAGATGGGACACTGACCAAGTCTCTTACACATAAAATTTCCCCATTGTTATTATATATAACTTTTATAATCTATTTTGTACTTTATTTCCCACATGTGTATTAGTCTTGATTCTACTATATTCTACTATACTATTTTTATAATTCACTTTGAATTTTTTTCTCCATAATTTTCTTGGTCACTTTAATTTGTTCTCTCCAGTAGTTTTCAAGTAGTATTTGTGAAAATGATATTCTTTGAGCTTTTGCATGATCAAAATTATTTGTATTTATCCTTTTGTGCTTCAAACACAATTTGGTTAGAGATAGAGATAATATTTCTGGCTCATATTTTTTATTTTTTTATTTTTGCCACAGTGCTGTCAGAACCTGTGCGCATCAGTAAGCCTCCCTGTATATGGACTAACTATTGTACTAGTCAGAACAACATCTCTTAAAAACTCATGGCCATTCAAACACTCAAAATGTGACCTCATTTGTAAATAAAGTCAAGTTATGATGAGGTCATACTGGAAAAGGATGGACCCGAATCTGATTACTGGTATTCTTTTAAGAAAAAGGACATTTGAATACAGACATGCACAGAGAGATGGTTTGAACAGACAAGAACAGCATATGAAAGAGGAAGGAGAGATTGAAGTTGCTCTTCTAAGCCCAGGGACATCAGGGATTGTAACCAAATACCAGAAACTAGAAGAGAAGCATGAGACCGATTCTCTCACAGAATCTCTAATAGGAACCAACTCTATTAGTACCTTGATTTCAGACTCTAGCCTCCAAAACTGTGAGAGAATGCATTTTTTGTTGTTTTAAGTCACTCGGTCTGAATTAATTTGCTATGGGAGAATATTAACACAACTATGAATTATAACTTCTTGATTACCTAAAAGCCAGAAACTGTTTCCCCTAACTGATTACCAATGAGGTTTTAAAGTTAATTTCTTCACTTAGTTCCTCTTTTATAGAGTTAATTCAGAATTAATGCCATGTTTTATAAGTTGTAGATTCTAGTTTCTCTTGTTTCTAGTGCACATTAATTATATAGAAAAATGGGTTTCATTGTGGCATATTTGTATGTGCACATAACATCCTTTGATCATTTCTATCCCCCATTACTCCCTCCTATTCTCCCTCTCCTCTTCTTTATTTTTAATAGCCTGTTGGGGAACACTTTACCCACAGTCCCGAATAAACTTGTAACTTGCCCAGGTTGAGGGATAGAATAGAATGTACACATACATATGCACTCACAAATCCAATATCCAATATCTTCTTCAGTTTGTGAAACTGGCTTTTGATAATATTACTGCCCCTGCAGCTAAACTTTAACTAGCTCTTAAAAACACAAATAACAAAATAAATGTAGAAGAGGAAAGAAAAATTATAGAAAAAAAACTAAAGAAAATATTCATAACATTGACACTACAAATTTAGAATCAGAAGAGGAAAAAAGAAAAGTAGATTATCATTTTAAGTTGTGAGATGATTCCAATAAAGATTAATACCACAAAAGTGGAAAAGTTCTAGGCTTTTCAAAACAGATAAAAATTTAACACAAGAGATGAAGAGAAGAAGAGTCAGAAGAGAAAGATATAAAAGGCACACACATATAGTTAGCAGGAATGGCTAAAACTCATAAAAGGTTAAACATGAATGAGAGGAGAGAGAATTTGGAGTCAGGAAAGTGAGGAATTATGCAAATCTATTCCCCATGAAAGTAGTGAAAATTCAGGCAAATTTTATCGATTTTTTTCATAACTTTTAAAATTAACTGAGGGGCTGAGGTTGTGGCTCAGTGGTAGAGTACTTGTCTGGCATGTGTGAGGTACTGTGTTTGAGCACCACATAAAAAAAAATTAAAAAAAAACAAAGGTATTGTGTCCACTAAACAAATTAAGTTAGTGATCATAATAATCTATAAAATATTAATTAAAATGCTAAGCCTTGGTCAAAATGACAATCTTTGTGGCATTTCAGCTTCCCTTACTTCCATCCTTATCTCCTTAGTTGCACACTAACCATGAAAATAAGCAGCATCACAGACCTGGTAGCTAAGAAAATCAGTAGCCCTGCAGCCACTGGAGGGAGTAAATTGGATTTGGTGCTCTTCAAAAAGTCCTGTCGCTAGAACATTCTTACTATTTGACCCTCCTTGGAGGTCTCTGGAAAAGCATAACAGAAAAGCATTATAAACCAAATAGACGCAACAGACATTTGCTGTTCACTCCAAAACAGCAGAAAATATATCATTCTGATGCATATATGGAACACTCTCCAGGATCAACTATATGTTTGGTTATAAATGAAACCTCAATAAGTTTAAAAAGATTGAAATCATACAAAGTATATGTTATCCAACTGCAATGAACTAATAATTCAAAATCAATAGAAGAAAAACTTGAAAATTAATAAATATGTGAAAATTAAACAGCATAATCCTAAATAACCAATGATGCAAAGAAAAACAACAAATACAATTCTATAATGAAAAAAGAAAAGCCACCATACCAAAACATAAAAACAGTGCTTTGAGGGAAATTTATATCTATAAATGCTTTCATCAAAAAGAGAAGATCTCAAATCAATAACCTAACTTTCTGCCTTAAGAAATTCTAGTGAAGGGACAAAAAACCTAAGCCAAAGCAAGTAGAAGGATGGAAAATAATAAAGATTACAACAGATATTGTTGGAATAAAGAATAGAAAATCAATAGGGACAAAAGCTGTTTTTTGAAAGATCAACAGCATTTACAAACCTTTAGATAGACTGACCAAGAAAAAAACACAAAACCCAAATTACAAAACTAAGTATGAAAGAGAAAAAAAATCATTATTGACCTAATAGAAATAAAAATTAATATAAGGAAATACTGTGAACAAATGCATGACAATAAATTCAATAACTTAGATATAATGGGAAAATTCTTAGACAGATACAAATGACTGAAATTTACTGAAGAAGAAATAGAAAATATGAATCAATCTGTAGCAATTAAAGATTGAATCAATAATTTTAATATATGCAAACATTATATGTCAATTAATGATGATAATGCAACTCACAAAGAGAAGCCCAATGTCAGATGGCTACACTAGTGAACTCTACCAAGTGTTTAAAGAAGATTAACACCAATATTTCAGAAACTATACAAAAGTAGAAAATAGGAAAAAACTTCCCAAATCATTCTGTGGAGGCTAGATTTACCAAATACTGAATCCCCTCAAAGATATAAAAAGAAACCTACACGTGAAAAAATCACAAGAAAACTACAAATTATATCTTAGGGAAGTGAACATGAAAATCCTTAACAAAATATTAAAGCCAAAACCCATAACATATAAAAACAAATTTACAAAAATCAATAGGATTTATCCTAGGAATGCATGGTTAGTTTAATATATAGAAATTAAGAATTGTCATACATAATATTCATAGAATTAAGGACACACAAACAAAATAATCTCAGTAAATGAAAAAAAGGAAAAAAATTTAGCACACTTCAATGATAAAAACATTCATCAAACTAGAAATGGAAAGGAGCTTCCTCACTTTGTGAAAGATTATCTATGAAAAACCTACAGATGATATCAAACTTAATGGTGGGAGATTAAAAGTTTTTCCCCAATCTAAGGAACAAAACAAAGGTATATATTCCCACCATTTCTATTCAACCGTGTACTGAAAGATCTAGCAAGAACATTTAGGAAAAAGCAAAAAAAAAAAAAAAAAAAAAAAAGAAGAAGAAGAAAAAGAAAGAAATAAGAGTGATGAAAGAATTATCATTATTCACAGAGGACAGAATTTTATATAAAAGAAATTCTAAAGAATACATTCAAAGCTATGAGAAGTAATTAAAGATCTCATCAAAGTTGCAAGATACAAGGTCAACACATAAAAACCAATTGTATTCCTAAATACCAGATATTAACAACCAGAAAAAAAGATTAGGAAAAAAATCATCCACAATAAGGAAAAAATACTTAGGAATAAATTTGATCAAACATTTGCACAATTTCTATTATAAAAACTATAACACATTGCTTACAAAAGTGAAAGAAGACCTAAATAAATGGAAACATTATCTGTATTCAAGGATTTGAACACTTTATTAAGATGCCAAAGCAGGGTAGAGATTCAGTGCAATTTCTATCAAAATCTCAAATATTTTTTGGATGGGGGGAAAATGGAATAGTCAGTTTCTACAATTTATATGAAATTTCAAGGGACTCAAAAGAGCCTAAACAATTTGGAAGAGAAAAAAAAAGGAAAGTTGGAGGACTCTCAATTCTTCATTTCAAAACTTACTTCATAACCATAGTAATGAAAACAATGTGATACTTGTACAATGGGAGACATATTGATCATGGGATAGAATTGAGAATCAAAAATAGACCCATAGATCTATGGTCAATTGATTCTTAAGAAGGGTTCCAACATCCAATGGGGGTAAAGAATAGTCTCTTGAACAAAGGTGGTGGGAAAATTGGATATCCACATGCAACAAGATACAATTGGATCCTCACTCCATACCATACACTAAAATTAACTTAAAAAGGATCATACACCTAGGTGTTAGAGCTAAAACTATGGAATCCTAATAGGGACAATAGGAGCATATCTTAATGTCCTTGGGCTAGGCAGTGTTTTCTTAGATAACACACAAAAAGCACCAATAGAAAATAAAATATATTTTCACATTTTATTAGTGCATTATGATTATACATAATAGTGGGATTAGTTTGTTACATATCCATACATGCATATAACAATATAATTTGGTCAATATTGTTTCCTACCACCTCCCATTTCTCTCTCCTCTTCCTTCTCCTGGTCCCTTTCCTCTACTCTACTGGTCTTCCTTCTCATTTTATGAGATGCCCCCTCTTTTCTTTATCCTTTCTAGTTTCCATATATAGGAGAAAATTATGACCCTGACTTTCTGAGTTTGGCTTATTTGATTTAACATAATGCTCTCAATTTCCATGCATTTTCCTACAGATGACATAATTTCATTCTTTATGGATAAGTAAAACTCTATTGTGTATATATACCTCATTTTCTTTATTTATTTACCTGCTCATGGACACTTAATTTGGTTCTATGATTTGGTTATTGTGATATATGCTGCTATATGAACATGGATGTGTGTGTATAACTATAGTATGATGATTTTAATTCTTTAGGATAAAAATTGAGGAGTGACATAGCTGGATTACATGATAGTTCCATCCCTAGTCTTTTGAGGACCTTCCATACTTATTTTCATAGTGGTTGTACTAATTTATAATTCCCAAAAGAGTGTAAACATGTTACTTCCCACCACATCCTCTCCAATATTTATTATTGTTTGTATTCTTGATGGAGGCTATTCTAACTGGAGTTAGATGGAATCTCAGTGTAGCTTTGATTTGCATTTCCCTAATCCTAACGATGGTGAACATTTTTTCATATATTTGTTAGCAGTTTCTATTCCTTCTTTTTTTAATAAGGGTAAAATTTATTAACATTGAGTAAGGTGTAGAAGTTGTGAAAAGCTTAGGTTATATAGCAAATAAAGCCTCACATACTTTTTAAAAGTTTTTAATTTTTTTGTTGTAGATGGACACAATATTTTTATTTATTTATTTTTATGTGGTGCTAAGGATGGAATCCAGTACCTCACACATGTGAGGCAAGCTCTCTACCACTGAGCTACAGCCCTAGCTCAAGCCTCATATACTTAATGCTGATTCTAATTTATCACAGGAGTTACTTCCCAAAATTGTTAATCACATCTGGATTGAAAGAGTGGGAAATGAGGCAATGTGATATATATATATATATATATATATATATATATATATATATATATATATATATTCCATATCATAGTATAAGTCTACTGGAGATCCAAAAAAATTGCCTTTGTGGAATATGAAATGAAAGAGCAAGCAGCAAAAGCTATTGAGGTAGGTCCAGATCCTTCCAAAACTAGTCTCCAAAATATCCTATCCTCATCTTCAAGTGTAATTTCTTCTTTTGAGAAGTGTCTGATTAGTTCATTTGCCCATTTGTTAATTGGGTTAGTTGTTCTTTTGATGTTTTTGGATCTCTTTATATATTCTGAATATTAATCCTCTATCTGAATAGCAGGTGGCAAATAACTTCTCCCATTGTGTAGGCTCTTTCTTCATGCTCTTAGTTATTTTCTTTGCTGTGAAGTAGCTTTTAATTTGATATCATCTCATTTATTACTTCATGCTATTATTTCTCAAGCTTTAGGGGTCCTATTGAGGAAGTTGTTGCCTGTTCCTATATATTGGAGTGCTGACCCTACATTTTCTTCTAGGAGTTAAGTTTGTGGTCTAATTCCTAGATCTTTGACCCATTTTGAGTTAACTTTTGTGCAGGGTGAGAGATAGAGATCTAGTCTCATTCTTCTACATATGGATAACCACTTTTCCCAGCACCATTTGTTTAAAAAGAGTGTCTTTTCTCCAATGTATGCTTTGGTGCTTTTTTTCAAGGATCAGATGACTGTATCTGTGTGGGTTTGTTTCTGTGTCTTTTATTCTGTTCCACTGGCCTACATTTGTTTTTATGCCAGTGTCATGCAGTTTTTGTTATTATAGCTCTATAGTATCTTATGAATTCAGGTATTCAGATGCCTCTGATTCTTTGGCTTAGAGTTTCTTTAGCTATTCTGGGTCTTTTATTCTTCCAAATGAATTTTGGAACTGTTTTCCTAGTTATGTGAAAAATCCCATTGATATTTTGCTGGGGATCACATTGAAGCTGTTATTGCTTTTGATTATGTGAGCATTTTTACAATATTACCTCTGCTTATCCATGAACATGGGAGGGCTTTCCATCTTTTTGTGTCTTATTCAATTTCTTTCTTCAGTGTTTTATAGTTTCCACTTTTAAGGTCTTTCACCTTCTTGGTTAGATTTATTCCTAGGTATTTTTGGGGGTGCTATTGTGAATGGAATTATTTTTCTGACTATTTCTCAGCAAGTGCATTATTGGTGTATAGGAAAGCTAATTATTTTTATTTATTGATTTTGTAATCTGGTATTTTGCTGAATATTTTGGATCTTCTAAGTATAGGATCATATCATCTGCAAACAGTGAAAATTTTACTTATTCTTTCCTATTCTCCCTTTTATTTCTAGATGATTTTATTTTGCAGTACTGGGCATTGAACACAGAGACTTATACATGCTAGGCAAACATTTTACCACTGAGACATATCCCCAGCCCTGATAGAGACTTTGTCAAAATCAAAAACCTTTATGCTGCCAGGCATATCATCAAGAAATTGAAAAGACACCAAAAGAACTGGAGAAAATATTTGCAAATCTGATAAGGGACTTGTATTCAGAATATATAAGGAAAGCTTAAATTTTATAATAAAAAGACAAATTATCCCCTTAAAAATAGGCCAAGAGTTTTAATAGACATTTATTTAAAGGATATATACAAATCCAAGACAAGCTTATGAGAGGACACTCAACATCACTAGACCTTAAGGAAAACCAAAATGAAATACCACTTTATGCAATAAAAGGGCTAAAATTTAAAGTACATTCAATACAATGTGTTGGCAGTAATAGAGAAATTGTGACTTTCACACATTGATTGTTGGAATTCAAAGTGTGTAGTTGTTTTGGAAAACAGTTTGATATTCAGTAAAAACATGGTTAAACAGAGTAATCATAGGATCCTGAAAAATCTACTTCTAGGTACCCAAGAGATCTGAAAATGTATGTCCACATAAAAACTGCACAGATGTGCATAGCAGCATTGCTCATAATGCCAAAAAGTAAAAAAAAAAATCCAAATTTATATCAATTGATAAATATTTAAATAAACCTGATATATATATGCAGTGGGATATTTTTGTCACAAAAGGAAATAAAATATTGATACATGCTATAAAATGGATGAATCTTGAAAATAATACAGTTAGTGAAATATCCCATTGTAAGGCTGTATATTATATACTACTACATATTTTATTTATATAAAATGTTTTGAATAAACAAATACATGGAAGGAGAAAATAATTTAGTAGTTGTCTAATACTTATGTGTGGTGGGGAGGAGTGAGTGGGAGGCAGGGATTAGAAGTGACTGTTAATGAGAGTTTATTTTGAAGTGATTAAAATGTTTTAAAAATCAGATGGTACTGATGGTTTCATAACTTTGTGAATATACTAAAAACATGAATTATACACTATAACTGAGTGAATTGTAAAGTATGTGAATTATATTTCAATAAAGTATTTAAAACTATATGGGTTGAAGTGATTCAAGTTTAAGAACTGAGAATCTACTGATTGGTGGGGTGGACCTGGGCCTAACCTGGGCCTGGGCTCCTGCAGGAGTGGCAGGGGGGTGTCTAGATGGGATGGACTCACACTAAAAAGCTTCTTCTCAGCAAATGAAACAATCAATGAGGTGAAGAGAGAGAATACATTTTTGGGAACAAATTTTGGTCACATGCATATCAGATAGAGCACTAATTTCAAGGATATATAAAGAACTCAAAAAATTTAACACTAAAAAAAAAACCCAATCAATAAATGGGCTAAGGAGCTGAACAGACACTTCTCAGAAGATATACATTTGATCAACAAATATATGAAAAAATGTTCAACATCTCTAATAATTAGAGAAATGCAAATCAAGACTATTCTAAGATTTCATCTCATACCAGTCAGAATGGCAGTTATCAAGAATACAGACAACAATGTTGGCAAGGATGTGGGGGAAAAGGCACACTCATACAATGCTGCTGGGACTGAAAATTGGTGCAACCACTCTGGAAAGCAGTATGGAGATTCCTTAGAAAACTTGGAATGGAACCACCATTTGACCCAGTTATCCCACTCTTTGGTCTATACCCAAAGGACTTAAAATCAACATACTATAGTAATGCAGCCACATCAATGTTCATAGCAGCTCAATTCAAATAGCTAAACTGTGGAAGCAACTTTGATGCCCTTCAAGAGATGAATAGATAAAGAAACTGTGGTATACACACAATAGAATATTACTCACCATTAAAAGAGAATAAAATGATGGCATTTGCAAGTAAATGGATAGTTAGAGAATATCGTGCTAAGCGAAGTAATCCAATCCCCCAAAACCAAAATGTTCTCTCTGATAAGTGGATGCTGATCCACAATGGGGTGAGGCATGGGAAAAATGGAAGAACTTTGATAGGGCAAAGGGGAGGGAAAGATGGGAAGGGGCCATAGGGGCAGGAAAGGTAGTTGAAGGAGATGGACATCATTCTCCTAGGTACATGTATGACTGCACATATGGTGTGACACTACATTGTGTATAACCTGAGAAATGAAATGTTGTGCTGCAATTGTGTACAATGAATCAAAATGCATTCTGCTGTCATATGTACCTAATTAAAATTAATTTATTAATTAATTTAAAAGTTCTAAAGATATAATTTGAAAAAAAAAAGTTTTATTGGGAATTTTGACCTTGCAAAGAGAGCTGTCAAAAAATAAATATACCAATATATATTTCATGATTCTTAATGCTGGATACACTAAACAAAATGTAAAAAAAAATACATTCTTATTTTAGTATAAAATAGTAGAATTAAAATTTTGTATATTGTAAAAAAAAAGTTATGTACTATGATAAAGGAGCTTACTCTTGAGGTACAAGGCTGGCATAACTTTGAAACTCTTTTGATTAGACTAGATTTATATCAACAAAATATATATTTATAAAACTTTTATTTTATCTAAAAAGTAGTAAAAATCTGTCTGTTGTCAGATTTTATTTTTCTAACACTAAATGATGATCAATTCTCCTATTTAAATGGCAATTAAAAGCATGTTCCTAATCTGATCTCTTAATGGAAAATACATGCTCACTTGTGTGCATGGAAACATCTACCCTTGCACTTAGGTACATGAAACAAAAATAACAAGATATATTTTTAAAAACAGTAATGCTTCTGGGTAGTAGAATTGTATGTGGCTTGAAATTTTCCATTTTTAAAATATATTTTCTACAATAGACCTGAATGAATATTTAGATTCAGGAAAACACTAAAAGAAAGTAATCTGAAGAGAAAAAAAGAATTGAGAATCTAACATTTTAAAATGAAACACACAACTTATAAATAATATGAGTTACAGAAATATTTTTTGCGATTTTTTCAGCAATATTTTTAAAGAAAAATGAAAGCAAAAGAGAATTTACAGAGAAAGAGTAGAAATGATGCACTGTTTCAAAGCAAATAACTTTCAAAGCAAGTTTTTGGTACATCACCTCTTTCCTTAAATAGTGGAGTCACTGTTGCAGTGGCAAAGTTTTTTATGGTGATGAGTCAAGGAGAAGAGAACACCATGGCAGCCTTCCCTATGTTCCCCTCAACTGAGACCTTGGGTCTTTTATTGATCATAATGAAAGGGCTCTGGCACCACTGAATCATCTTAAGATGCTTGTGGCTTAGCTAGGGGCAGTATGTAAAATTTCTTTCAATAACCCCTGGATGAAATTTAGTTATGCACATATTTATTCTTTCTTTACTTTATCTACTTCTATTCAATAAACTAATTATTTAGGGATAATTTAGCAAAGAAAATTATCTGTGGAGTACTGAACTCATTAAAATAGGTAAACAGTTTCTTTTTTTCATATATTAGACTCAGTTTCCTTCAAAATGATATTTCCCCACATTTTTCTACTTAAAGCAGAAACTCTTAAAGTGATGTTGACAATAAAATAGGAATTGAATAGATTTTTATCTTCATCTATTCATACCCTACCCTACCAACTTGACACCAATCCACAGACTTGGGAAATCTCTTTTAATACTAACCCTATCCACCATGGGATATAATCTTTTGTCCACATTTCAATTCTTTCCCAAACTCCTCCCCAGTCCTTTCCTAAACTGGAACTAACCAGATCCTGGTCACTTTGTCCCTGATTACATGCAAATGAGTTGCAGGTCATTTGCATGCAACTTTATTTTTCATTATTACATCACTAACATGGGGAGGGCCCATAAGCAGAGTTTATGATTTAAACAGCCTAGTCTTCACATAAAATTTTTTAGCAAAATGTGAAGCATGGATTGTGAACAAATTTATTTTCACATAAACTTTTCTGGTACTTCACTGGGCTCACACTGTTCTGATTTATTATATCTTTTGATTGCAAGGATGTATACAATTTGGTCATTGTTACATTTCTGTGAGTCAAGTGCTGAAGTTCTTCTCTTACATTTTCTTAAGTTGGCAGATAAGCATCGATTTTAGAACATCTCCACTTATCACCATACTATTGTCTTTTGCTTTTCACAAGGTATCTTACTAAACAAAACTGTTATTTTATAATCTTCATGAGTCATGCCTGTCCAAATTATTGTTATTCTTATGTTAAAATAATAAATATCTTTGCTTTTTACTTCATCTTATCACTGTGTGCTAAGAAATGTCAGGTGGCAATATAGAAGCTTTAAAATTTGAATTATATTTATCTAATTCATTCAAATGTATTTTTAAAACAAATGTGACAATCACTATGCTAAGTGCTAGGCCAAGTACAAAAACTTGGACATGGTTCCTGGACTTCAATAGCTCATAGTCTCTATAAAATAGTTGGATCTGTCTGGTAGCTGTGACATGAACAAAGTAGTAGAGAAGCACAGAGGAAATTATGGCTAGAGAGGACCAGGATAGCTTCATGAGAAGGTTCCTAACTCATCATTGTAGTCCTCTGATAAATTAGTAAAAATTTAATGAAAAGATGAAAAGATTATCTTTTGAATCATACAGTATGTAAGTGAAAAAATGTGATCCAATCTACTTCTTCTTTGGTATCTTCCTTTCCCCCTTCTCTTCACCCTTACCAGATGTTACTGTTCTGCCAAGCATTGGTAAGCAAGTGCATCATTCAGTTTTGAGTGCTGATTCCTTGGTAAGACATCAGAGTCTAATGGGCTACATTAGTTAGACTGTTGAAATGCCATCTTCCAAAGAAGACATGAACAATGAGCTTAAAGAGCAACTTGATAAATCCCAACCACCTCTGTCTGGGGATTAATCTCATGTGGGGCTGAAAAATCCTTCCCTTCATCCCATATCCCCAAATTCATGAAACTTCTATTCAAAGGAGATCAGCTATAATCAGGTAATTTTACAGAAGTGTATAGGTGATACTGACATTTGGCATCTATCTCAGATTAGATACCAATAAGAAATGTAGCAGAAACGGCCTGGTGACCAGACATTAATCAAATCTACTCCACTTGCTTGGTGGATAATCAGGATTTGTTTAGATAAAAGAAAGAAGTCTTTTCCAATTATATACACTTGTAGCATCCAAAGGCCTACCTTATTGCTTTAACAATGTTTTTTTGTGGTGCCAGGGATGAAATCCAAGTCCTCATGCATGCTAGGTGTTCTGCCACTTAATTATATACCTAGTCCCCTTCTTGCTTTGTTCCTAAAAAATTAAAAGTTTATTATGGTTTTTGCAGGGTAAAAGTTTAAGATTAGTTAACACAAACATAAATATCTTTTTGGATCATCTGTCCCACTTTAACACCACACCCACCAACACACACACATACATACACATTCTATGCTATACTACTTCCTTGTAAACATGGTCTTGTAAAGCACTGAGAAAGACCAATCTTCTATCACTAAAAACTGTTTCTGGTTTTGCTACCAAGCATGCTAGTGTGAAACAAATCTTCTTTTTAAAAAAACATTTTTTTTAGTTGATGGACATATTTATTTATTTATATGTATGTAGTGCTGAGAATCTAATCCAATGCCTCACACATGCCAGGAAAGCACTTTACCACTGAGCTACAACCCAGCCCAGAAAATAAAGCTTTAATTTTAATACTCTTGGAGGAATCCCCTTCCTCTTCTCCACATGGAAATTTACTTTGTTAACCCTGACTTTAGTGTATGACAGTACTATGGTAACACTGCATTCTATGTGACTTCCTTTGCTCCCTCTTCCAGTTATAACCAACTTTAAGCAGGAAATACTACACTGCATCCTGGGCTGAAATTCACACTGCCCCACACACTTATGGCTGTGATCATGTAAGAGTCAATTTGATAGTCAATTTGTAGAGAATCTAAAGTTGCAAAGAATATATAACCTGCTTTGTTAAGAGCTACCAGCAAAATGCTTAGTGAGAAAAAAACTTCTGAAAATCTAGAAAACTCTCTATATATTTGATTATTTTACTGTCTAATGTCAATGTCCCAGCTATGCACCAGTGTCTCTCCAGCTTAAGTCTGGGCCCAAATGCAAAATCTTCCTAAATTTCTTTCCTCTATAATTTCTGGATAAGAACTTGGAGGAAAGTTTGTTAGTTTTCCTGTCAAATTTATCATTGACAAAGCCTCAGGCAAAGTGTTTTTGTATTTGGAGTGTTTGAGAGAAGGTTCTCATTGTACTATTTCTATTTCTATTTATTTATTTATTTATTTATTTATTTAGCTAGCAGCATTGAAGATTGAACCCAGGGCCTTGTATATGCTGCACAAGTGCTCTACCACTGTGTATCACTCTTGTTGGAGTCTTATTTTAGAAACAACCACTGAAATAAAAGTCTCACCATGTAGAAAGGCAGAAAGGTATGATTGCAAAGATTCTGCAGGCAAGTTTCTTGGTTTTCAGTCTTGGATCTGTGAATTATTGTGTGACCTTGCAGAGGTTATTTAGCCTCTCTCGTATCATCTTTCATATCTGTTAAAAGGAGATAATAATTATATTTACCTTTGAGCTATTATTAAGGTAAATTTGGCTTGTAGTAGCTGTAGAAGTTTGGCTACTAGTCTTATTTTGATTATTATGGAAGAAAAATTGAGTATAATAGTTAGAAGTCAAGGATCCTAGATCCAGGTCTCTGGTAAACTAAGTGCTTGACCTTGGGCAAATTATTATGCCTTTGCAACTCAGTTTCTTTACCTGCAAAATGAGTATTTTAAAGACCCTTTCAGCTCTAAAATTTAACAATCTATGAAAGGTTTTAGGAGGAGCCAAGTTCAACCACTGAAGGTAAGAATGGGCCCCAGAAGTCTTGAAGCTTAGTGTGGCTTTAGATGCAAATCAAGGCCTCATTTTGTTTGGAAATGTGTTTTCAGTTATAAACAGGGATATTTCTCACCTGGGATATGATGAGTAAGGAATAGTAGAAATTGAAGATTAAATAACCATCTAGGCAGGGAAGAGGTATGCACTTATATACAACTTTTTCAGAAGGGCATTCAGAGATCAAGGAAATAATACAGTCAGCCCTCCATATTCACGTTTCAAATCTATAGGTTATAAATATTTTTTTAAAAGTTATGTAGTTGCTAATGTGAACTATATAGTTAATCCTATGATGGTTGCATTTGTACTTAATATGTTTGGACTTTTTTTTTGTTTTTATTCCCTAAAAATACAGTATAACAACTATTTACTATACAAAGAAATAATCATACGTTCATAGGTATAAACATACATTCATAGGTATCTGTGAAAATAGTCTTACAAGGTCTAGTTTTTCTCTTCTATTTCAAAAAGCACTACTAAAGAATATAATTTTTTTTGTATAACCTAGAGTATCCCCAAAGCTCTTACTTTGCTAAAGATGGCAAATGACCACATATGTTTTTCTTTTCCCCCTTAGGAAACTCTATTAAAATAACAGAAAAACTACTGAAAAGGGGATGAGCTCACAATAATAAAAAAAAAATGGGAATGTACATCATTACCACAGAAGAGATTTTAAAGATTTCTAGAATATGGAAAAAATAATAGACAAAAAATCAGATGAACAAAGAAGAGAAAACCAAAGCTCAGACTACATACACAGTGGTAGCTACAGTGGAATAAACTGACATAGAAGTGCTCTGGAAAATAATTCAGTATGGGAAATAGCAGGCCTGAGAGGGGCAGGAGTGAGAAATGATAACAAAAGCTAAATTTCTACATGGAATTGTTGGCTTCCTTCCCTCGCCAATATATGCATGGAGCTGTATATATTACTTATCTCTTAATACACAAACAAGAAGGGCTATCCAAATAAAAAAGAAATCAAATTATCTAGGGATAAACCATGGCATCTGTGATTAATCAGGGTGTCCCAGCAAACAATTCCCCTACTCTAAAATTTGGAGAGATATAGCATGATAGTCATCTTTCTGACTGTACCTTACCTGATTCCTTTTGTAAGATTCACAACTTACAAACAGCAGTCATTTTCAAAAAGTTCTTGAGCAGAGTTCTCCATAGCAACAGAATACACACATGCACACACACACAGAGAGAGAGAGAGAGAGAGAGAGAGAGAAGAAGGAAAAAAAGGAAAGAAAGAAGGAAGGAAGGAGGGACAGAGGGAGGCAGGGAGGGAAAGAGGGAAGGATGGAAGAAAGGAAAGAAGGAAGGGAGACAGAGATGTATTATAAGGTTACAGTAGCTCACAGGATTGTGAAAGCAGACAAGTCCCATGATCTACAGGTTGACTTGGAAGGCTTGAAAACTGGATAGTTGGTAGCTTGACTCTAGTGTGGGTCTGAAGGCCTGAGAACCAGGAGAATCTATGGTGTAAGTTTTAGTCTGTAAGCTGGCAGGCTCAGGCAAAAGAGGAGCCAATGTTTCAGTCTGATCTAAAGGCTGGAAAATAAACAAAACAAAACATTGTCTTAACTCAAGCGGTCAGGCAGAAGAACTACCCTCTTATTCAACGTTTTTGTTCTATTTGAGACTTCAATTGATTGGATGAGGCCCAACCACATTAGGGACAGTAATCTGCTTTACTCAGTTCTACTGATTCAAATATTAATCTTATTCAGAAACACCCTCATAGACAAATTCAGAATAAAATTTGACCAAATGTGTCAGCACCTCATAGCCCAGTCGACACATAAAAAGAACCATCACAGTTTAACTTCTTGTATTTGTACAAAAAGCCAAGAATTTTCAGACATTTGGAGGAAAACCTATCCATGAATGAAAAAGATTAGCAGATAGAGAATTAATTTCTAGAGAGAGATGATTTTAGGAGCAGATGAAACCTAAAATGCAGGTACACAAAGAAATGTATGGTGTTATTATATACATAAAACAAAAAAGAGGATACAATAGTAAAGGAATAGTCCAAGATCAATTAAAAGTGCTCTGAATTTTTAAAAAATATATTTGCTAGAATATCAACTTCAACAAGAAGTTGGTATATAAAGTTCAGAAAAAAATCCCAGAATATTGATCCCAAAAGATAAAGTGAAAATAATTTTAGAAGAATAAATTTCAGGCCAAGTGCTGTGGCACACGCCTGTAATTCCAGTGGCTCTAGAGACTGAGGCAGGAGGATCATGAGTTCAAAGTCAGTCTCAGCACTTTAGGGAGGCCCTGAGCAACTCAGCAAGATCCTGTCTCTAAATAAGGTACAAAAGGGACCGAGGATGTTGTTCAGTGGTTGATTGCCCCAGGGTTCAACACCTGGTACCAAAGAGAGAGAGAGAGAGAGAGAGAGAGAGAGAGAGAGAGAGAGAGAGAGAGAGAGAGAAAGAATAAATTTCAGATGTACAAAAGCAATCTTTCCACCAAAGAAAGTAGAAAGGAGGAAATTAATGAATAAATAATAAATTTTTCAAAACCCAGATTAGTAGTTTTTAATTGAGAAATCAACTTTAAAATCCACCACATGATATTTAAAACAGTATGTAATTTCAAAATACTGAGAAAAAAAAATGAAAAACCTTCTATAGATAAAAGTAGGTCATTTCAATAAGAATGAGAATTTAACCCTAATGCAATGATGTCAAAAGACTAGAGCAACCTTTTTAAAATATAATTAAACAATTTTAACATATAATTATATTTTAATCAAATTTTCATAATATTAATAACATAAATACTTTTATAGTAAAAAATCACATAATATGGATGAAGCTAAAATACTTCTACTTATTTATTTATTTATTTTATTTGCCAATTTCTACAGAGAACACACAGTTCATTTTTTTAAATTTAGTTGTAGATGGACACAATACCTTTATTTTATTTTTATATGGTTCTGAGGATCAAACCCAGTGCCTCCCACATGCAAGGTGAGCACTCTACCACTGAGTTACCACTCCAGCCCCACAGATCAGTTTTATTCAGAATAAAGAAAAAAGAAATGCTCTCTCATACTAGAAGAAATTCAGCCACAGGTTAGGAGTCTGTACTCAACTACACATGCAATAAGGACAATATTATGCCAATACAATTGATTTGCTGCTGCATTTGTGTACAATGTGTCTAATATTAACAATTGTACACAGAGCTGTGCAACTAGTATTTGGAACAATCCTTATAGTGTTATGGGGGCTTCCTCCTCTTCAGTAAAGTCGTTTTGATATTGAATGTTTTGCAAATCTCCTCAGGAGTTTTCCCCTTGATCATATTGGCAACAGTCTTGTGTGTAACATCAAGCAAACCTTTGATGTCTAAGTAGTTTGCAGCCAGAATAAGTTCAAAAAGAGTTCCTTGGTCAACTTTCAGGAATTCTTGATCCCAAACAGGGATACCATCTGTTTGCTTTTCTTTGTTCTCATCATCCTTGTAGTGTGTGCACCACTGAATGACCTTTTTAAATATTGCTGCATTAACATTTGCTACAGGAACTGGGTCATCATCTGCTTCATCATTCATTCCCAAATCATCCAACATGGTCTTGATTGTCAACAGATTTTGTTTGGCAATTTCTACATCAACTTCAAATATCTCCCACATAAGAACTCCGCAATTTAATTGAAGGCATGGAATTTGGTCTCAAGAAGCTGGAAGGCCAGAGGCTGACAGAAGCAGGGTAGTATCCACACAAGATAAGAAAAAAGTGCAGGACAAGGCCACTCCAGTGGCACCACATAGCCTGGGCCTTTATACAAGCGGGCACAGGTGCTGAGGACCCCAGAGCATCTGGTATCATGCCTAAAATACTTCTTGTCCATTAGATTCAATCAGACATCTACCTCTCTCAAAACAAAAACATAAATAATGAATTAATTTTGTCATGTGGTATGTATTTTAGGTTTTTTTATATAAACAAACATAAGTAATGTTCTATTTTTAACATACCTAGAAATTTGTCTTTTCTTTTTTTTTTTAGAGAGAGAGAGAGAGAATTTGTTAATATTTATTTTTTTTAGTTTTTTCAGTGGACACAACATCTTTATTTTTTGAGAGAGAGAGAGAGAGAGAGAGAGAGAGAGAGAATTTTTTTAATATATATTTTTTAATTTTCGGTGGACACAACATCTTTGTTTGTATGTGGTGCTGAGGATTGAACCGGGCTGCACGCATGCCAGGCGAGTGTGCTACCGCTTGAGCCACATCCCCAGCCCCTTTATTTTTATTTTTATGTAGTGCTGAGGATCGAACCCAGCACCCCACACATGCCAGGCGAGTGCGCTACCAGTTGAGCCACATCCCCAGCCCTGAAATTTGTCTTTTCAACTTAAAAATGTTATTTTTCTTTCTATTCATATATACAAGGGCTTACAACATTGTTTTTAACTGTTGTGTTTTATTCCCGGGTATAAATGGACTATGAGTTTTTCAGTCATTCAGTTATTAGTGGACAGTTGGACTGTTTCCAGTTTTTTTCTGTTATAAACAGTTACAGTGAACATTTTCATACAAGTATCCTAGTCCCTGAACATCTTATTTTCTACAAAAAGTTCTGCGCTCTCTATTTTTTCTTTGACTACAGTGAATGTTCTCAATAACTCTTTTTTCCCATTTTAGTTTTCTGTGAATGTGGCAATTTTGTTATGTCACACAGGGTTCATGATCTTTTATTTCCTTCTGTGTTGTATTGAGTAAGATTAAGGGGCCTTCTGACAGGAATCTCTAAACTATCATTTCTGATTCATTTCTACATTGAGATATTTGCTCAGTATTATGGAATTATGGTTTTCTATCTCATGGGACAAGGAGAGAACTAAATTCCCTAAGATGCTTTTCTTGACAAATACTTCCAGGTAAAATCAAGCTGCTAAATCTTTACCTTTTGTGTTTGATAGCCCACATTACCAAAAAATTCAAAGCTATCAGGGTAAATTAGCATTCTAGCCCTTAAGAAGGGGTCAGCATTTAGGTCCTAAAAATATTCTTTTTAATTTTTTTTTGGTATGTGTAGATGGACAGCATGCCTTTATTTTATTTATTTGTTTTTACACAGTGCTAAGGCTTGAACTCAGTGCTTCACACATACTAGGCAAGTGCTCTGCCACTGAGCTACAGCCCCAGCCCTAAAAATCTATTCTTAATGATTCCAAAATATCCATAATTCTCTTTGCATTACATCACTCTTTAGTGGTATGTAGAACTTTTGGTATATAGAAATTTTCTTTCTGTGTCTAGTGATTGAGCTTGAAAGAAAGTCACAAAGCATGCATTAACTGTTTCACCAACTATTTAAGGAAATGGCAAGAGTCATTAACATTTATTGGTGTCTTAGATGCAGTATGTAATTAGATGCACTGTGTAATTTAATCTTTAAGAACAAATATTAAAGGTGAATATTGTCTTCATTTTATATAAGATATAACTAAGCATGGAAATAAAAAGTAACTTTCTCCTAGCCTGATTCAACAAGCATTGTTAGAGACTACATTATGTCCTCTCAAAATTCACCCATTGACGTCTTAACCTCTAGTGAGACTGTGTTAGGATATAGAGGCTTTAAGGAGGTAATTAAAGTTAAATGAGGTTATAAGTCTGGGACCCTAATCTGATAGGACTGTTGTCCTTATCAGAAGAAGAAGAGATGCCAAAGCTTTCACTCTCTGTTTTTGTACTGAGGAAAGACCATATGAGGACACAGCAAGAAGACGACCTTTTGGAAGCCAGGCAAAAAGACCTCATCAGAAACCAAACCTACTGAAACCATCATCTTGTGGCTTTCATTTAATAATTACACAGACTTTCTACTGTTAGAGATACTTAGGGAAGAGCTGCTTTGGCTAACAGGATCAGACTTGCATTTTGAAAAACTCACTCAAACCCTTTGTTGGATAATTATTTTGAAAGGAAAAATGGATGCAAGGAGAATAAGAAACTGTTCAAGTTAGAGATGATGGTAGCTTAGACTGGAGAGATTGCGGTAGAAATGGTGATGTGACAAACTCATATTTTGGGGATAACAGTTTAAAGGACTTAATGGTAGTAGGAATTGATAGGTAAGGTATAGGAGATAAGGGAGAGAAAGATATCAGGATTGCCTTATGATTTTGTATTGTTTTATTCTGTTTTATTTTGTATTATCATATGACTGTGATACCATTCACCAAAATAGGGCAAAATGGAATAGATCAAGAATGAGTGATCATGAATTTGGCTTTGTAATTGTTGAGTTTGAGATCTTTAAGACATGGATATAGAAATGTCAAATAACAGGCTATCTAGATGAAGATTAAAGCTTTAAGCATGGATGAAATAGTCTAGAAGGAGAGCTGAGCTTTGAAGAAGATTCAAGAATTGCCAGTCATTCAAAGAATAAATACTACTTAGCCAAACAAACTAATTTATGTCAAATTTTGCCTCTTGACATCTATAGTGTGACTTCTGTTTGAGGTAAGTTAGAAAGGACCCAGGGCATAGACAGTGGCTAGAAGAAACATTCTGTGAATGACAATAGAACACCATTCCTACACAGATTGGAAAACTATTCCTTGGGATGGGAGAAGGAGAGACAGAGGGTAGGCAAGGAGCCCAGAGGTGTATAATTCCCAGAGACAGAGAAATAATTCTGAGTGCTTCTTTTTGGGTGAGTGTCCTAAGGAGTTGAGATGATCCCATGGGAAATTGGGAGGGTGAAAGGATAGAGAGCTTTATATCCTAAATGTCTATTTGGATCCTCAGAGTGGCAACAAAGTCTACAAGAGAAAATAATTTGATAGAGAACATGCAGAGTAGTATGAGGGACATCTTAAACTGACAGATGGCCAATGATCCCTAGGTGTATTAGCCCTTGGCAAGGATGTGCTTGCTTTCCCATTCACTGTCAATCATATGAATTATGGTTATCAAGGTAATATATGCCTCTGTTAGCACCACTACAATAAAATACCTGACATAGTTAATTTATAAATATAAAATATTTATTTTGGCTCACAATTTTAGAGGTTCCAGTCCAAGAGTGGGCAGACTCATTGCCTTGAGGCTTGAGTGTGCCAGAAAGCAATGGTAGGGAATGTGTGTTGGAAGAAGACACTTATCTCATGGCCTAGAAGCAAAAAAGAAGAGGAAGTGGTCGGGACCTAAGGATCTCCCACTAGGCCCCACCTTCTAAAGTTTCCATTACATCCCAATAGCGCCATCCTGGAGACTATTCCTTTAACACAAGGGGCTTTGGGGGATATTTAATATTCTAACTTTAGTAGTGTTTTCACCATTTCCATGTAAATATTCAATATTAAAACAATAGAGTAAAATATCACTATTTTACAGTCCCAAAATATATTTAAGCATTACAATTATTGTGTTGGACATTTTGTGTGTTACCTGCTTTTATTATATCGCCTTTTGATGCAACTGGCTAGAATGGACTCTTTTGCTTACAACTATGAATTCTGAATTATGTCCTAAGAATCACAGAATTTTGCAGCTGATAGGATACTCAGAGCCTATTTCTACCAATATCTCAATAACCCATTCTCCTCTCTCCCATTTGAATGGTTTTTACTCAAAAATTAAATTATCCTTGACTTGTTGACCTGTTTTATAAATAAGACATAAAATTGTTAATTATTTGGAACTAAAAGATTCAAGACAAAGACCAAAATTAATATTATATTTGCTCTTGACATAATATTGATAAAATATAAAATTTTCATCAGTATTTTTAAAATATTAAAATAGATATTATCTATTACTAAATTCTTTGTTCTAGGTTGAATGATCCTTATATATTCTTCTCATTTTCATGATGAATCAAGTGCAGCCCAGCAATGTGAATGAATACTCTCTCTAGGATCCCATAGGTAAATAAAGGCAGAACTTAGATGAGAACCTGCCTCTAGGTAACAGTGCACTTTATCAGGCACTTAAGAGAGATATGCCACCTGTCTGAGTCATTAGCATATGAATCATCCACTTGTTAAGTGTTTACTGTGTGCCTGGCACTGAATCAGGCACTGGGGATATACCAATGAATAAGATGCATAAGGTCCTGCCTTCATGCTACTGGAAACAGATAGCAAATGAAAAAAAAAAAAGAGATGAAAATAATTTGGGGTGATGATGGATGATGAATTAAATAATCATATAAAAATCAAAATGTAGGGGCTGTACAGAGAGGTTGTTGCTTCTTCAAAGTGGGCAGTCAAGGAAGGCCTCACTAAGGAAGAACTTTGAGCTGGGACCTGAGAGCCTGGAATTGCAAATAATTCAGGGACAGGACACTCTAAAAAGTGATGAGTGAGGGCAAAGTCCCTATACTTGAGGCAAAGTGTGCATTGGAGGAACAGCAAGATGGTGATGGAAACACAGTACAAGATGGAAACAGTGAGGGAAGCAGAAACTAGATAATATAAAACCTGTTAAGGAAGGAATCAGGATTATTTTCCTTGATTCATTGGAAACACAATAAAACCTTTGAGAAAGGGAACAACATAATCTGATTTACTTTTTAAAAAGATCATACTGGCTTTTGCCTAGAGAATATATGTTACAAGGGACAAAAGCAACCTGATTTCTAATGTACATGGTTTTATTTGTTTATTTCTTTGATTGTTTATGTCAGGTTAGTGTATAGACCTAATGGGAAAGACTAGAGAAAATGAGCTGAAGGCCAAGTTCATTTATATTTTGTAATAATTATAATAATGAGAGACTAATACAGGTTTAGAGGACAATAACACAACTAACAACTTTTGGTATACTAGGGAGATGCAAACTTCGGACTACTGAATTATACATCAAAAATTCTATGTCATTCTGGGCACAGTGGCACATGACTGTAATCCCAGCAACTTGGGAGGCTGCTACAGGAGAATCACAAGTTAAGGAATAGTCTCAGAAACTTAGTAAGGCCTTAAACAAATTAGTGAAACTCTGTCTGAACATACAAAATAAAAAAGGACTGAGGATGTAGCTCAGTGGCAAAGTGCCCCTGGCTAAATCCCCAGTACCAGAAAAAGCTATGTCTTATAACCACACCATCATACTATGACAAACTTAAAATATTTAACTTTCTATATTGAAAGCGTCAGTGTAGTAACTTTTTTCTTCATATCAGTTTCTACCACATATATACATATTAATTTAATGATAGTTGAATGCTAAGATTGCTCAGCATAATAGATGACATTGGCTCTGAATTGAGATAATCTGCCAATTAAATAATATATTTTTCAGAAGTGCTTAACTATAGAAACTATAAAGACTCAGAGTGGGTTCATTAAAGTGGAATTGGAAGTCAATGTTTGACAGCTCTCTTTGAGCCAATGAGAGTGCAAAAGATGTCTTCAGTAGCATGCTGGACTGGTCTTGTCAAATAGGTTCAAGGCTAGATTGTGATAAAGTGCAATTGTTAAATAATTTTCTCTTCTATGTTTTCCGTAGAACTCAAATTCTATCCAAAATAAGAGTTTAAAAGCAAACTCTAGTGCTGGCCAAATGAAAGCAGAAAAGTTTAGTCTCACTTTGGCTAGAATCCTCTCCATTAGAGACAAATAAGGAATTTAACAGTAAAATAAATAACTTTATGCTGAGCATGTTTCATTCTTACCAGTAATAATACTGGCGCCAGGTGATGAGCTAGTGTTCAGCATGAAATCTCAATTGATTGTCTCTCCAAACCTCTCAAGAAGATATTAACATGTAGAACCAAAAGAATAGGACGTTATACTCCATATATGTATATATCAAAATACACTCTACTGTCATGTATATCTAAAAAGAAGAAATAAAAAAATTAAAGACATGATTTTTTTCACTTTTGTACATGAGGAAATCAATCAAGGTGAGTAAGTAGTTTGTTTGGATTCATTAAGATATTTAGTTACAAAAATAGGTACAGAGTTGAATTTTTCCACCCTTACTGCATTTTCTCCATTGGATTGCAGTACCATTTGCCAGAAGTTATCCCCCCTCTGTTAACTCCAAGTAGCATCAGAAGGAGATCACCTGACAAGACCCACACTACATAAGGCAATGTTTTGAAAATAGGCCTTTTATTAAACTGCCAAAGTCCACAGTATTTTTCAACAGATCTCTGGTTTATCTGACAAAGTAATTTGCATCTTAGAAGGTGCAGAGTTGCATACAAACAAGTTCAAAGCCTGAGTGAACCTTTATAACTAATTCCCAGAAGCAAAGGAATCTTTGTTTTCTTTCTTTGCATAACAACTTCAAAATTCTAGATGTCCTAGATCATCTGACTTGATTTTTTTGTCCCCAGATAGAGTCAAAGGCAACAGAATCATGCACTAAGGGGTTGCCAGTGCAATAAAACATATTTGGTCAGGCATCTTTCTGTCCTAATTCAAAAAATGAATTCCCAGATTTCTTTTACTTGAAGGTTGAGCATAATAAATTACTTAGTGGCTGTGAAGATTTCCAGCATTCTAAGCAATAATACTATGCTAAGGATGAGGGTCCTCAATTTTTTATTGCCTCCATTCTGCTCTCATACCCTAACAGTACTGCCAAGATCTAAGTGCATGTCCCCAAGGTCCTGGTGCTAAGGATAGAAATAATTGTTCAATGAAGGCATGAATCTTTTCTGAAGATTGGGAAGAACTGGGAGCAAAATCCTTAATATATCAAATACACACAGATACATACACATATGTATCTGTGTGTATGCATATCATGATACCTTTTATCAGAAAAGAGAATATCACTAGGTCACATGATAGAAATTAGTTAATTGTATAGTTTTCTCCAATTGTTTTTAAATTAATTTCCTTAGGATAATCTTAGCACATTAAAAGGTGAATAAAATGCATATCCATTTTATCATATTACTAGGATCAAGAAAAACCATTTTGCTATCTGACCAACCACTAAACAAAAATTTAAGCAAAAACACAATTTGCCCAACAAACATCTACTAACATACTACCAGACAATGCCAAAAGAAACATTTGATAGATTCAGAGCATGCCTAAGTCCTTGCCCTGACTGATTTTTGAATCTGCTCAGTTCTGATCTCCCCATTCAGACCCAATTTGTCCTGAAACTGTGTGACTAATGTTGATTCATTAAATAAATAGTTATCAGGTACTTACCAAGTATCAAGACCCTGGGATATATCTGATCCAGACAGATAAAGATCTTCATCAGAATTTGCATTCCAGTGTCCAAGGAAAATACTTTGAATGGTGTTGATTATCCTTTTAACAGAAGTAATTTGTGGAACACGAGAGTAGAATTAAATTACAAGAAAATAATTTTTAAACTGATTAAATTGTTAAGTAAAAAATACTTGGTAGTACTTTTCAGTAGATTTTTTACAAAATAATACATAAAAACAGAAAATAGGTATGTTTTGTTTACAAATCATGATTTATATAAGTGTAAAAGAGTCTCCATTTGAAGCACAAACACCAGTTAACACAAGATTGGAAAGGGTACATACAGTTGATTACTTCTTCCCTTACACAGACACTCATTCCTTAAATTTGTTGAATGGCAATGTATTATTTTTTTAAATTAAAGAAATTCAATACAGATTTATTTAAGGATTAATTTCACCTACTTTCAAATCATGTGGGTTATTCTTTTTCATTAGTATGATTAGATTGCATATGTTAGCTCTTTCTTGAGGATATGAGAGTAAAAGTAGTCTTGGAATTTGTGTTGCTAAAATAAAATTTCTTAAAAAAAAGAAATTTCTAGGAATAGAATATCCAACAATTCTGTCATGGCCATATCTCATTGCATGATATATGTATTAAAGGAAACATAAATAAATAAATAAATGAGAAGAAAACAAAGAGAAGGTAAAGGTTTTAAAAAATGAAGATATTTCTAAAAATGTCAGTTAAAATAACCTGTCATTTAAATGTCCTTTCAAAGAAAACCATGGCTCAATTTCAATCAAAGCATCATGTAATAAATATTTACTCAAAAAGTAATATTCCACATGTGTAAGACGATGAGACTTCTCATATGCTGGATTTTATGAATCCTTTAGAAGGCTTTTCTGTTCTCACCTTGGCCTCCCATTCCACTTGAAACCATATTTCTCCTACACCTTGGATTTAAAAAACATTAAAAAAGAGAACATAGTTAAATCTATAATAGTTAAAACAAAACACAAAAACCAAAACTCCTGTAAGAAGTGACATACTAAATAAAATACATATTACTGTATACACATAAACCTATATAGTTCTTCTTGTGTACTGTAGATTTGTGTTATGAATATATTTGAATAAGTGTTTTGTAGTGTTAGAGTGTTAGCCCCTTCTCATTATGTTATCAAAAGCTGCGTCCTTGTCCCTGATGTCAATTCAATTAGGAAATCATGTTTATATATATATATGTGTGTGTGTGTGTGTGTGTGTGTGTGTATAATATATATTTAGTTGTCAGTTTGTCAGTGGACCTTTTTATTTATATATGGTGCTGAGAATCGAACCCAGTGTCTCACACATGGTAGGCAAGTGCTCTGCCACTGAGCCACAACCCCAGCCCAAGAACATAGTTTTGAGAAAAAAGAAAAAGAAGGTTTATTTCTTTGCTAGCAAAGGAGAAGTGCAAGGGACTCCTGTTCCACAGGCTGTGATTCTGCCTATCAAGGAGAACAGAGGGTTTTTAAAAGAGGATTCAAAGACTTTATTCTAGTTGTGCCCTAGTGTGTGTGTGTGGGGGGGGCGTTCCAAGGGGCACCCTGATATTGTGTTGAAATTCTCTTGTTAGTTTGAAAGAAAGTCACTTCCTAGATCTCCTAGTCATTTCCTAGATCTTCAGGGTGACATCACCTTCCTATGGTGGTTACATGTTCAAGGACAAATAACTAGGCCTAAGATGAGGAAGAAAAGATAACTCTGTTTCCCTAATCCTATTAAGGATAGGGAGAGGGAGAAGAGAGAAAAAAAAATGTCCCTTTAATAAACGCCTCAGTGGGGCTGGGGCTGGGGCTGTAGCTCAGTGACACAGCACTTGTCTAGCCTGTGTGAGGCACTGAGTTCAATCCTCAGCACCACATAAAAATAAATAATAAAATAAAGGTCTGCTCTCCATACACAACTACAAAAAATTTTAAAATAAAAAGCCTCCGTGGCAGAGCAGCAAAGCATAAGGCAGACCACTGTTACATTTCCTCACTGTCAAATTTTACATTCCATTTCTATGAAAAAGTGAGCAATGACATCTCCAAAGTGCTTCCTGTTGAGAGAGAGCAAAACTGAGGGGCGGGGGAGAAGTGACCCGAAGTCCTTGTTCTCTATCTGGTGGGGCATGGACAGTTTGAGATATCAGATCAGTCTAGAGGTCCATAGTGTTAGTTGGCAGGTTATTGGACAAGGCATACATAGGGCAAGGATCATGCTAGCACACCAATAAAAAAGATAGCAAAGTATTACATTTTTGTAAACAATCAGCACAAAAGCAATTAGTATTTCAGGCAGTCTCTGAAATTCAGGACAAACTCATGACCCTAGAGTCCTTTGTGATAGTTGTTGTTAGGCACTCCCAAGAAAGAACACTTCCTTTATAGCCACCAGCTTTACTTACTTTTGGTAGGGTTGACTCAACTGTCCTCTCAGGTTATACTCCTAAATATCCATGTAGGACTGTGCTTTTGTTATAATCTTCTGCCGGGTGTTTAAGACCAAATTGGTCAGCATTGACCTTGTTCCTATCTACTACTTACTAAAATCCAGCTGAGATTTTTCAGGGACATTCTTGGGAACTTGTGAGAAGTCTTTTGGCTCCTTTATCTTGCCTTCTGCCAGGATGGTCAAGGTCTTGCTGACTACAATTGGCTTCACTTGGAAGCATCAGAGATTTTCACTTTCCAGTGACCCTCCTCTATGCAGAATATGAACTGGTGAGCTTCATGTTCTCTACAGTCCTCTTGATCCCCCTGATTGAGAGGTCAGGTGACCTTCAAAGGTTCATAACATTCCCTGTGTCCTGGCTGACCTTATATGGCAAAATACTAGCTGTTTTTTTCATTGGTCCTTTTACTTCCTTGAATTTGGTGTCCACATTCTCAGTTTTAAATATCAAGTAGGCCAGTCTTAAATTGGGGGTAATGAGTTTAACTTCTATGTCTATAATTTTACAGTTACCTGTTTCATTTAATTGGTTTCAGTATTAATACTAGAAGTTAACCTTATATCCTATCTGTCCTGTAGGTTATAGTTTATTTCCTCAAATTAACTCAGGTTGTTCTGTTAGAAGGAGTACCTCTGCAAAACACCAACAGGCAACAGTTAAAATGTATATAAGGCAAATACAAAATAAAATTAATAAGAGCAAAAACATATTCGATTTGTATGGTATCTATGAATCAAGAAACATTATTTTTACAATCTTCAACTTTTACCTAGTTATGTATTATATCCCATTTATTTGGAGATCACAGTAATCTTTACAACAAAAATCTGTCCTTTGAACATAATTTAAAATGAGCCTAAGCCATTCTAAGGAGTAAGGTGAGAGGCAGAGCCTTATCTTAGGTAAGGCAGGTCTCTTGACAAAAGGCACACACACACAGAGCAACATTACTTCTGAAACATGAATCAAACAGAAGCTGAGACAGCTTTTAACTTTATTTTTGTAGAAAAAGTGGCAAAATGCGTCCATGCAACTTTTAAACAGATTGAGTTTTCCTTATCATCTTTCAAAAATACATTTATATTTCCATTCCAGTATAAAAAGTAACTTAATTTCTCTATATATGCGTATATGCAGATACATGTTATTGATAACAGGATACCTTTATCCAGTTACACAACATTAAGTGATAACCCTCAATTAAATTTGTTATTCTTATAAATCTAAAAGAGATTATTACAACAGAAAACTTTAGTTTGGAGAAGACCAGCTTGGAAACATGTTCTCAAAAGCTTTATGTTTCAAAAGACTTATTTACTAGAAGAATATGAATATATCTAATATATAAAGAAGTCACTAGTGGTTAGTGTCACAATTACACAGATATCCTTATATTAACTAGGTTTAACTTTTAAAGTAAAAATTTAGAATCCATAGTGTATGATAATGATCATTATGGGTCTGTATAGTTTAGGGTTGCTAGAAGAAATCAAAGGATAGTTTTAAACTCTTACACATTTAGGAAACAGTATTAATAATCAGAAATAGAGTTAGTCAAAGCATGCAGATATAAACCATTCTTCAAATGGCAGTGTGGTTGTTTCATCCAAAATACAACGTATAAAAAAGAGCACTTATTGGTTACCTTGCCTGTAAACCTACATAAAACTTTATTTTATAAACTTTTACAGAACCTTTAGACAGCACTCATACAAATATATTTAGTTTCAGATATATACATATCTCCAGTCATATATATTTAGGTTATTCATGAAAACCAAGCCTGATCAAAATTCTAAATCATTTTTTCTGACAAAGAAAAATCCTAAAAGCAATGGACATTACACTTTTAATATTTTATAGCTCTTAAGTTTTGCACAGATTGGTACTCATCAGTATAAATAGGCAGAAGAGGGATAAATTGTAGGGTATCTGGAAAAGCTGACCCAATTCATATTTTAAAAATTTGTCCAGAAGAGAAGGGATCTCCATTAATGCATCTTTCTCAGGGTGCTTTTTTTTCTTCCTGGGGCAAGTTATTTCCTCCTTAAGCAAAATTTTGGCTAAGATAACATTGATCAGTTTTCTTGGGGTCCCTTTGGCCCAAATGGCCTTACTCACCTTTAGTAGACTTCTAGCAGAACAGGCTCTATTTCCTTTTCCTGGAAGGCATTTGCAAAGGTTGTTGTTGCTTTGGGGTGAGAATGTTATCTATAAATTTAATTTATACAACAAATTTTATCCTGGGACAGGAATTGGACCATCTGACATATACAAAATAAAACCTGTGCCTTAATCTTCTTTTCCCCTCCCAGTTTGCATTAAAGGGGTTGGAGCACAGGATATTGCTGTTTGATCAGTCTCCTCTCCTTTATCATCATCACAATGCCATCAACTTTAAACAAGTTCCCTACTCTCAATTGTACCCACAGAGTCTTTTTTTTAAACAGGGTATTCTGTACAGTAAAGGTTACATTGACTGTGCAGAAACAATTAGTGACCAATCTCTGAAGAAATCAGCAGGGCCAAGACACAGGCACCTGCATACGTGGGGACTCCAGGAGGACCCTGTATTTTAGCTCTGTAGGCAAAGGCAGAGCTGCACCCAGATGTATCCCCTGGGCAAATGGAACATCCTGTCATATCTTAAAAGGGGAGACTATTTCGTCCTCAGGTTATAATTTAACAGTACTGGAGCCCATTGCCATGTTTTTTGTGACTGGCATCTTTAATGCCCCATCCCCATAAGATAGGCCAGCTAATCATCAGATAATGGGGGCAATGGGCCCCAATTAAGGTTTTTTTTCAAATATAAAGGCCACCCTGTGAGGTAAATCATTCTAGTCCACTCCTTTTAAGGGGGTAAGAGAAATGGGGGTAGCCCCAAATGGAGGTTACATAAAATTTCAGACTCAAGGACTAAATGTGCACAGCCAATTAGAAAGTCATGAGCCAAGCCAATAGCCTTGGTACCCTCCCAACATCTGTACAACATAGATTCTAACAATTAACCCCAATGCTTTTTAATGTCTGTTCAGCATGGTCTCTGATCAATGCCTTTATCCAGAAGCTATAAGTTCCCAGATTAGTACACTCAAGTGGAAAAGTCCTTTGCTAGGTTTCCTCTTACATCACCAGAACTCCATCTTTTCTCCTCTCATTCAAACAATTTTTTTCCTTTCATTTTTGTCTTCTGCTACCATCTGTGGATTTTATTATTTGAACCTATGAGACAGGAAACAAGAAAGATATCAATGAAGGCTACAGCCCACGTAGATTTTACCCATCAGTAGAAGAAGCAAACTGAGTCCTGTTCTCAAACTCCTATTTTATTCCCAGGGGCAAAAAGTGGCTAGAAGCCAGAGTAGAGTTTGGTCCTCTTTTCCCATTTCCTTATAGCCTAGGCAGCTCTCCTAGATTTTTTCTTTTCCTTCAGCCAAGGACTGGTGTCTCTGACTCACAACTGGATGATTTGCAGCTGCCTGGGGCCAGGCTGCAAAGCAGTTCTGGGACTGTCAGCACTAGGTTAAAAGGATTTAAATATTTTTAACCCTTTCTTCTGGTGTCCTGCTATCCTCGTGTTAGGGGACGGACAGATGAGGATCTTAGGAACACGATGTTAAAAGTATAATTTTATAAAATGGGCCTTCTGTGCTGACCCTCACATGCTTTCTTTTCCAAGAACCAATTTACCTATAGCCCTACCTGGCCTAAGTGGACAGGATATGTCACATTCCTCAGCAAACTATCTGTTAACTGCAGGAGAAATGCAGGCCCAAAATAATGTTGATAAGCAAAACCCAAGTTACCCTGAAGAGGGAGACTTTTGTGACCAGATCCTAAAACCTAGGAGACAAAAATAGTCCCTCCTAACCATAAAATCTATAAGAATGGATGATTAAGAATCCAATTAGAACCAGTCAGCACGGGCCAAGGTGACCCACAGTTGCCATGCCAGTGGGTCCTTACAAGTCTGATGTCATCTTACTGTCAGTCAAAAGTGAAGAGGTGGACCTCGGCAAGGATTTCTAGTAGGACCCCCAATAAAACTGGAGTGCAGGAGAGGTACATTGTCCCTCTCTTCTCCAAGAGGACCCACTGCCTCTCCCTTGAGAATGTCCACTTCCCCTTTTCCTATCCCTTCAATAATTCATTTCTGTCACTCTGAGTGATGTGTCTGAAATCTTCCTGACTTGGTCAAGTATTGGGGCTTGAAAAGGGGGAGGGTCTTTGCATCACCTCAGTTTCTCAGAAGGCTCTGTAATACTTGTACAATGGAGGCAGCACCTTTCTGCACCCTCAAGTTAGTTTTTGACTGCTTAGAGTCCTTAGTATGCAATTGCATGCATGCCTGTAATACAGAATTTCTTCCATTTACTTTTATCTCTGACAGACCAACTCCAACTCTAAGATTATATAATAATTCAGAAAAGCATTCAAAGGATGCATTGTTACAGTAAAATATTATCTTTTTCTTAGACAGATTTATACTTATAAGTGGCCCATCCAGCCAAGATCTTTCCCAGTGTTACTGAAATCTCAGTCCCTGTCCCCAATGCCAATCCTATAATGAGGACACAGTTTTGAAAAAAAGGAAAAAGAAGTTTTATTGCTTTGCTAGCAAAGGAGAAACACAGGGGACTGCTGTCCCAGAGGCTGTGATTCTGCTCATCAGGGAAAACAGAGGGCTTTTAAAGAAACTATTCAAAGGCTGCATTCCAGGTGTGCCCTGACAGGGGGTACCAGGTAAGCCCTGATGGTGTATTGAAATTCACTTGTTAATTTGGGAGATAGTCACTTCTTAGTTCTTCTGGTGACATTTCCTTCCTGTGGAGAATAAATACCTCAAGGTAATCTTGTTCTTTGGAGAAATGGAAAAGAAAAACATGTGCCTTTTAAAATAAGCAGCCAGGGCTACATTCAAAAAATGAAGTGGACCAGTGTTATGAAACTACCTATAGGATCAATGCAGTATTTCCCATGTCTTAAAGGACCAGTAACAGCAGATACAAACAGAAAGACATATAAAGAGAGGATCCCCCAACCCATGGCCAACAGATGGAAAACCTTTAAAACAAAGCAGATTGGGGAAAAATCCCCCTAAGTTCCCAACTCCACTTAACCATGACTTCTACACCAGTGATGCCACAGGTATTATAAGGTCCTTGCTTAGCATCTAGATGGCCATCTTAAGTGACATCTGCCATTTTAAGGAAAAAGTTTCTCTTTTCTGCCCTAGGGCCTTTCTGAGAAAGACTCACCAATGCCTCATACCAACCCAACCCTTAACTGCCCGCATTAGGACCCATCAGGCTCTGATTCCTGAGCCTCCCCGATAAAAGTCCCAGAACTCAAGCCTGTTTTGCCTCTCTTTCCTATAGAGAGATGGCCTTTATTTGTCAGCTCTGAAAAATAAACTCTCGTGTGTATCTCTTCCTGGTGTCATAGTCTCAGCAGCAACTGTCCCCTTGGCCCCTCTGCCCTTCTCCCCTCCTACGCAAGGTGGCTAGAGTAGATGGTGTAATCTGGGTTCATGTGCCTTTCTCTTTGTCAGCTCTTTCACAGTTGAAAAATCAGCTTGGGTCCTATACTTCAAGCCCCACCACATGTATCAAAGAGTTTCAATATCTGACTCAGTCATATAATTTGACATTCCATGATGTCCATGTGGTCTTGTCTAACACCCTCCTGCCTGAGAAGTGCAGGTGTGTTTGGGAGGAAGATAGAAATTATGCTGGTGAGGTACAACAGACTCCCCTGCCCATCTGATTGGCACTGAAGCAGTCCCTGATAGGTACCCCAATTGGGATTATAATTTGCCTAGAGGAGTAACTAGTAGAAACCAATTCATCACTTTCCCCATGGCAGGACTTAGAAAGGCAGCCCATAAGGCTATCAATTATGAAAGGCTCCAGGAAATCTTCCAAATTAAGAATGAAAACCCTTCAACATTTCTAGACCACCTGACCAAGGCTGTATTACAACATACTAATCTGGGCCCTGACACTCCAGATGGGAGACAGCTACTAATGACCTACTTTTTCTCCCAGAGTTTCCCCGATATCAAGGCCAAACTAAGGCACCTGGAGAGGGGGCCCCTAACTCCCCAAGCTGAGGTTCTGGAAGTGGCCTTTAAGGTGTATAACAAGAGAGACCAGAAGGCCTGGAAGCAGAAATATCAGATGCTCACTCAAGCTGTCCGTCTGGCATTAGCATCTGTCCCTGGTCCCACTGGCTCACGGAAGGGTCCCTCAGGATCTCCTGGACCATGTTTTAAATGTGGTCAGATGGGTCACTGGGTTTGTATATGTCCTTAGCCTCGTAAGCCTCCAGGCCCTTGTCCTAAATGGCATCAGAAGGGACACTGGGCCATTGACTGTCCCCAGGCTATCATGGCCCCCAGCCATCCAGCCCTTCTGGTTCCCTTTTCTAACTCTTAGGACTGGCTACAGAGGACTGACAAGGCCCAGGTCCCCATCACCTGACCACTACCATCACTCCACGGGGACCCAGGATAACTCTGTGTATTTCAGGTTAGGCCTGTCTCCCTCCTCCTAGACACTGGGGCTACATGCTCAGTCATCAAGGAGTTCTGAGGGCCTACTGCTCATTCTATGACCTTTATTGGTGGGGTAGAGGGTAAACCCTACCAGCCCTTAGATACCTAGCCTTGTTTGCGTTTTTGCCTTTCTAATTTTTACTCACTCCTTTTGGTCATTCCACAGTGCCCTGTTCCCCTTATGGGAAGGGACATCCTCACAAAGTTGGGGGCTATGCTTTCCTTCTCCCCTCATATACGCTTCCATCCACACTCCCCTGCCGCTCCCCTGATCCTCACCCTTACTTACCTTAGAACCATCCCCTATTCTGTCTTCCAGTGCCTTCCTATTCCCCCCTTCTGAGGTGGACCCTACTGTCTGGGATGTTTCTAGTACTTCTATTGCCTCACACCATGAGCCCCATTCACATCCGTCTCAAAGACCCCCTCCATTTTCTGGCCCAATCACAATACCTGATCTCCCAACAAAACTCCTGGGCTTACAGCCTATCATTCAAGACCTCTTGTGAAAGGGATTCCTTAGACCTACTCATTCCCCGTATAACACCCCCATCTTGGCAGTATAAAAGACTAATGATTCCTACTGCATGGTCCAAGATCTCCATTCCATCAACTCTGTGGTCATCCCAATCCATCCTGTGGTACCAATCCTTATACCCTTCTCTCCACCATTCCTTCTGGGACCTCTTACTTCTCAGTACTAGACCTGAAGGATGCCTTTTACTCTATCCCTCACCATTATGACTCTCAAGACATTTTCACCTTTACATGGACAGACCCTGAGTCTTATAACTCCACTCAGCTGACGTGGACAGGTCTCCCCAAAGGGTTCCAAGACAGCCCTCATATCTTCAGATAGCCCTTGGCTAAGGACCTAGCATCCGTACATCTCACTCAGTCTCTGGTGCTCCAGTATGTTGATGACCTCCTTCTTTGCAGTCCCTCCTTGGAGGTCAGTCATCAGGATGCCTGTAAACTTCTGAACTTCCTTTCTGCCCATGGCTATAGGGTTTCTCCATCCAAGGTACAGCTTTCCTTGGCAATGATAACACACCTAGGCCTCCTCCTTACCCCTACACACAAAGCCATTATGGTTGATAGAAAGGGCCTTATCACTAATATACTAATGCCCTCTACTAAGGAAGAAATTCTCTCCTTTCTAGATATGGCAGGATTCCTCAGAGCTTGGATTCCTAGCTACTCTATATTGGCTAAGTCTCTATATGATGCGGCCTGGGGCCCACTCTCTGAACCCCTATTGCACTCTGTTACAAAGCCCTTTACCAGGCTCCAGCAGGCCCTCCTCCAGGCCCCTGCTCTCCAACTCCCTGATCTCACATGCCCATTTCACCTTTACATGGCTGAAAAGCAGGGATTTGCTCTAGGGGTCCTCAGACACATGCTGGGGCCAACCTTTGCCCCTGTGACTTATCTATCCAAGGATTTTAACCCTACTGTTAGGAGATGGGCCCCTTGCCTATGAACGAAAGTAAGCAGGAGCCTCTCTACTCATTAACAAGTCAAAGAAACTCATCTTTGGGGCTCCACTCCCCATCCTGGCTCCCCATCCCCTAAAGGAACTCCTCACCTACACGGGCTTCCATTCCTTACCCCCGTCACCTTTTATCTCCACAGGTTTCCCTGGTGGAAAATCCCATCTTACTTTCCACATGAGCTCACCTTTAAACCCTGCTACTCTCCTCCCCACTCCTCAGGACTCTTCCACCTCTTCTCCTCTTACCCATTCATGCACTGAAACTCTGGAGGAGCTTCTTCCACATCCCTCCACATACAGAAAGGCCCTTACTCCAGGCAACATACACAGGGTTCACAGATGGCTCCTCCTTCCTTCAGGAGGGAGTTGGTTGGGCAGGGCATGCTATAGTCTCTCTAACCTCAGTTGTAGAAGTGGTTCCCCTCCCCAGTAATACATCCAGTCAGCAGGCTGAACTTGTTGTCCTCATCGGAGCCTTCACTTTGGCAAAGGGAGCCTCCCTCGATGTCTACACTAACTCCAAATACCCTTTCCACATACTTCTCTCCCACTCTGCTATTTGGAAGGAGTGTGGATTCCTTACCACCCCAAGGGAACTTCAATTACTAATGCCCCCTTTATCTCCTATCTCCTTCAGGCCTCAAAGCTTCCCACTGCCATTGGAATCTCACCTTGTAAATCCTATCAGACAGACACTTCTAACCACTCCCCAACAAGCCCCCCTTTCCTCTCAACTCTCCACAAAATGGACTGGACCCTATTGGGTCATTCTTACCACTCCCTTGGTGGCCCGCCTTGAGGACATCCCATATTGGGTTCATAACTCCCATTTAAAATAGTTTTCTCTGATCTTTTATACAGTGACACCCACAGGCCCTCTCAAGCTGTGTTTCTCCAAGGCTGGAACCTCCATCTTCCTTCAGTCTCTGTGGACCACAAGGATACTGCAGAAACATGAGTACCATCCTTCCCCTTTTCATTTTTGCCCTCCTCCCTTATTCTGCACTAACCTCCCAGGGACCATTACCAGGAGTTTCCATTCCAATTTCTAGGAGACCTACAGCATCTAACTCAAACCAAACTAACCATAGAATCCTAGCTTGATTGTTTAGCTGCTGAGGTTCTGCAGAATTGAAGGAGCCTTGATCTTGCTGCCAAAAAAGGCAGACTTTGTACCTACAGGAGGAATGCTATTTTTTATGTCAATCAGTCTGGTATAGTAAAGGACAAGATAAAACAACTCCAACAGGGCCTTGAACACTGGAAACAGCAGCTCTCCTCTACTGAAGGATGGCAGCTAAGTGACCCCCACCTCCAGTGGGCACTTCCTTTCCTGACCCCTCTCCTTGTCATAGGCCTTCTCTTAACGCTACCCTCCCACCCCCCGCCCCGTGTCATTAGATTGGTTCATGACCAGATCCAAAAAATCTCTAATTAAACTATAAACCAGCTTTTGTTACAGGAATACCAATCCCTCACCAAAATTTGGGGCACCAGGATAGCATTCCACCACCACTCAACCTCCGGCATCATTCCAATGACATCCGGTGCCCCTAATAAGGGATTCAAATGCTGCCCCTTCCCAGCAGAAAGTAGTTATAGAAGATTGACCTATGTCCCTGTTCCCTAAGGGGCCCAATAAAAAAGTGGGGAATATAAGGTCCTTGCTTAGCATCTGGATGGCCATCTTAAGAGATAGCCACCATTTTAAGGAAAGAGTTTCACTTTCCCACCCAAGGGCCTTTCTGAGAAAGGCTCATCACTAACTCACACCAACACAACCCCTAACTGCCTGCAATAGGACCCCACCAGCTCTGATTCCTGAGATCCTCCCCTAAAAGTCCCAGAACTCAAGCCTGTTTTGCCTCTCTCCATTTATAGAGAGAGGGCCTTTATTTGTCAGTTCTGACAAATAAACTCTATTGTGTATCTCTGCCGGGCCTCTGTCTTTCATTTCACATTTACCTGTCTCTTGTTCCTCACTTTCCCTTCAGATATCCCTATGAAGAGGGACTAGATATTCCCACAAAGGGGAACTAGATGTGTAGAATCAAGGATCTCTGTGTGTACACTAGGGGAGCTTACCCGCTCAGTCCTTTCCTTTACTCACAGGAATAACTCTTCTGGTTTGACCCTAGGTCAACTCACCCATCTCCTAACTCAAGCAGATGGCTCTCAACAAGTTAGCCTTATATCCTCAGCATGGAAGCCAGGCTGTTGGAGTGCCAGGCCTGCTCAAGAAAGTTGAGAGGGATTGCTGCTCTTGGATCCCTTTGCAGGTCACTAATTTTGCTACAAAAAAAAAAAAAAAGGATTATTGCTTTGCTAGCAAAGGAGAAGCACAAAGGACTCCTGTCTCACAGGCTGTGATTCTGCTCATCCACAGGAACAAGGGGCTTTTAAATTTCTTAGAAAATTGGGAATGGAACCACCATTTGACCCAGCAATCCCTCTCCTCAGTCTATATCCAAAGGACTTAAAATCAGCAAAACATAGCCATATCAATGTTTATAGCAGTTCAACTCACAATAGCTAAACTGTGGAAACCAATCTAGATGCCCTTCAATAGATGAATGAATAAAAAAATGGCATCTATACACAATGGAATATTAATCAGCAATAAAAGAGAATAAAATCATGGCATTTGCAGGTAAATGGATGGAGTTGGAGAAGATAATGCTAAGTGAAGTTAGCCAATCCCCAAAAAACAAATGCCAAATGTTTTCTCTGATATAAGGAGGCCGATTCATAGTGGGATAGGGGCAGGGAGCATGTGAGGAATAGACGAACTCTAGATAGGGCAGAGGGGTGGGAGGGGAAAGGAGGGGTCATGGGGTAATTAATGATGGTGGAATGAGATGGACATTATTATCCAAAGTACATGAATGAGGACATAAATTGGTGTGAATATATTATGTATACAACCAGAGATATGAAAAATTGAACTCTATATATGTAATATATAAATAAAAAATAAATAATTAAATAAAAGTAAAGAGATGATTGAAAGACTACATTCCACATGTTCTTGTTGTAGTTGTAATTCACTTGTTAATTTGGGTGATAGTTATTTCTGAGACCTTCTGTACTCAAGGACACATAAATCTACCTAAAATGGGGAATAAAGGTGGTCCTGTTTCCCCTGAGATTAGGGCAGGGAACAGATTAGGGAGGGTCAGGGAGAAAGGAAGAGAAAGAAAGGTGTTCATTTTAAAAATGTTTCAGTGGCAGAACAGCAAGGGCTATATTCAAAGCATAACGTGGATCACTGTTACAACATGATGGGCAAATCAATGGAATAGAACAGAAAGTACAGTGCAAATACACAGGAAAGTACTGGCATTTCAACTTGATGGGGAAAAAATCATGTTTTATTTTTAAAATGCTCTTAGATCAACAGGATGTTATCTTGAATGTTTTTTAAAAATTAAATATACACAACACAAATACAGGAAGATAAATTCAGATAAATAAAATCATTAAATTACTATAAAATAATTACCAGTTGCCAATGAATGACTAGTAAATTAGATTACGTTTTTAAAAAAATTTAAATAAAAAAACTTTTTAAAAGGGCAAATATTGAAAAATAACTTGCAACTCATATCACAGACAAGTGCTTGAAATATGTAAATATTATCCTAACCAATAGCTTTCTCAAATTGATAAAGATGAATATCCTAATGCAAATGAGCAAGGGATATAAAAAGTTCTTTTCATTTATTTAAAAATAATTTAATTTTTAAATAAATGAAAAAATATTCAGCCTCACTTTTATAACAAGAAAAATATAAATTAAATCTACATGAACATATTTTTTAGGGTTAGAGAGAATCATTTATTTCATTGATTAGTATAGCAAGGTGGCTACCCTGCAGCCAGAGTAGCCAAGAAGTCAAGGGGTCATCAGCATGTACAGGATTGGAAAGTAGAAGCTAACACATTGATGGACTGGACGATGAAGTAATCTCTCATTGAGCCTTCACCAGTTTCTAGACAGTCAAAAATGTTTATATAAAGTTCAAAATGTGGCTAAAATGGTGTTAAATGTCCTCCCTGGGCTTATCCTTTAAGACAAATGCATTTTTATTTGTTCTTTTTAGTTATACATAACAGTAGAATGTATTTTGACAGGTTATACATACATAGAGCATAATTTATTCTATTTAGGAATAAACCCATTCTTGTGGTTAGACATGATGTAGAGTTCCCCTGGTCGTGTATACAAATACAAGGCTAGAAAGGTTATGGCTGATTAATTCTAATGTCTTTCCTAATCCCCTGCTTCCCTTCATTTCTCTTTGTCTAATCCAATGGATTTCTATTATTCCCCTCCCTAACCTCTCTTGCTTTGGATTACCATCCACAAATCAGAGAAAATATTTGGCTTGGTTTTGGGAGGATTGGCTTATTTCACTTGACATGATATTCTCCAGTTCCATCCATTTACCAGCAAATGCCATAATTTCGTTCTTCTTTATGACTGAGTAATATTTCATTGTGTATATCTAAGTCTTTTGGGTATAGACTGAGGAATGGGATAACTGGGTCAAAGGGTGATTCCATTCAAAGTTTCCTAAGGTACCTCTCTACTGCCTCACTTTTTTTTTGGTACCAGAGATTGAACTCAGGTGCACTTGACCACTGAGCCACATTCCCAGCCCTATGTTGTATTTTATTCTATTTAGAGACAGAGTTTCACTGAGTTGCTTAGTGCCTCACAGTTGTTGAGGCTGTTTTGAACTTGAGATCCTCCTGTCTCAGCCTCCCAAGCTTCTGGGAATACAGGTGTGTGCCACTGTGCTTGGCACCATACTGCTTCACTTTTATAAAAAAGAAATATAAATTAAATCTACATCAACATATTTTTATATCCTTCGGTTTGACAAAAATTAAAACCTCCATAATAAACTGTTAGCATGACTGTGGAAAACACTCTTCTATAGTGTTGTTGGGAGTTAAAATTGTTAGAACTCAACATAAGGCAATTTGTCAATATCTTTCAAAACTAAAAATGAATATACCATTTGACTAAGTTATTTCAAATATTCTTACAGAATGTTTCTAAGATTAAAATATTGGAAATAATTCAAATGTCTTTTAATAGGGAATATTTAAATGAATTAAAGAATATTTTCTCAATAAATACCTTGGAGTTATCTTTCCATAAAAAGCTTTATACAGCAATATACATTTATGTTAAAAAGAAACACACACACACACACACACACACACACACGATTAATAATACTGATAACACTTGCCCTCTCTACTCAAGAAGAAGAAATGGGTGGCTGAGACATAGAGCTAAGAGAAAGATTTTTCACAGACTTTCCTCAAAGCATATTTGAGGGGAGACAGAGGATCCTGAAAAGACCTGGGGATAAGGAGCAGAAGAAAAAGTATGTTTTGCCCTATATTTACATCTTAAGTATTCATACCATGCATTTGCAGTAAAGTTGATGAATTGGGGAATGTTGAACTTGAAGAAGATTCACCTAAGGCATGTTTGACAGTTGGTAACTGATGACCTGCCATTAAGAAATGTAGATCCATGCCTTTCTATATTTTAATTAATAGAAGTTACAACCAATGGATGATATCCACAAGGAGAAAAAAATGATGATTCAATATAAAGAAGAATTTCTGATCCTTAGAGCTCTCCAAAGATACAATATGATGACTTAGATTGTTGGGACTGTTCAAGCAAAGATTATGCACATCATAAAGGATATGAAATCTTCATTGAAAGATTGAGCTGGATTAGCAATTCCCAGTCTTCTCTCCACTCAAAGCAGATGATATTCACATGTGTAATTCATTCCCCCAGGCATAATCAGGCCTGTGTGTAATTCCCTGGCAGGAATCTACCTTTTTCTCTTTACTAATGAAGTGTAGTGGAAGCTAGATGTCAAGGAGAGTAATATTATTATGGGGATAAACTTGAATTGATTCCATTTGCAGATATAGATACAAGTAGAGACAGCCATAGTAACATAGATAAAAGTATACTACCATGGATACAGTTACACTGGAGAAAATCTTGGTGGTTTAACTAGTATTGCTAACAAATTACTTGTGACATAATTAATTTTAAAAACATATGATGTCTGTCTAAAAACTATGGGTAAAACAAAAAACAAAACCGGTCTTAGATCTTGCTACTACTCAAATTGTGTTCCACAGACCAGCAGGGCTTGCCTTACCTGTGAGCTTCTAACACTTGCAGACTCTCAGGGACTACTTCAGACCTGCTGAATCAGAATGTATTTTAACAAGATCTCCAGGTGAGTCATATGCATATTGAAGCTTTAGAAGCACTGGCCTAGATAAATGTTGAGTTCCTTCCAAGTGGAAATACGTGTAAATTTGACAGGCTGATATGATGTCAGTATCTGCATTAAAGCCTGGCCACAAGCCCCTGCTTCCATGCCTCCAAAATCTTGGACAATCTTTCATCCTTCAAGCTTAGCCATGCTACCAAAGAGGATAAGCTGTTTTCTGGAGAACAGTTGCTACTAAGCATTAAGTTGCTGACAGATTGTTTCCACACAAAATTGCATTTCATAACAGGCATCTGCTTTAACTTTCAAGATTCCAAGCATTAGTTGCAACAGTTTTGAAGTTGTTTTTTCATCTTCATATTCATCCTCATCCCCATGACTTTTGGCACATACCTAAAGATCTGTTGGAAAATAAAACCATAAACTGGCACTATAATTTGAAAGACAAGAGGCTTTGAAACTTTTCATTATGCTGTCAAAAAAGAAAAACGGTGCTTTTAAGTGTTCAATACTTTATGGTGGATTTCTAATGCATTACTCCATGTCTGCAGTGTGATACCAAGGCTTAATTTTGCAGCAATGCATTACTTATGCAGGCTTGTTATATGGGGGATTTTTTTCCTCGTAGTTCAAAACTAATCTGAAGCTGGCTTTCTGTGCTCTTGGTTCCTTGATGAAGAGACAATAAGAGGGACTTGTTTCTTTGTGAAAAGAATGGATCACTAAAGCAAGAAACCTACTGGAAAGTAATTAACCCCATGATAGATGGAGACCTACTTCCCTTGTGTCTCTTTGCTTTTCCCCACATTTTTAAAAGGAGAAATGTCAAGATGTCTTTGAAAATATTACCAGCATGAGCCTAAATTCATAAATTTATTTCTTCTATTTTTCTTTCCCTATTGTCTTTTCTATGGTCCCTCATTGTTTTGTTTTAAAGCCAGGGCATCTCGGTTCCTTCCTGACGTTCAGTGGGGGAAAATGTCATCTTAATAATAGTCATAAGTGGCCCAAGAGCCATTTCTCATTAGGTGATGACAGGCCCTGTCATACTCAATACTTTCCCATGAAAAAGTGAAATGAAAAAAAGGCTTTATTTCTTTATTTGTAAAATATTTGGAAGTATAATGGCAGAGAGAAATGGAAAATGGAATGATTCAGGGCACCACTGACCTTAATAAGACTTAAACAAACAATAGAGACAGAGATATATCATCTGAGCCATGAAACAATATTCTGTTTTGTCCCTTCTAAGTGTCGATTTCACAAAATGCTGGATGATAAAATATATCATTTTGTGCACAATTATCTAAAGAAAACATTTTACATTGGGATGAGAATGAATCCCTTAAAAGAGGAGGATTTTCTCTTACGGATAAGGCAGCCATCAGCTGTAACACCCCAAGTAATGATTGCCTAATGGACACACCTGCATTATTTATCAAGCTCCTATTGTGTACATCAGGAGGTATAGAGAAAACAAATTTCATCAGGACGTCTGAAACATGATCCCTATGTGTGAGATACTTTCTTTCTAGTGCCAATTGGAGTCTTTGTGAAAATTGGGCCATGAGAGCCACTGAGATTAAAAGCTGTTAGATGAAGCATTCTTACACAAAGAAGGCCAGACTAACCTTCAGAGTATCACTTATAAGATAAAATTTCAGTTCCAGTTATCCCTAGTTTTTCTAATGTTTTGAACATAAAGGGATGCTGTACTTTGTCAAATGCTTTTTCTGCATCTATCGAGATGATCATATGGTTCTTATCTTTAAGTCTATTGACGTGGTGAATAACGTTTATTGATTTCCGTATATTGAACCAGCCTTGTATCCCAGGGATGAATCCTACTTGATCGTGATGCACGATCTTTTTGATGTGTTTTTGTATACGATTTGCCAGAATTTTATTGAGGATTTTTGCATCTAAATTCATTAGGGATATTGGTCTGTAGTTTTCTTTCTTTGAGGTGTCTTTATCTGGTTTGGAAATCAGGGTGATATTGGCCTCATAGAATGAATTTGGAAGTTCTCCCTCTTTTTCTATCTCCTGAAATAGATTGTGGAGTATTGGTATTAGTTCTTCTTTAAAGTTCTTGTAAATCTCTGCTGTATATCCTTCCGGTCCTGGGCTTTTCTTGGTTGGTAGTCTTTTGATGGCTTCTTCTATTTCCTCACTTGATATTGGTCTGTTTAGGTTGTTTATATCTTCCTAACTCAATCTGGGTAGTTCATATGTCTTAAGGAATTTATCGATGCCTTCACTATCTTCTATTTTATTAGAGTATAGGGTTTCAAAATAATTTCTAATTATCTTCTGTATTTCTGAATTGTCTGTTGTGATGTTGCCTTTTTCATCCTGTAAGTTAGTAATTTGGGTTCTCTCTCTTCTTCTCTTTGTTAGCGTGGCTAGTGGTCTATCAATCTTATTTATTTTTTCAAAGAACCAACTTTTAGTTTTGTCAATTTTTTCGATTGTTTCTTTTGTTTCGATTTCATTGATTTCAGCTCTAATTTTAATTATTTCTTGCCTTCTACTGTATTTTCTGCTGATTTGTTCTTCTTTTTCTAAGGCTTCCAGGTGTAGTGTGGGATCATTTATTTGTTGGCTTTTCTTTCTTTTAAGGAATGAATTCCATGAAATGAATTTTCCTCTTAGTACTGCTTTCATAGTGTCCCAGAGATTTCGATATGTTGTGTCTGAGTTTTCGTTTACCTCTGAGAATTTTTTAATTTCCTCTTTGATGTCTTCTGTAACCCTTTGTTCATTCAGTAGCATATTGTTTAATCTCCATGTAGGATTTTTCCTTTCTCATTTTATTATTGATTTCCAATTTCAATCCATTATGATCAGATAAAATGCATGGTAGTATCTCAACTCCTTTGTAATTGCTAAGATTTGTCCTGTGACATAATATATGGTCTATTTTTGAGAAGGATCCATGTGCTGCTGAGAAGAAAGTGTATCTGCTTGATGTTGGGTGGTATATTCTGTATATATCAATTAAGTCTAAATTATTAATTGTGTTATTGAGTTCTATAGTTTCTTTATTCAACTTTTGTTTGGAAGATCTGTCCATTGGTGAGAGAGGTGTGTTAAAATCTCCCATGATTATTGTGTTGTGGTCTATTAGACTCTTGAACTTGAGAAGAGTTTGTTTGATGAACGTAGCTGCACCATTGTTTGGGGCATATATATTAATGATCGTCAAGTCTTGTTGGTATATGGTTCCCTTGAGCAGTATGTAGTGTCCTTGTTTATCCCTTTTGATTAACTTTGGCTTGAAGTCTATTTTATTTGATACAAGTATGTACACCCCTGATTGCTTCCGAGGTCCATGTGAGTGATATGATTTTTCCCAACCTTTCACCTTCAGTCTGTGTATGTCTTTTCCTATCAGATGAGTCTCCTGTAGGCAGCATATTGTTGGATTTTTTTTAATCCATTCTACTAGCCTATGTCTTTTGATTGGTGCATTTAAGCCATTAACATTTAGGGTTACTATTGAGATATGGTTTGTATTTCCAGCAATATTTGGTTATGTATGATACTTAACATGATTTGTTTTTCCTCTATGCTTAGTTATTCCTTTACTTTACTACCTCCTGCTGTTGGTTTTCATTGTTATTTTTCATTTCCTCTTCCTGTAATGTTTTGCCAAGGATGTTTTGAAGAGCTGGTTTTCTAGCTGCAAATTCTTTTAACTTTTGTTTATTGTGGAAGATTTTTATTTCATCTTCAATCCTGAAGCTTAATTTCACTAGATACATGATTCTTGGTTGGAACCCTTTTTCTTTCAGCATTTGAAATATGTTGTTACAGGATCTTCTAGCTTTCAGAGTCTGTGTTGAAAGATCAGCAGTTATCCTGATTGGTTTACCCCTAAATGTAATCTGCTTCCTCTCTCTTGTGGCTTTTAAGATAACAGGAACTTACCTCAACATTGTAAAAGCTATATATGCTAAGCCTCAGGCTAGCATTAATTCTAAATGGAAAAAAACTGAAGGCATTCCCTCTAAAATCTGGAACAAGACAGGGATGCCCTCTCTCACCACTTCTATTCAATATAGTTCTTGAAATACTGGCCAGAGCAATTAGACAGACAAAAGAAATTAAAGGCATTAAGATAGGAAAAGAAGAACTTAAATTATCACTATTTGTGGATGATATGATTTTATACCTAGAAGACCCAAAGGGGTCTACAAAGAAACTACTAGAGCTAATAAATGAATTCAGCAAAGTGGCAGGATATAAAATCAACACGCATAAATCAAAGGCATTCCTGTATATCAGCGACAAATCTTCTGAACTGGAAATGAGGAAAACCACCCCATTCACAATATCCTCAAAAAAAAAAATAAAATAAAATACTTGGGAATCAACCTAACAAAGGAGGTGAAAGATTTATACAATGAAAACTACAGAACCCTAAAGAGAGAAATAGAAGAAGATCTTAGAAGATGGAAAAATATACCCTGTTCATGGATAGGCAGAACTAACATCATCAAAATGGCGATATTACCAAAAGTTCTCTATAGGTTCAATGCAATGCCAATCAAAATCCCAACGACATTTCTTGTAGAAATAGATAAAGCAATCATGAAATTCATATGGAAAAATAAAAGACCCAGAATAGCAAAAGCAATTCTAAACAGGAAGTGTGAATCAGGAGGTGTAGCGATACCAGATTTCAAACTGTACTACAGAGCAATAGTAACAAAAACAGCATGGTACTGGTACCAAAACAGGCGGGTGGACCAAAGGTATAGAAAAGAGGACACAGAGACCAATCCACAAAATTACAACTATCTTATATTCTATAAAGGGGCTAAAAGCATGCAATGGAAGAAGGATAGCATCTTCAACAAATGGTGCTGGGAAAACTGGAAATCCATATGCAACAAAATGAAACTGAATCTGCTTCTCTCGCCATGCACAAAAGTTAACTCAAAATGGATCAAGGACCTTGATATCAAATCAGAGACTATGCGTCTGATAGAAGAAAAAGTTGGCTCTGATCTACATATTGTGGGATCGGGCTCCAAATTCCTCAATAGGATACCCATAGCACAAGAGTTAACAACTAGAATCAACAAATGGGACTTACTCAAACTAAAAAGTTTTTTCTCAGCAAGAGAAACAATAAGAGAGGTAAACAGGGAGCCTACATCATGGGAACAAATTTTTACTCCTCACACTTCAGATAGAGCCCTAATATCCAGAGTATACAAAGAACTCAAAAAATTAAACAATAAGAAAACAAATAACCCAATCAACAAATGGGCCAAAGACCTGAACAGACACTTCTCAGAGGAGGACATACAATCGATCAACAAGTACATGAAAAAATGCTCACCATCTCTAGCAGTCAGAGAAATGCAAATCAAAACCACCCTAAGATACCATCTCACTCCAGTAAGATTGGCAGCCATTATGAAGTGAAACAACAACAAGTGCTGGCAAGGATGTGGGGAAAAGGGTACTCTTCTACATTGCTGGTGGGACTGCCAATTGGTGTGGCCAATATGGAAAGCAGTATGGAGATTCCTGGGAAAGCTGGGAATGGAACCACCATTTGACCCAGCTATTGCCCTTCTCGGACTATTCCCTGAAGACCTTAAAAGAGTGTACTACAGGGATACTGCCACATCGATGTTCATAGCAGCACAATTCACAATAGCTAGACTGTGGAACCAACCCCGATGCCCCTCAATAGATGAATGGATAAAAAAAATGTGGCATTTATACACAATGGAGTACTACGCAGCACTAAAAAATGACCAAATTATGGAATTTTTAGGGAAATGGATGGCATTGGAGCAGATTATGCTAAGTGAAGCTAGCCAATCCCTAAAAAACAAATACCAAATGTCTTCTTTGATATAATGAGAGCAACCAAGAACAGAGCAGGGAGGAAGAGCAGGAGGAAAAGATTAACATTAAATAGAGTCATGAGGTGGGAGGGAAAGGGAGAGAAAAGGGAAATTGCATGGAAATGGAAGGAGACCCTCATTGGTATACAAAATTACATATAAGAGGTTGTGAGGGGAATGGGAAAATAAACAAGGAGAGAAACGAATTACAGTAGATGGGGTAGAGAGAGAAGATGGGAGGGGAGGGGAGGGGGGATAGTAGAGGATAGGAAAGGTAGCAGAATACAACAGTTACTATTATGGCATTATGTAAAAATGTGGATGTGTAACCGATGTGATTCTGCAATCTTTGTAATGTTTTGAATAACCAATAAAAAAATAAAATTAAATTTAAAAAAAGATAAAATTTCAGGGATGCCAAGAAAGTTGCACTTCCCCAAATAATATATTCTACAACCACTTATCAGGTACTTAAATTCCTACCACTGTATTATTTTATTACATATTCATGGGATTATATGACCTATTGCCATGATAATCCTGTAAGAAAAACTATCAGAATGAGTAGTGTTAATATAATTGGAGATTCATGAGCATCTTCTCTTCAGTTTTTGAAGGGAAGAGAGTAAAAACATCAACTTTCTCAAGGAATCTTTCAGACTTACGAAGGAAAGAAAGAAAAAAGGTGCCAAGTCCAAGATGAAAGTCTATCAAAGTCTACTGACTGGTTAAATACCAGGAAGGGAAAATCAAAGAATGATCAGTTCTTGGATCACAAGTGATGTTTTAGTGCATCTAGGAAATGTGAATTGAGATGCCAATGGCATCACAGGATACCAATGGAGTATGTGTGACAATGCAATGATAATGGACTTCTGTAACCACTAGCAACAGATAATTTAAGTCATATGTATCAGATAAGGTGAAGTTCAGTCACAAATATAAGAAAATAACAGCAGAATATGTCAGATAAAAGTTCTCACTTAAAAGTAGTCTGGAGATAGGCAGGAGAAGGTTGAAATGGCAGCCCTTCATTGTCACCAAGGACAAAGGCTCTTTTCATTCTCTTCTGTCATTCTAGCTCGTAGCTCCTGTCTTTTATGTTGCATTATAGTCAAAGAAGGCTGTTGGAGTTTTAGCTATTCTATCACATACCAGGTGGGCAGCAGGAAAAAGTAGGTAGGGGTGACAAAAGAGCACCCCTCGCAGCTGAGTTAAGCTCTGTGTAAGGACACTGCCCAGAAGTCTCAGATGGGGCATTTTCTGGCCAGAATTTACTCTCATGGGAAAACCTAGATGTAAAAGAGACTGAAACATGCAATTTTTTTTTTGGCTGGGTGGCAATATGCCCAGTTATCAATTGGGATTCTGCTCTAAGGAAAGGGAAGAATGGATACTTGAAGAAAATAAGCAGTCCCTGAATATTAAATTAAATCACATGTGCATGCATATTTGTGTCTTCACTTGAGCAAACTGACAGCAAGCCATTTATCCCAGGTTCTTTTTATAGTCTTCTACGGTAGAATCAGAAATTATAACCATAACTCACTCAAGCAGATTTTCTAAATCTGTGGGCTTCAAAGTCTGAAAGGCATCCAAGAACACATCTTGACAATCACTCTATTAGCACCTTAGACAGCACTTCACAGTCCATGAGCAGCTTTCATATTTTGTTCCATGCAATGCATTTCAGAGGTAAGCTGTTATTCCATTTCACAGATGAGTAAACTGAGGCTTAGAGAGGTTATGATAGTTGCTTGAGGTAATTCTGCTTGGACAGGAACCCACCCTTCTTTGCATATATTTGTTGCTTGTTCTGCCCCATTGAGACCACCTCTAAGCCACTGCTGGACTCTGATAATTTTTAAAGAAGACAACCAAGCTTCCGTGAATAATCAAGTCCTCTCAGCTAAGAAAAGTTTATTTTCCCTTTGAGGAATAATTATTTATGCCACTCCAGTTTGCATTGAGAAAATTCAGGCAACAATGGAAAAAACACTGGAGGGAATTCACACTTCCAATTTCTTTCACTTTTCTGTTTGTTTTGTGCAATCCCCTCAAGTAGTTAACATGAATGTCTGATTAAATGAACAGAGTAATGGGGGCCCTCCATGTATATACTTGTAAAAATATTAGCCATCTTACTGCTTTAAGCATGTTAGAATCAATCCCAAAGACCAGTTCTACTCATCTGCCACAGGCCACCTTCACCCATTCTCTGCCTGAAATCCTATACCCTGCTTCTTCTTTCTCCCCATGGAGGAATCCTTATCCTTCTAGTGCTTCACTTAAAAATCACCTTGTAAACAAAGTCTTTCTGCTATGTCTGGCAGAATGAATTCCTCTCCCTCACACTTCTGGGCTCATCCAGCTTTCTAGAGATTAGAGTGTTGTCTCCAGGTGTAGACCTGGATTTGTCTGAGTCACCAGCCAGATGGGGCAGCATCACATTCTACTTCAGTGATTTTCAAAGTGGCCCCTGGACCAGAAGCAGCAGCATCACCTGGAAACCTGTTAGAAATGTCCATTCTAGACCTATAGAGTCCCACACAAGAGGAGGGGGAGGCCCAGCCATCTGTGTTTTAACAAGCCCTCCAGGGGATTCTGATGCACATTGAAGTTTGACAAGCACTGTTCCACTCTCTTTGTCTCCCTCCTTTGTGTCACAGAGTCTGAGTGGCTGCCATGAACTGTTTTGCAGGCTCTGTTACAACACAACCAACATACAGGCATGACTCAGATAGAACCAAACTCCACTGCTAGTGTTACCTCTGCTTATTAGAGCTGAAATGTGTTAACCTTACTTACTGGACTGGTTGTCAGAAAGGAAGAAAACTCTGTCGGGTTACATCAGCAAGAATAAATTGCCAGCTGACACTCTTTGCATGTGGTAGTCACAAATACTATAAATCATTGACTGGAGTTTGGTGACAGCTTTCTTGCCCCACCTCTGTGCAGACAACATCTCGTTAGTGAGTCATGGAGATGCTAACAATATATTTACTGCATCTTCTGAGAAGTCTGGCAATTCTGTGAGTTATTTTTCTTTTTGTGTGTGAAACATCATAAAAAAGACTTGCAGTGTTTCATTTCTTTTTCTATTACACTCTCCTGCTGCTTTTATAATGCTCTTTCTAAAAAATATAGATATATAATAACAAGAGAATTTGTTTCCTGAATAGAACGGATCACACACCACCTTCTATCTGTGTGTATGTGTTTTTCTCCCTAGCCATATTTGTACACATGGGAAATAATCCTGTCTATAATGTCATCTTTAAAAGGCTGCCTCAAGGAATCTCAGTGTTGTAGGCAAAATTGGATTTTGCTGCCCTGGATCACATTATTGCTTTTCTAATTTGACTATGGCTTATCCAGAACTAGAAAACTTGGTCAGCTGGCCTATTGATTCCTTGCCTCCCAAACTTTTCTACTTGTGCCTACAGCTGAACTTGTACCTCATATTTTAACTTGCTACTCAGAAGATACAAGGTTCAGGTTGTTAATCTTTCTGAAAAATGGTGCTTCTGCTGTTTTTTTTTTCCCCTTCTTTCAGAGTACAAGTACCGCTGCAGAAGGAAATGGGCCAAAGACACAGAGATAAGCAGGGAATCTTACCTAATTTTGTATAATATTTGATTTGAATATGGGATACATGCTAGGACCCTTAATTCCCATCACTTCTACATGAGATTTGTAGAGAACAGTAATATGCACTGCCATGAAAGTGCTAGAAGATCTTCCACTTTAGGGATGGCTGTACCATGAAACACCTTTATAACACTGGGCAAGTAGTCCAACTTCTCTGGTCTTCAATTTTCTCAGTTAGGCAGCAAGGAGCTTGGAAGAAATGGCTTTTAATATTTCCTTCTAAGTCAAAATAATACTTTTCAGAATATAACTTTATAATATTTATACATACAAATAGTTGATAAAAGCATGTTTCATTTTATCAATAGCTCCTTTCCTGGCCAAGGAGGATGAGTAAGAGAATGACCAATAAAGAGAATGAATACTCTTAGATTTCTCTAATCATGAGACATCTTTTTAAATCTAATTTTAACTAGTTATACTTTATTTATAGACACAATGTGGTGTGTTGATACATATATAAAATGTGTGATGTTCAAACACATCTTCAGACAAGTGGAGTAGGAAAGGTGTCAGCACATTCTAGTCAATGATTTGTAATATCTGTTACTACCACTGCCTAGTGTCCCTTTATGGAGCAAGAAAAACAATTCTCTGCTTACAAAGTCTTCAGCCAAACACTGCAAGGCCCATTATCTGATCTTTCACCTGACTTTCTGTATAACTCTTGATAGACTCCCACTGATGACATCTTTTTCCTTTATCATTTCAAAAAGAAATTATCCCCTTAGAGAGGGAAAGTTGATATTTATTGTCTAACATTAGAAATTCTCAGTGATGTCCTGTCTCTTTTGTCATCTGCTGGCAACGAATGTACTTGTCTGAACCACTACAGTACAAAATCTCTTCACCCTTACTCTTGAAACAAGTGACCACTCAGAAAATTGGCATGTTAGTGCTGGGGAATTCATATATTTCCCCACTCTCAGCAATCCTTAAGACGGCAGCAATTGATATATAAATACACTCTCTCACTTGCAGGCTGGAGATGAGGCCATAGGGGTAATTCTTCTATCCTGACTCCCAGAATGTATCAGCAGGATTTAGCTCTAGGTACCCATAGTGATGACTGCTTTGATAAGGTAGCTTTTCCCTCTTTTCCTTATCTTACTTCTGTACTCTTACCAGTGTTTTTGATTGTTTGTTTGTTTTGCAAATCTCTAAGTAAACTGCTTAAACTAAAATCTTCTTTGGAATTTGCTTCTAAGGAAAATGAATATAAAAGAGAGCTATTTGGTAAAATTTTAAAAATTTGGATTTGGAATACAAGAGAGGGAGACTGAGCAAGAAATAGAAATTCAAACCCAAATAGTGCCTTTGCTTTGACACCACACAATATCTAACATAATTCTCTGAGTACTGTAGACAATTTTCACATGGATTGACGCATGACTTCACACACTACGTGGTTCAATGAGTATTAATGTCCACATCCAGCAGCATGATTGTTCCTGAAAGAGTATACTGCCTTCTCAATGTTTTACTAATCTCTCAATAATGACACTCAGCAGGATATCTAAGATGTCTTTCTTGTTGTGGTGACTTAGTTTCTTAGATGTTTCCACTTTAGTTGAGAATACCTTTGTTCCTGGCTTGGTTCTCCTTCTGAATGAAATCCCACATTTATAGCATTTGGGGAATGTCTCCATAGAAAGGATGTGGTTCTCAAGGATGTGATCTACTGCTCTGATTTCCAAGAGTACTCTAAAGAACACTCCCCTCTTGAGCAAACAGTTGAGGATTCCAATTATATTTTAAATATTAGTGCTAAAGTTTGTATATTGAATGACCCTCAAAGGCCCAGGTATTAAAGGCAAAGTCTCCGGTTTGGTGCTTTTGAGAGGTAGCAGAAAGTTTAAAAGGTCAAGTGGGAAGTCTTAAGTCATTGAGGGTATGCTCTCAAAGGGGATTATGTGATACTGGTCTTCCCCTTCCCCTTCTCTCTCTCTCTCTCTCTCTCTCTCTCTCTCTCTCTCTCTCTCTCTCTCTCTCTTTGCTTTTTTATAATTCTTGGCCATGAGGTAAATGACTGATTGTTCCATCACACACTCCTCACCATGATGTGCTACCTCAACATGAGCCCAAAAGCACTGGGGCCAACCAACCATGGAATGGAACACCCTTTTCTCTACACAAGCAGATTGTCTCAGGTATGTGTTACAGTAAGAGAAAGCTAACTAACAATCAGCTATATATGCTTTTATATACTTACAAACTATAATGACAGAGCAACATGAACCCTTAGATATATTTAACATGCACTAGCCTACTAAAGGTCATGGGAACACAATCTCATTTTTTGTGCATTCCAAATAAAGGTTTTCCTGCTGGATATACAGTGGATGAGCACTAAACATTTATTGAAAGAAGAAATTTCTGGGCCTGTATCTAAATAGCATATAATGTGTCAATGGCTGGGAAAGTTTTAGTCTAACCCACTGTGTGTGTGTGTGGCGGGGGGATCTTAGATATCTACCCAGTTTTGTTCTAGGGTAATAACAGTGAATTGTTTAAAGAACCATGTTGGAAAGACAGCTGATCTTTTCTAACTTTTAGGCTTATATAGTAGTGAGACATAGCCTACTGTGTTGATTGGATTGAGAATTATTCATTTGATGACAAGAATTCAAAATTAGGTTTTTCCTTAGAAACAACTTTCATTAAGCAGAAAATTAACAAGTGGTAGGTGGAAGGGAATTATTTTAAAATAATGTGCAACTGAAATCTGTAATGCCTGGTGATTTTGTTCTTAAACAGTATTGTTTATGGCCCATGTAATAGGTCACAAATTACAGTGCTCCTACACTATCCTGAATTGCCACTGTGTTAAAGAATGATGAGTTTCAGAACAAGAAACAACTGCTGGATCACTGACTCATTTTACATTGAGCAGCTTGTATATTCAGATGACAATATGTGGGAGTGTGTGCTGTGTACACACAAAAGCAAAATCCCAATACACTGGAATCGGCATCTCCCTACATATCCTGTTTTTAGCTAAACATGCACAAGCCTACTGCATCTACCAGCCAGGAAGACAAATTGCATGTGTGCTATTCTGTGATGCCTTTCAGTTAGGCTTTTAAAAAGGGTAGCCCGAAGTATTTCTGAATAATGAAGGTTGTTTTTCTATTTTTTTCCTACCATACCAGAGGATTTTCCTATGGCCTTGAATATCAGCTTTTGAATCCCTGAAAGCCCTCACCATATAATACAGCTTTTTCAAGGAGTGTAGTATTAGGACGTTCTTCTGGAATGAATTGCAGAGTTTTAAAATGATTGAAGAGTTCCTGAAGTTAGTAGGACTTTGGAGAATATTAGGACAACTTGAACTTAAGGTGCTTAAGACCCTTGTAAACGTTTTATGGTTCTTTTATGCTTTTGCTTTTGTGTTCTAAAATGCAGAAAGACCTTGAGGGAGAAAAGAGGAAGCAAAATGTTATCAGAAGGAAAAAAAAATCTTGTGAATGCTACCTGGAGGGGAAAATGTGAAACTGGATCTTAATTTCCTTTTTGTTTTCCAAAGAATACTGCCACCTGTGAAAAATGAGACCTGTGAAGGACAGAAAATGTTCCAAAGTCACTCTTTATAACAAACCCCAAATTCCACATATGTTCATATGACTGATTGGACAAATTGTAAGTGACTATAAAGGCTCTGAAGCACTTTATTTTCCACTCAAAAATCTCATTCTCCCAATTTCTATTAGGATCATTTGGCATTCATTCAACAGATACTTTTATAATACTTACTGTGTGCCATGTACAGGATCATGACATAAAGATCCAAAGGTAGGGATAGGGGCTGGGAATATAGCTTAGTTGGTAGAATGTTTGTCTCACATGCACAAGGCCCTGGGTTCAACACACACACACACACACACACACACACACACACAGTCCAAAGATAGAGGTATGATGAGCAAACCAGATAATTTTTGTTCAATAAAGAAAAAACATAATTAGAAAGGGCTGGGCATGTGGCTCAGAGGTAGAGCACTTGGTTGGCATGTGTGAGGCCTGGGTTTCAAACCCCAGGACTTTCCCCTGAAGAAAAAGAAAGAAAAGGAGGAAGACTCTTGTCACTAGGGGACTCTTGACAATAGGTAGAGGGGCCACTGCAATGGGGTACTGCAGTGGACGAAAAGAGATTGGATTTCAATTCTAGTCCATAGAAGCTTGACTAAGTGAGGTCAAGAAGATTCTTGTTCAAGAAAAGAAGATTTGAACAATTGAAATCCATTTCTCTTTTGGTGGAGGATATTTGATGGATGGTACAAGTAGTTAGGCAAGACTTTAATGAGGAGAATTTCTATGAAAACAAGAAAAGTGAAGATTATTGCCTAGAAACCCAGTTTTTGAGTCCAGAGGTCAGCTAGTTGAGATTTCTAGACTTAACAAAATTGTTTTCATGAGACATAGAATTTGTGTTTCCTCAGTGAATTACTCACTGAGTAAAGAAAACTCTTTTACTATAATCTGAGAAAACTTGCTCTCTTAATAGGGAGAAAACAAAATTATAAATTTGCATTAGTACATTATTCAGCCCTTACAAAGAAAGAAAAAAACTTATAAATCAATAATCTAATCTTAGCAGCTTGACCACGCATAAAAGTGTTTCTCCACAAACTTTCTACAACTTTTTAAATATTCATTTCATTTTCTTCCTACTCTTTTTCTCTTTCTCATGTGGAACATAGTCATCTTACTTTAGACAAAATTACTTTCTTATTCTTTTAATGAAAACACATTCTTCATACCTTACATACTTTTCCTTATTAAAAACATATCTTACTTTCCTTGCATATTTTAAATATGAATTTCCCTTAACCCTTATTATTTCTAGTAGTTTTAATTACATAGCTTGATTATAATTTTTAACTATCAGTAAACTTGCTTTTACAGAGAAAACTGGGAAGTAGACAATTGTGAAGTTTGTCATTACCAGCATTCTGTACAAACAAAATTTATGAATATATCATCTCACACTTCTTATAGGAATGTGCTATTTCCTCACAGTACACTTTTTTCATATTTATTGATAGGCCCAAATATATTTTAGTCTCTTTATACTATCTAAAAATACTAACCTGGGAATATATAAACCTGACCTTAGGTAATTAATATTTGAGTAGTTTGTCTTATTTAGAAGTGATCTAGATATTTAATATCTATTATCTGATTTAATTTTGTGCAACTCTAAAGTCTCACAGTCCCAAACATTTTGGAAACTGCTTTCAGGCAGACATTATAACATCAATCAAGGACAGCCATCATCACAAGTTATTTCCCTGTTAACTATTTTTAAAGTATATGCATGTCAGGCAAGCATCAAAAAGCAAAACCTAAAAAAGTGAACCATAGGGCTTGGGTTGTAGCTCAGTAGTACAGTGCATGCCTAGTACATGTAAGGCACTGGGTTGGATCTGCAGCACCACATAAACAATAAATAAACAAATAAAATAAAGTTATTTTAAAAAGCTAACCCATCTACTTTGTTTAACTATTCTGCTTGATGTACATGAAGTGGTTGACACTGAACTTTTACTTGTACACTTGTTCTAAGATTGAATTTATAATTTAAAATATGTAGTAGAGATAACATACTAGTAAATCCAGGTAGAATAAAAATGTATTTTCCTTATATGGAAGCTAGAGACAAAAAAAGTATAAAAGATGGGATCTAATAAAATTAGAAGGAAGACCAGAAGAGTAGTAGAAGGGGGACCAGGGAGAGGGAAGAAATGAGGGAAAGGGGAGGTACTAGGGAATGAAATTAACAGATTATGTTATGTGCCTGTATGACTGTGTCATAATGAATCTCACTATTATGTAAAATTATAATGCACCAATAAAATTTAAAAATTATAGTCATTCAAAAATATAATGTATGCTCCTTTCCTATTTAATGTTAACAAGTTATAAGATATTCCCATTTTTATTAAACCAACAATATTAAACCAATCTTACCAAAGATTAACCAAGTCATGTGAAATTGAAAAACCATTTGAATTAGTTCTGATTTCTGGCAAATTCAGTAATATTTAATCTTTATAGGTCTCATATATCTGTATATCAATTTGAATAGACCTCCTTTAAGAGATTTTATAAATTAATTTGATATCATCCAAAAGTAGAATAACATAAAATACATTACACTTCCCCAAACACACACATATAGATATACAGAAGAAAACAGAACTTGTAGCTTTAACTTTAGAATTTTGGCTGAGTCAGGAGACAGTATATAATTTTATATTTTATATTGTGTTTCTGACCAAAATGGGACAAGTTGAGCACCCTATTCCATAAGGGCTAAAAATTTTCACCAATTTTTTTTTTGGAAAAGACTGCCAGATTTTTCCATTGCCCTGATATGTAATCTTATGAAAGTTTTTTTATTTAATTTTAGACAAGAGACTGAAGGTACATCAAACAGATAACTGGGTATCTCCAAAATCCACTTGAGGCAACAAAATAGTCAATTTGTTTCCAATTAGCTTTTCTTTTCAGTCCCTAATGGTAGAGAGAGTTGCTTTTAGGAGTTTCTGAGTCACTTTAGAGCCCCTAATGGTAGCAAAGGACTAAAGTTGAAGTCAGTGCCTGAGAGAGTTGAGGAAATGGAGTGGGAAGAGAAAAGTATGGCAGGGGTAGTGGTCAGAAGGTTGAAAGAAACAGGACTTAAAAGGTGACATATAAAAGTATTCAAGGGATCTAAAAGAAAAAAATATATATTTATTTCTTTTTTTCAGTCCTAGGTATCAGACCGAGGGCCTCATGCATACTATGCAAGCTCTCTACCACTGAGCCACATCCCCAGTCTTCAAGGGAATTAAAGATTGAAGGTGATAAAATAAAGAATGAAGAGCATAGGTGATAGGAACAGAAAGGCCTTACAGGAGCTAGTTTAGTGAGATCTCAAGTTTTACAAGGAGGCTACTAAAATTACAAATAATCCTGAGCAAAATCATGTCTACAAAGAGAGGAAGTAGACAGATCTAGCAGAATATACAGTCAGCAGGGGTTTTGAAAAGTGGGCTTTTAGACTATTGAGAAGTTTCAATGGGAGAAGCAGAATCAAACACAAAAGAGAGGTCTCACAAATCTCTGGGAATAAATTTCCAGCCTAGGGAGTCAGGAAGTAATTCCCACTTGAGAAATAAAAATTCCCACTTGAGCAGGAAGAATTTTCTATCCCAGAGCCAATTCCAGGAGTCAGGGAATAAATGTAACCCCCAATCCAGACAAAAAAGCCAGGAAGAAAGACTTCTGGTCCATCAAGTACTGCTATAGTTTGTTCCCATCAAAATTAATGTTGAAATTTGACCCCCATTGTGAGGTATTAAAAGGTTACAAACTTCATCTAACTATGATATTTGGAGATGGGGCCGCTGGGAGGTAATTAAGGTTAAATGAGGAGATAAGGGTGGGGACTCCAAAGAGACTGATTTTATAATAAAAGGAGGAGAGACCTGAAGTAGTATGCTGAGTTTTATCATGTGATGCTCTGTGTTGCTTTGGGGCCCTACCAGCAGGAAGGACCTAATCTTATGCAGATACCCAATCTTGAAGTTCTCAGTCTTCAGAACCATGAGCCAAATAAACCTTTATTCTTTATAAATTACTCATTCTGTGGTACTCAGCTGTAGCAATAGAAAATAGGCCAAAGTAGGTATCTTTCAAAAGAAACCCAGGACTCCAACCCAACTTTAAAGTGCACATTCCAAATCATAAGATCCAAAATCTATCCTCACCATGCTTTAACAGATCATTTTCCAGAACACTGGTTCAGAAATCAGACTTACCAAAGGATCCTTGATCAGTTAGGCAGAAGTGAAGACAAAGGTTTCAAGGGTGTACATTTGGGATTCTGGGTGAGGGGTTCATGAGTCCAATGATGAATCTGATCATATTAAGTCACTGTTACCATAACTGCCAAAAAAAAACGTTATTCATAACATTTGTTAAAATTTAGGAAATTCTGTTCAATAGGGGGCTATCACAATAGGTACAGGGACCAGTACAGTGGAGATTTACAATGGAGGAACTGGGCTTAACTTCAATATGATAAATGACATTTTATAGCTAAGAAGTAGGGTGGGGGTTAGTGGATGGAAATTTAGTAAGAAGAAACAACAAGGGTAAGGAGGAATTCTTGCTAGACTGAACCAATAGGATTCTTGCTTAAGGCAGGCCAGGGTAATCAAATATCTAGTATGGGGCATGTGAAATTTGGATAGATATTCAGGATAGTCAGGAGCCAGCAGTATCACTAAGGGTAGGGGTTTTCACTAAGTTGACAAGCACAGCAAGGAAGCCTAAGAGGGCTCAGAGGAAACTGATTAAAGTTTGGTCAAAGGAGGGAGTCTGAGTTTCTTTTTCCTCTTGGCATTTACCATCTAAAGTACACAAGTAATGTATTACAAATGACTCCAAGTGTTGCCAAGGAGAACAGAATATACCATGAAAGTAAAGGGAGGACTGTTTGCTTTGGGGGACGAGAAATGGATACCACAAACCAATAAAGACTGAGCTGAAATCTGAAGGGGCCCTCCAGGCTGTAGGAAGAATCTGGAAAGGGGTACTTGTATCATCAATGCTCTCAGAATTGAAAGGCCATAATAGAAAAGTGGAGGTAGGGTGGAGAGAAGTTTTGGGAAGAAAGCTTCAAATAGCTGTCTGAACACACACTGAACAGATGATACAGCACCTTTCAGCCTCATACTAGAGATAATGGGCAGCCTTTGAAGGGTTTGAAAGACATGACAAGGTCTGATGGGTGCTTTAAGAAGATCACTGTGGCCAGATGGTGGATAAGAGATTGGGCGGTGGCAGAAGAGATAAAATGAGAATTTCTTGAAATATTTAGGCCAGCGTCATAGGGCTGGATTGGAAAGTGAGCAATCTGAAGGAACCAAGAACCACCTTCAGGTACCAGGTGGTCAAAGAGGCTGATGTTGGGGCCATTCTCTGAAACAGAGAGTGGGAGAGGAAGAACAGGAGAAAAGAGGAGAGTTATCACCTTCTGGCCGATGCCTCCCATCTTTCCAAAGTAGTGGTTTTCAAATTTTGACAGTAACAAATACATTTTACATAGTTTCTCTGTAGATGGAGTGTGGTGAAGTTCCATATTTCCTATCTTATTTCGTTAAAAAAAAAAAAAAGAAAAGAAAAAAAAAGATGGCCGCCTGCTTGCGTCGGTTGGTAGCTGGTGACCTTGGCAGTGACATAGGCTGTGACGGAGGAAGGTAGCATTGTGAAGAGGCTTCTGGTACCCTTTGTGATGCCTGGGCCATGGTGCTCACCATTGGGGTGTTGGGAGATGCTGGCCAGACAGTTCGGGCTGCTGTTTCAGCCCGAGCGAGGCGGGCGGCTGCTCTGCAGCCCCAACCTTCCGCAGCCTTTTGCTCGCCAAGCATGGCAGCCTCCACCACCTCCCACCGGCCGATCAAGGGGATCCTGAAAAACAAAATTTCCACCAGTTCCTCGGTAGCATCTCCTGCCCAGCCATCAGGAGGTGCTACCCAGGAGGTGCAGCGAAAGAAATCTCAGAGGTGGGATGAATCCAACATTCTGGCGACGCACCGTTCATCATACAGAGATTATGATTTAATGAAGATAAACGAGCCTGGCACTCTCTGCGTTAGTGTACAAGATGATGGGGAAGATCCCAGTGAAGTCGAAGCAAAAGAAGACATGACTCCAGACATCTTAGCTAAGAAATTAGCAGCCACTGACGCATTTGGGCCCGATTGCCAGGAAGAAGAGCAAGACAGCAGTGAAGCGCACACGAGCAAATACCTTCTCGACAAACAAGAGAAACAGCGACAGTTTGAGATGAAAAGGAAGCTTCATTACAATGAAGGACTGAACATCAAGTTAGCTAGACAATTAATTTCAGAAGACCTACAAGCTGAAGCAGAAGAAGATAAAAATCAAGAAAGTCTACATTTTACAAATGAAGAAAAGACTACTACAGAAGAAGCTCACACAACGGAAGAACTACACACCCAGCCATGCAACGCCTAGAAGACCTTTGCTGCCGTGAATTACTATCAAAATGCTTCTTCTCTTTCATATTCATGCTTTAACTGCTGATTTGCCGATCGGTTAAATTGTACTACCAGAAATTAAATGGTAATCTTAAAAAATAATAGATTTGGTGGAAAATGGCTATCTGTTCTTGCACCTAATTCTTTGCTACAAATGTAGATCTTGACATTAGTCCAAAACCACATCACTTTTATAAATCTACTGGTTAATGTGTATATAGTTTTTTAGTGTGTTGAAGGCTTAAATGGGGACAAATTTATATTCACTTCTAGATGTACTAGGTTTTACAGAAAAGATTTTGTTAAATCAAATACAATTGACATGGTAGGTTGTCTGGGTTGGTATTTAGGCTGAAAACAACTTGTCTTCAGGATGATTTTCCTGTTTAAATGAGATAGAATACATTATAAGATTTATTGTTGAATTTCCTTAGCTTAGTACCTTTAAAATTTCTCAATTTTAATTCAATATTTACAAGGAAATGACAATTTTTTAAAAAATCAAAAGTAGCCATTTTTATGAGGAGATGTCAAGTTATGATTGGAACAATACCCTGGTTTTATAGACACTAGGTGGGCAAATTTGGTGTAATTTTAAAAATTATAATGTTATCTCAATGTTCCCTTCTGATATATGTCCTAACCTTTATCTTTTGTTTCATCAGTCCTGTTGACCCAGTACATATCCAATCCTTTATGATGTATTATAGATTGTCATGGCATTAGGAAATCTTCTTTCCCTCAAATATTTTATTTTATTGCAGCAGTATCATTTCTATTTTGATGATCATGGTCTATTCAGTTTCCCAGTGTGTGGAGAAAATAGATTGAATATCAGAGGGCTATATACAAGAAAGAAAATTCAGCTACTAAGCTAAAACATTTTGGTTTACAACTTGCTATTGTTAGCTTATTGTTTGATCCAATTAGTTTTTAGACATCAAATGAGTTTCTCCATTTTTCATGAAAGAAAAAGAAAATCAGTAATATAGTTCCTGAATACATACAGAAGAAAGCCCAAAAAGTTTGTGTTTTCTTTTTTAAATTGAGAATTAAATTGTATATGAATGGTATATAAATTGCAGATTCATATACAGTTATATGAAATAATACAGTGTATTTGCTCACAAGTGAGCACATATTAAGCACAGCCACATGTCAGGGGCAATTGTCTGGGCTAGGGAGAGAAAGATGAATGCCACAAAAGAGATTCAAGAATTGAAGGAGATGTCTGAAATGTTATTTATGAAGGCCTCTTGAGGAAGAAGATACCTGTATTCAAAGAGGGACAAGATTTTTGGTTGGGGTTACATATCTATTTGAACAACAAAGGTGCATTCCAGATGGCTGCAGAACAAGCACTAGTTTTAGAAGAGGACTGCTGTGTTCCAAGTTCCTTCTTCCTAAAGGTGAGGACAGAAGGAGCCCAACCCTAGTGACCTGTTCCTGCTCAGCAGAAGAGGAGATGAAACATTTGGCTAGAATTGGGGGTGGAATACAGAAGAGGGGCAAACCATAAAAGACTACATACATGAGGAGGTGATGGGGCCATTAGAGGAAATAACACATGGGCCTACATTGAGGGGTGGTCAACTTGGAGAATCCTTTTCCACAAGATTATGCTCACACCGTTATTTCCCCAGCACATCACACTTCAGCGATTAGGGAGAAATCTACGCAAGGAGAAAGAAAGAGGGATGGAGCCTTCAAAACGCATATTTGGGAAGGAGCACATCAAATAACTTCATATAAGAAATTTGATGAAGGGCTGGGGTTGTGGCTCAGTGGTACAGCACTTGCCTAGCACATATGAGGCACTGGGTTTGATCTTAGCACCACATTAAAAAATCAATACTATAAAGGCATTGTGTCCATCTATAACTAAAAATATTTTTTAAAAGAACCTTGATGAAATTAGCACTACATTTCATAATCAGAAAATTCAGTACATAAGCAACAGGATGCAACATTCCAAACTACACATTTAAGGAGAAGCAAAATAGACCAAGCTCTTGACCACCAGCTATGCTTGTGGGGCTTCAGCAGCCAAACCTGCATGTGCAGATGACTGTGGAGGATTTATGAATGCAGACTGTAAAACGTCTGGGGAAAACTGAAAACTGTTGGTGTGTATCTCTGTGTGTCTACATGTGGGCATGGGGGAAAGCTGCCTCAGGCGTTCTTCCCCACCAGTATAAACACAGTTCTCTAATACAAGGTTATCCATTATTAGCTCCAAAGAAATATAAAGAATTGTTTTTATCATTGTGTAGGCAGAGCATTTTTGCATCACTGAACTTGCCTATGCATGCTGGGTACTAAATAGCTTATTCTTCCAAGGAGCCTTCTTTTTCTTCATCTTTTTTCCCCCAGTTTTAAAGCAGACTCTTTGAAAGGTGCATATGAACCCGGTTTCCATAGCAATTGCAAGCATCAGTGATAACCCACAGCTTCTAAGTTATAATACACAGGCTACTCTATTAATGAGTTTCAAGCTGCATTTCCATGAGACAACGGCTCAGCCACTGATAGATAAGGTCAGACCCCATCTTCAAACTTTAAATTAAATCAGAATAGATCAAAATGAATGGAGGGAGGAGGTGTCCTTTTGGGAAAGTGTGCTGTTAAAAAATATGTTCTTTGTGGAGGCAAAACAGTTGCTTTTGTGGTTTGTAATGCCCAGATGGAAAAATTTTAAAACAGATACAGCTTCTTCTGGGTTATTAATGGCATGTTGTCATTTTCTTATGCTATTTGTGAGTGAATTTTTCCAACAGTAGCTCAGATTCTTAAGAAAGCACACAATCTTTTGCCCCAGGAAGAGCAGGTGTGTTTGTTAATTCTTGCCAGGCAGGTCTGGAATAACACAAGTTCAATGATAATTTATGAAATTATTTATTCATGCACTGAAAACCAAGACTCTGTGCTTGTTTTTAAAAAGTTCCCAGTTTACTGGAGGGCTCAGCCATGCCACCAAGGCCATTTCTACCCTGTGCAAGAATGCATGACCTGGATCCTTGAGGGACATTGCCTAAAGTATCGAAAGGCCTTCCCATGGAGTTGAATTTGAGGAGAAATAGAATTGGCATTCCAGATGTAGGTAACAGACATTGTAGCTCTTTTGGGGTAATACAAGCTATCCTATAAGAGGCATAGTATAGAATTGAAGAGTTAAGAAGGGCTGTGAAAGGACCCATACACTGCACAAAGGCAAAGGGAGTCACTAACATTTTTAAGCAGCAGTGATTGAGCACATTTAGGTTTTTGAGACACCACTATGGCTGAGGGTACAGCCTTGAATGAAACAGGGTGGGGAGGGCAAAGCTGGAGACAGGAGCACAAATATGTGACATGAATTTCAGGAAGCTTCTGACAGTAATGTTAAAGTGCTGAATCTCTTATCTTGTATTCATGGCCAAGTCACAATCTGTCCTACACCAGTGTCAAGCACAGAGTTGTTTCCAGAGTAGCTATATCAACATCACCCAAAAGCTGGTTAAAACACCAAATACTTGGGCTACATCCCAGATGTACTGACTCAGTCTTTCTGGGGCTGGGGCCCAACCATGCAGATTTTTATAAGCACCCCAGGGTACTTTTCTGGATTTTCAGGTTGGAGAACCACTGCTCTACAATACAACTTTGAATTATCTGAGTTCAATATTTTAGGACAGATTTTACTGTTTGTGTGTGTGTATATGCATGCTTGCATAATATGTACACAATTTTGCAAACTATGTCGCATTGAATTTGAGGACTGCACACAGGTTTGCTAGGAATATTTCACAAGTATGCTGCCAGACTAAGACCAGGGCTGTATTCAGTCTTTCCCCAAAATTAGTACAACCACTATGGAAATCAGTATGGTGGTTCCTTAAAGGGCTAGACATGGAAACACTAATTCAGCTATTCTACACTTCAATATTTATCCTAAAGGATTAAAATCATCATACTACAGTGATACATACCCATGTTTATAGCAGCACAATTCACAATAGCCAAACTATGGAATCAGATGTTGAGAACCACAGCCAAAGGGGCCCCAGCAAACTTCCAGCTGCCAGCAAACTTCCAGCTGCCAGCTGATGATTGGCTCACAGCAGCCCCAGCAACATCTAGCTGATTGGCTCCTCTGCAGTGATGCTCATTGGGCTGTTTCCCTGCCCTTTCGGACCACGGAGCTGCTCATTGGGGGAATTCTTTGGCTCTGCCCACGAGACCCAGCCAATCGGCCTCAAGAGCAGGAGGATTGTGGGAGGAGGAGAGGCTGGTGTGGGGGTGAGAGGCTTGTGGGAAGCCGGTGGTGGCAGTTGGGCTCTGAGGGTTTTTCCTGAGGAGCTGTTTTGTTTGGCGAGTGTGGTTCTAAAAATAAAGTTAGTTTCTTTTGACAAGTGGCTCCTGAATTGTGCCCAGCCAGACTGCAGCAATCAGTCTAGGTGCTCATCAACTGAAGAAAGGACAAAGAAAATGTGATATATGATATATATATATATATATATATATATATATATATATATATATACATATATTCATCCATTATGTCATTTGCAAGAAAATGGATAGAACTAGAGATCATTATATTATATAGCCAAATAAGTCAAACTCAAGATTAAGAATTGTATGTTTTCTCTCATAGGCAGAAGCTAGAGAGGAAAAGGAAAAAGAAAGATGGGGGCAGATCTCATGAAAATCAAAGGGAGATCTGAGGAAGGACAAAGGGGTAGAAGATGGGGAGGGAGGGAGAAAATACTGGAGAGTGACATTGGTCAAATTATATTATTATATTGTGTGGCATGTACAAATATGCAACAACTAATCCCTTAAGTATGTACAACTAGAATGCACTAATAAAGAATATGGGAAAAAATATTTCCCCAGGCTTCCCCATGAAACAATTTCTCTAGTCCCTCCTCATCCTCTAGTACATTGCGCTGTCCTCACACTGGTCTAGTGAACATTCCTAATGCCACTACGGAACTCACAGGACTTTACATCTCCAGATTTGCTAGGGCTATTTTCCCTCCCCCAACATATATTTTCCTGTTTTTATTGTGTGTCTCACTCAATCCTCCACATTAGTGCAAATCTCACCTCAAATTCCTAAGTCAGAGTGACTTAGGGGAGGCAGAAGAATCTAGTAATTAGCATTACATTATTTAGAGTCAAAGAGATCTGCATTTGAATCCAGTCTGCAATATGTCAGCTGAATCATCTGAGGTAAAACACTTCTCCTGTTTAACCAAGTTTCCTCACAGTGAAACGAGGATAACAATAACATACCTTCCATGTACATTTATTGGAATGACTAAATGAAAATATGTTAGTGAAACACAATGGCTTCTAGTAAATATTCAGTAAATGGTAGCTGTTATTCTTCTCATCTGCACATATTTTCTCTACATCTGTTAAATTGCTGATCGTTTCTGTAGAAGTACTAGACATTTCTGAATCCATCTCTCTTCTCCAAGTGGACTGAGAGACTTTTGCAGACAGTTGCACCCATGTGTCTGATATCTCCTTGCACAGTGCCTTATACCCAACAGATGCTATGAAATGGAGATTGCACTTGAATGTGTCTTCCTCTTGTCCCGTTGGATAGTATAACCCACAAATGACTTACCTACTTAAATATAGTTTGTACCCCTGAGGCTCCTCAACCTTCAGTGTCATGAGCTTTAAGGGACAAAGTGAAAAGGTGACAGTCTCAAAAAGTAAGGCTTGAGTGGCAGTTACTTTAAGTCACCTTCTCTTTGAGGATGTCCTTGGTGTTTTCATCACACTAAGTCTGAAAAGTTGGAGATGAAATGAAAGGACAGCAAGCAGGATTTGGATGTAAAGCCAATCTACAATTTAATTTTAAAATTCGTTGAAACTTCTAGGACACAGTCAAGTTTATGAAAGAAAGGAATTAATTCTGTTTCATGAATCCAAACCACAGGTAAGAACCACATCCAGTTATTTATAGTAACGTATGACACTTTATAGTCAGAATGTTTCTGATTCTTATTTTTTCTTTCTGAACTCCCTTTATTAATTATTTCTGACTTTCATAGAAAATGTTTATGAGTGAAAATTTGTAGAGCTAGAAGGGACCTAAAAGACCCTTTACAACAACTGCTTCAAATTAGAGGTAAGGTCCTCTGTCTCACAAATAGTAGAGACCAAATTGTCACCCAGAGTTTACAAACCCAAGGAGAGGGTATGCTTTTATATGGCCACAAGATCTTTCCCTGTACACAGGGGGAACATAAATTGAAAACACATTCAAGTGGTTTCAAGTTGGTTGGGAGACCCTTCTTGAATTTATAACTCAGGAAAGTCTTCCAGGAGAGGATGTTTTCTCTTAGAAAGTCTAATTTCAGACAGTACTTGATGCCCTGTCTGGCTGATACTTTGTCTTTTCAAGGTGCATGAGGCTTAACACCTAGCCCCTCTGGCAGTGCTTGGGCATAAAAATAATGGAGAATAAAAAATATCAGTAGTGCACCTGGGATAACTCACCACCCCTATATCCCCATCTTCTCTGAGTGACAGAGAGTCACTTATGGTCCCCTCACAGTCTGTTTCCTCTTACCTTCTTTATTTGTGAGGTGTGAAACTACCCATGTCATAGGGTTGGTGTGAGGAGTTTATGAAGTAACACATGGAGAGAGCTTAGCACAGCGCTAGGCACATGTAAACACTCAGTCAACATGGGCTACACTTAATAATCTTTTTGTTAGCATTATTCTGGAGTTCTGCATGGGACTCTAGCACTAATCAAAGCCAGCTGGGTTCCTGCCCTGAAATCCAATATTGGAAAAGAGCAAACTCTGTGGCCTATAGAACAGGCAGAATATATGACAAGACCAGGGTCTACACTTTCTTCACATCACAGGCGGGACTTTGTGCTTGAACTGACACTTGTGTGTACCAAAATTAGACATTGTGGTGAACCTTGTGATTTACCCTCAGATGCCTCCTTAGGATCACAGCTTCCGAGAATATCGTCCTCACATGGCCCTCATCTGTTAGCCCCCTTCTTTGCCAGGAATACCTCAGCTGATGAGAAACCTTTGGCTTAAGACCATGTCCCTTCCTGGGGTGTCCCCAAACTCAATGACTGTTCAATGTGAAGATCTAATGGGCCTCTCCATTTGAGCCCAACTTGGGACAATTCTGAGAGGTCATCCCATGTTCAGGGCTCCCTGTGGAGGTGGCCAAGGAATACCATTGTGACTTTGTTACTGCTTGACTTCTCCCTCTGCTCAGTCTTTCTTCTTCTCCTCCCTATTTACTGGTAATGCTCCTAAGAGCCCCCTTCAATAGCTTTTGGTATGCTAATCTCCAGTTTAGCACCTACTTCCAGAGGGAAATCAACCTGCAACAGATCTCTAATATCAGAAATGCTGAAGTAGGTATGATCTAGTGTCAAACTCAAACTTCTATGCTCAGACTTCAAAAAGGGGCCATCTGAGATTCACTGTAGCTGCTGACATTTCAGAGCTTTTGGGCTGCTGATTCTTTCCTCGTAGGCAGCATAGAGAACAAGTGCCAGAGGACTGTTAGCAATGAGAAATAAACAAGGGATAAAAACACCCACCTTAAGGTAAGCTTTGCCATACTTAGCTGTTCTTTTGGCATGACTCACCTGCCCCTAACTCTGAAATGGGACATAAGGAGAGCCAAATCTTCCCTTGCCCAGTCAACTCAGTTGGAACTTTAATTAAGATTTTGTTCAGATCCCACAGGGCCTTCAAGTTTCTCTTTTTTAAAAAAAAATCATGAATGTATTAGGATTTTGTATCAATAGTTCATCCAACTCTGATCAGAAGGGAGTTTAAACATGGACCCTGTTTAGTGACAATCTCAAGTCCAACTAACATCAAATAGGTATCAGCTACATTCTTAAAGCTCTGATGGAATGAGATGAACATCATTACCCTAGGTACATATATGAATGCACATATGGTGTGACTCTACATCATGTACAACCAGAGGAATGAACAGTTATGCTCCACTTGTGTACAATAAATTGAAATGCATTCTGTTGTCATGTATAAGTAAATAGAACAAATAAAAAATGAAGAAAAAATCTGTAAAACAAAAACAAATCCATCCAATATACTTAAAAATGTGGACAGAAGCATTATCTGTTAGAAAATATATGTGAGTTATCATCATGAGGTGGAAGCTCTTCAATGTGAACTTTTAAATTCCCTGGTTTGAATGCTATATATAGTCTCAGTGTATCAACTCCAAGACTCTAATCTGTACCCTTCTGGCACCTTGTGATAAGAAAGAAAAATTATATTTTAATTTCTGTGTATTTCTTCTATTGATAAAATAATCTTCAGTCTGTGACATTGGATTTTGGAAAATTATGATGAAAATAGTAAAAGTAATGTATATATTATTAGCATTATTTATTTTCATACAACATCATTAATATCCCTGGAGTATCCAAAGCTTTTTATTTCTCATCTGTTTTTTTCCTGCCACAAATAAAAATTCCATGCCCTGGAAGGCTTTGATTCCACAGCACTGAAGTTTCAGAAAAAAAATTATGGAAAATGAAAAACAAAAAACTGATGATAAAGTATTCTTAAATCTGTATTCTCAAATCTCATCTCAAGATCAGAAACGAGAGTACCAACTAGTGAAAAATAATGTGGGCATTGGCAAGTTCTTGACCACCTAGGATTCAAGCTGGATTTTTTTGGGGGGGTGCTGTGGGGGGGCAAAACTTTTACCTTCTATGTATTGATGTGTTGATAGTTCAGTTCATTTGAGATCCACAGAGGACTGGTGGTGTAGTTCAGTGGTGGAAAACTTGTCCAGCATGTATGAGGTCCTAAGTTTGATTTTCAGTTCTGAAAAAGAAAAGAAAAAAGTGAAAGAAATTTAAAGAAAATGAGTGATGTAAATTTTCCTAAAAGGTACAATGGTCGTCTCACCTTTGTAAATTCATTGTCTCCAGAGGGCTCAACAATATGGAAGTTAGTACATAAGTTTGGTATTGATAATAATTCAGGGCATCCCCTTCTGGGTAACTTTAGTCATATCACTGAGTTTTAATTTCTAAGTCAAATTGGTTTATACTGCACTGGGAATGCAGAAATGAATGAGCTGGTCCATATTCTCAAAGATTTCCGTTAACGGTGGCAACTGTTTGCTTTATAACTGTGACACACTGTGGCAAAGATTTCGGGCTAACCCTAGGCACAGGACCTCCTGCAGAGAGCTTGGGGACAAGGGAGCATGGCTGCCCCCCACCCCGCCCCCCCACTGCACGACCTGGCAGCCACAGTGGCCTGTCAGACCCAGATCCCCTGAGCCGCTGGGTCTCCTGGGCCAACCCCGTCCTCCCAGGCGAAGTCGCAGCCCAGGTCATGGCGCCCTTGGGTGTCGCGGAGGCCAGGCGAGGCGAGGTGAGGCGAGGGAGGCGAGGTGAGGTGTGTGACACGGAGGAGAGGGTTAGGGTGAGGAGAGCGGCGGCCGCACGAGCACAGCAGGGGCTTCCAGCAGGAGGCCAGGGGACCCCAGAGCCCGGCCACCATTAGACCGGACCTGAGCCCGCAGGTCAGGGCCCAGGGCCGCTTCCCGACACGGCGCCTCCTCCTACACTCGGGGGACAGAGGCCACCCGTCCTGGAAAGTGCGCGAAGCCCCGGGTGAGGGCGGGGCCAGTGGTCAGCGGCCCCCACCCCCCAGGAGGACCCTTAGGGGTCCACTGGGGAGCGTCAGTGGTCCATGGGGGGAACCGTTATCGTCCCATGGGGGGACAGTTAGTGTCCCATCGGGAGAACTGTTAGCGGGCCTGTGGGGGGACAGTTAGCAGACCACAAGGGGGGGGGACAGTTAGCAGACCGCAAGGGGGGGACAGTTAGCCTTCCATGGGGGGAACCCTTAGTGGTCCATGCGGGGACAGTTAGTTGTCCATGGGGGGAACCATTAGCTCCATAGGGGAAACCATCAACTGCCCAGGGGAAAATGGTTAGCTGCCCTTGTGGGGAATGGTCAGTGGTCCACGGGGAGAACAGTTACTGGTCCACAGAGGGAATGGTTAGCTGCCCATGGGGGGGAACCATTAGCTGCCCATGGGTGGAAGGGTCAGCGGCCCAGCCTTCCAGCTGTTGGTGTCGGTTCTACAGTAGAGACAAAGGGCAGAGGGACACACCATGTGTGACCAATTGGAAGTGTCCTCCACCCTGGCCGTTTGTAGAAGGTCTGTGTCTGTGTATTTACTATGAAAAAGCTGCTCTCAACTTTCCCCCACCTGTTGACACTTCTGCTGCATCTGGACATTGTAAATGTAGAGAGGTTGCCAAGGCATCATAGAGTCAGACAATAACACATCTTGTAAATGCCCATTTGTTTGAAAAAAAAATCAGAATTGTGTCCTGGAAGTGCATGAAATGGAGTTGTTAGACCTCTAGGAGCCACACTTGTCCATGTTTGTTCAGTGGGTTAGAAGACATGGGGAAGACTCCCACTGTGAGGAGGAGGAGGCCCTGTGCCAGGCTGCTTATATGTAAATGACATTTTTTTCCTATTATAGCTTTTGTTTTTTGTGTGTGTTTTATTCCTTGTTACTGTATGAATGAAGTAGTCTTTTTTCATGTTCTAAAGGGCCTGATATATATTTAAAGAAAAGTAGTAAAATACAACACATTTTGTAATTTAAAAAATTCTTATGAAATGTTTTTGGGGACAATAGCCAGACCCCCTGTTTAGCACTATATATCATTGTGTACTGATTCTTCAGAGTGCCATGCCAGTGTCCTTAAAATGAGGCAAAAGTAACCATTGTTCTATGTGTTTGTCTAACTTTGCTGTGTACGTAGTGTATATAAAGGACAAATAAGTCCTAATCTACATCTAGTCTTTCTAGATATTAAAGAGATTGCTAGTGTATGATAAAAGTAGAATTAGTAAACAAATTTTGTAAGTGTTGTTGAAATTCCTAGGAAGGATTGTCTTCTGAAAATGTAAGTGCTATAGCCCACTGGGTCAGTGAAGGGCCAGACATTTTCCAATTACAACTATTGTTATATGTGTGAAGTTTAGTCAAGATTAACATGTACATAGTGGGCAAATTGAGTCCTTACTTGAAACATCTAGTCTATCAAGATGTTTACAAGTGCCTGATGTATATTAAATGTAGAGGTAGTAAAATATCACTTTGTAAATACATTTTTGCTAAAATTTATATAAAATATTGTTTTTTTGAATGAAATTCTCAAACCATCTCTATGAGCAGTATAGTACTAACTGTACTTGTTCGGTGATGGGGAGGAGGTGGGAGGGAAGCAATTGCAAAAGGTAATATGTTAGTGTGTTCATACTTGAACATCCTCAGACATTATTTTTCTGTGTTTTGTGCATTTGCTTTTTGCTGTGTATGTAGTGTGTATAATGGACAAATGAGTCCCAATGTAGATGTTAAAAAGATTGCCAGGATATGATCAGGTAGTTAGAAAAATTAGCAATTTTGTACATTTTGTGTTGAAATTCATAGGAAAGCTTACCCTCTATAAATGACTTCTGGGTATGAATTTGTTTAACCACCTCTAAGTATAACATATGCTTATACTTGTCCACTGGACTGAAAGTAGTGAGAAGAAAGTGAAGAGGGGAAGGTTCAAAGACAAAATGATCATATTAGAAGATACCTCAGATTATAACCATTGCTATGTGTGCAATTTTATATACCAGTGCTGTGTGCATTGATAAATAAAATTGCAGATTCTTATGTGGAATATCTAGTCCTTCTATATACTTTGAAATGTTTGCTATATTTAAAAGTAGAAGTAGTAGAGTAAAACTTTTTGTAAATAGCTTTTAAAAATAGATTGAAAATACTGTGTTTGGAATTGTTGAACTACCTCTGAACAGAAAAAAAAGGAAGCACAGAAGTAGACATTGAATGTCCATTTTAAATAGAAACCTCCCACTTTTACCCACAGAATTTACACAACATTACAAATCTTTGGTTGGTCCTTAGGGAGAGGAGAGAACCTTTATGATCATCTCCAACTCATAGTCTTTGCAGGTGCATAGAACACACAAATTTGTGCCCAGTATCTATTTCTTATTTACTGAGTCCAAGAATGACTTGACTGATCTGGTATCACATTGTCATGTGTAAAAGGTAATAAAGGAACAATGATAAAGAAAATACTGCTAACAATATTTAATATTCTTTGACTATTTATTATGTGCCAGATCCTGTTCTAAAGTTTTGCAGGTATTCTAATTTCTTATCATCATGCTTTGAGAGAGTTGCTAATATTATTCTAAGTTCATAGATACGAAAAATGAGTAAAAGAAAAGTTAAGTAAGTTATACAAGATTAAGATCACTTCCAGCAAGTTAAGTAGCCACTCCAAGGCTAGAAGCAAAAGGCTTTAATTCTCTTTAATGCTATGTAGCATCTAGTATTGGCTGATATATCTAACTTAAAGGCTTATAAAGAGGCTCAACTGAGATAAATGTGAATACTTTGTAAATTATAAACTTTGTAAACATGTACATACACATTTTAATTGTGTGGACTGGGTAGTTTAATAACAGTTAACATTTGCATATAATTGATAAATCTGTATCACATATAATTTAGTAATAGAGTATGCCAACTAGCATTTTAATGTTTAGAATACCAAAGGAACTTGTTGAGGCTGGGGTTGTTGCTCAGTGGCAGAGCGCTTGCCTACCATGTGTTGAGGCACTGGGTTCAATTCTCAGCACCACATATAAATGAATTAAAAAAGGTCCATTGACAACTAAAAAAATAAAAAGTGAATTTAAAAAAGGAACTTGTGGGAACTAAATTTGAAAGATGGAATAACTAAATTAATATAAATAGCCAACTACTTTCTATAATTCTCTTTGCCAAGGAGCAGACTTTAGAATGAGGTTTATCTAAAATACATTCAAACTTCACTTCTTCTTTCCAAATCCCACTGAAATGACAGTAAGGACATATATAAGAAAATGCACCTATAACAGAACTAAAAGGGGGGATGTATGTCCCCAGGGTTAGGAATAGAGATCCTGACAAAAACCTGAAAGACTGAAAGATAAGGGGTAATTTTGACATATGAAATAGTGGTGGATGCCCCACATCATAACACAGAAGAAAGCAGAAGGGGAAGAGGCAGCTGAGCAACCTCTGAAAGTGGAGGAATTCTGAGCTAGAAGTTATCAGGTATGCAGAATTTGAGGGGGGAATGAGATGAAGCTCAGAATAAATAATGAAATAGTATCTAACAAGTAGCTGTAGGAAGTATGCCACCCCACATCCTCATGAAGAGAGACTGCCTCTACTTCTAAACAGGAAAATTACTTGATAAAGGAATGGTCTGGAGTCCTATAGTGGTTATTGATATGTCCTAGTAATGGCTTCCTTGTTTTGAAAATAGGGAAGATGTTCAACCTGCCTATCTTATTTCTGTATTTTCATGCTCAAAAACTAAAACTCCCCAGTGGGTGATATACTTCTTCTCTCAGAGAAAGAGTCTGACACAGCACCAGAACAAATCAATACTAACTACTTTTTCAAAAAACCAACTTGTACCCACATTTCTAAGTTGAAATGTACAATCTAGAATTATATGATATTTGATGAAATAAAATAGAAGAGCCCAATATAGTAGTTTTTTAAACAAAGATCCCAGAAGAGGAAAAAATAAACCAAGATATAGAAGATAAGTTTAAAATACATCTATTTAAAATTCCAAGAGTTATGGCTAATTGTTTTGCTTCAGGTTCATCTTCCTCCTGCTGCCCTTGTAGGCTGGGCAGAATGGTTTGAGTTCTCTTCTCTGCACTGACCTCTCCTTCCCATCATCTGGGTTTGCATACTATGTAGGCCTGCACCTATGACTTCCTTTCCTTTTTGACTTTTACCTCACAGGCCTAAAGCAGAATCATAGTTTATGATTATGAATGTGTTGAACTTAATGGTCACTGTAAGGATTGTCACTCAAGCAAAGATGTTTTCTTTTAGACCCATGGATTCTTCTCCATACCCTTTCCCTAAGAGATTCTGTTATCATCCTTAAAACTTTATTGGTAATCTAAGGTTGACTACCTCACCTCCCTTTTTAGGGTCCTATTTAAGCCTCTCCTACCAAAAGACAAAGGATTCGGATCTCTATCAGGGTCTTCCTTAGGACCGTTGAGTGTGATATAAGTTGGTAAACTATGGCTTGGAGGCCTACAATTGTATTGGAATAAGGTCAAATTCACTTCTCTGCCCAATGTTGTACAGAGTGGATAATTGTGATGAGACTGTATGTTTCATAGACCCCGAAATATTTACTCTCTGGCACACTAGAAAAAGTTTACTGACACCAAAGTAAATTAAAATGAGAAGTGTCTGAGGTAAATTAAAATGTCTATTGGAGCACTTATAACACATATAACCCATTTTTTGTTTTTACTTTGATAGGGATCTTGTTGTTTGATTCCAAAGAAGTGACTTCAGAAAATGAACACAAACTTGGAAGGAACACGTGGTAAGCAATACCCTTGAAGGCATCTTTTGATTTCTGGTAGGTGCTACCTGCTTCTTTAATACAGTCTTGAGATTATCCATATGAGGGTTTCTCCAAATGTGGTCACCAAACTATCACCTCATTCAAATGCGAGTTCTCTGGGCTTGAGCATGTAACCCAGTGGCACTTTCTTAGCATGTGCAAGGCCCTGTGTTCAATACCCAGCACTACAAAAATGCACATTCTCAGATCCCATCCAGGACCTACTAAATCAGAGACTCTGGTAGTGAGGCCAGTAGTCTGTGTTTTAATAAACCCTCTGGTGATTCTGAAAGATTCTGAGCACCACAGTTACATGTTAAACAGTTTTGTAGACTTTACAGAGCTGCACAAACTGTTATATGTTGAATCAGCCTTGATAATACAGAAGGAAGAAAGAGAAAGGCAATTGAACTAGAATACCTGTTCCCTTCTGGCATCCAGGAAGCTAAATTAAAGGGGATGTCCAGTATACTGTTGCTGAGCATGCAGAACTAGATTCCTGGGCTCCAGACTATATCTAGGATGGGATGTTAAGCATGGGAAAAGTGACTCTAGCAAAGAAGATACCTACCCATAAACTATCTTCAGTGACTTTTGTACTTTAGCTGAACAGTGACAGACTTGCCAATAACCTTTGACCCTTGGGTTCAACTATAAGATACTATGATAATGATTATTTCCCATTTTGTGAAGAAACCAAAAAAATAGACATGAAGCTACAACATTAAGTTAACTTAGAAAACCCACCTACCAAGTGGCAGATGCAGGGTATGACCTCAGACCTGTCTGTCACTTGATTTGTGCTCCTTCTGTTACCAAATGTGCTTTCCCAGAATGGGAGTAATGAAAGGTTCCCCAAGAACTTAACAATGGCACTGGTTAAAGCTGCTTGTATTGAGCTGCTCTGTATTCACCTGGCTTAGTTTGAATTTCATGAATCTCTTACTGAACACAAACCTATTAGAAAGTTCAGGTTTAGTAAGACACAGGAAGGGAAGTATGCTGCAGGTGGGGTCCATGTATGTAAAATGTATTGCTTATCTTCTTATGGAGAGAGTGCCCTGCTAAGTTTCTCATCCTGTGGGATCAAAGAGCATGCAATGGTGTGGAAAATCATTTCATAGCACTATAGCATTAATGTATTCATTTGGATCATAGATTTTTTTAAAGAGAGAGAGATAATTTTTTAATATTAATTTTTCAGTTTTTGGTGGACACAACATCTTTATTTTATTTTTTATGTGGTGCTGAGGATTGAACCCAGTGCCCCATGCATGCCAGGCGAGCCATGCACATTACCACTTGAGCCACATCCCCAGCCTTGGATCATAGATTTTTAAGGAACATTCCCAGTTCACCAGGAGAGTGTTGATTAGAATCAATGTATGGGTGGGGAGTGTGAAGTTTGGCAAAACATTTTTAAAAATTCTGTGTTTCTGTTGCTTTTCTAAAACAAATTACAGAAATTATCCCCTGACAGAATCTTCTTGGGGGATATACAAACAGTCCATTATAAAAGTATGTAGCTAGCAAGAATTTTAAAAAATTGCAGAAGCACTATAATGGATTATAAACTCCTAGAATATTCTATAGGCTCTGCCTGGAGACTTTTCAAACCTCAGTATACGGCACAGTACCTTGAGTGTAGAAGGTGCTCAGAATATGTTCATAGAGTGAAAGACTAATAAAATTGTCAAGAAACACTATCATAATTATGCTGGAAAGAGGGAAAGAGATTTCTAAGCACAGAAAAATCTATTTACAAGATTATTTTAACACATGTCAAGGTCCTAAACTATCATGAGGATATTAATAAATGGGTAAGCTACAGACAAAAAATCCTCACAGATATTTGATTTTTGCATAATAAATTAAGAATAGAATGTTATCAAAAGGAACATGTAAAGGAAACAGAATATTCTTAAAAATTAAGAATAGAATTAATTAAATAAACTGGAAAAAAGAGAAAATACAGAAGAAAATTAAGAGATGGAACATAACATCTAGGAAGTTGAATATCTATCTAATCAGAGTTTCAGAAGAAGGAAGAAGAAAATAGAGGGAAGAAAAAAAGAGATAATAGAAGAAAACTTCATATAATTTCACAAAATCATATCTCCAATATTAAAGAGCCCAGTAAATGTCCAGAAGAATAAGCACAGAAAAACCCACACTCAGACACATAACTAAAATTTCAGAATAATAATGATAAAAGCATCATCTTAAAAGCTTCTAGAGGATGGGAGAGCAGTGAGGAATGGGAAAAGAACCATAATCATGCAAAACATTGTAAACACTAGTTGCCAAAAGATAATGGGGCAATGTCTCAAAGTCCTGAAGGAACATTTTTTCAGCATAGTTCCATACTCAGGAAAATTATTTACTGAGCAAAATAGTTTTCAGACAAGCAGGGACTAAAGAGATTTAATAACAGCCCACACTTCTGAAAAAAATAAATTTATTTGAGAATGTGGTTTAGCAAAACCAGACATAGAATGAATTCAAGAATAAAAAAATGAAGAGAATTTGAGGGATAAGAAACCCTGAAATGAAAAGAAATTTCAAAATGACAATTCTATAACAAATCTGTAAGGCAAAAGGTCAACATTAAATACAGATACTGGGGACTCTGTGAAGAATTTCCTTGATCATTTGCACTCATTTTGACAAAATGTATGACTTACAAATGGATGATCTTGGTGATTAGATGAAAACATATGCTTCATTTGTCAACAGGGAAAAAATAATAGGCAGTTAAAAAGCCCAGAATGGGAAAAGTGATCAAAAAGAACATAGTTGGGCTGGGGATGTGGCTCAAGCGGTAGGGCGCTCGCCTGGCATGCGGGGGGCACTGGGTTTGATCCTTAGCACCACATACAAATAAAATAAAATAAACATGTTGTGTCTACTGAAAACTAAAAAATAAATATTAAAAATTCTCTCTCTCTCTTAAAAAAAGAACATAGTCAAAGTAAGAAAAAAGAAATTGTGATGTAATTTCATAAAGTGATATAAAGGACGAAACAAGGACGGAAGATTTGAGGGTTTTCAGAGGGGAATGGGGAAGCGTGACATAGTGTTCTAACAAGGGCTAGTATATTTTCTTTTACATACAATATTAGGAACTAATGTCCACTAGATAAAAATACACTATCATTAACTATATTTCATAGAAAGTGAGTTTTTCAAAGAAGCAGCATATAATAAAATACATTTAACACTAAATCCATTTTGAATATAATTTAGTCTTTGGTGGTACAGAAGAAATGCTAACTAAGATCATGCATTGATCATAGGTGATAATTGTGAATGTCTTGTCCTAATGAGGCATGGAAGTATTGGGCAATTTATCTGGAGGATAAAAAGCAGAAAAAAGAGGTCTTCATTTTATGGCATGCATGTGCACACACAAACATGGATACTAAGAAACAGTATTTGAGACTATCAGTTTTTTCAGCAATGACAAGAACTCTGAATGCTTACATATGCTCTCCATGGGAACTATAGAGGAAGAAATTGCACTCTAGAATATTCAACTCATGAATTCATCAGTTGCAAGAAGAATGGAAACTGTTTTAATTTATCTAATTTCAACCCTGCCAATTCTCTACCTCAATCACCTTACTCAGCTGCTTTCAGGTAGCATAGAATTTTGTCTCAAAGTATATCATGCAGAGCCTTGAAATGACATTTAATGACCTCAGGTCCCAGATTTTTGGAGGAGGGTTAATATTTCTAACACACCCATGTCCCTTATCTCATTCTTAACAACAGTAGCTTCTCTCTTATCTTCTTTCTCTGTTATACTTGCAGGTCAGTTTGCATATGAAGTAATAGTTTGATTCTGCTGGAAATTATTGCCCCCAAATAACTACAGCCATCCCTCCACATCTGCAGGTTCCACATCAGCAGATTCAACCAATCAAGGGCCCAAAACACTGAGGAAAAAATTGCATCTATATTGAACATGTATAAACTTTTTTCCTTGTCATTATTCCCTAAACAATACAGATAACAACTATTTACATATCATTTACATTGTATTAGGGATTATAAGTAATCAAGAGATGATTGTGGAAGTGCATAGGTTCTATGCAAATACTATGCTGTTTTATATAAAGGACTTAAGCATCTACAGATTTTGGTATCCTCAGGGGGGTTCTGAAACCAATCCCCCACAGATAACAAGGGACAACTGTATTAGATCATGAGTTATTAGATTTTGATTCTATCTCCCATACTGAAATATACAGCATATGTATTGACTTTAGAGCAGTATCTTTATCTCTGGTACTGTGACTCACATGGAAACTGGTGATTTTGGAATCATTCAGTTCCATAAATACTCAGCCATGGACAGCACCCTTCCAAACCTGGTACTATTCAGGATTACTTTTCCTCATCTATTTGGATCTTCTTCTTGAATTCCTCTATAGCATATTCCACCTTTGGCCTCATACATTGGCCTCAGGACTCAAGATTCCCTTGTGTCACAGATGCAATGGTGCACATCTGTAATCCCAGCAGCTCTGGAGGCTGAGGCAGGAGGATTGCGAGTTCAAAGCCAGCCTCAGCAACTTAGTGAGATGCTAAGCAACTCAGTGAGCCTTGTCTCTAAATAAAATACAAAATAGGGCTGAAGATGTGGCTTAGTGGTCAAGTGCCCCTGAGTTCAATCCCTGGTACCCCAATTTTTTTTTCTTGCTATTGACATCCCATTGAGTAGCTCTAAATCGATACCAATTTCTATTATGTCTGCCACACAGCTTGTCAATTATTCAGGTTGGGGATTCCCTTACCAACCACAGACCCAGCCTTGTCCAAATCAACCTCTTAAACAAGGGGACAGACCACAAACCTGAGTTTCCACTTAAAATTCATTTTGTGTTAGGATTGTGAAAAGAACCAGAGCAAGGTCACATGGATGAGCCTGGACTTTGGGGAGACTTGCCTGCTGAGCATCCTGAGGAACCATGAGTACACCCACACACTATTGCATTCCCTGAAAGGCAAACTCTGCCCTACTTATTCTATGACTCACTCGGTGCCTGTTCCCTCTTGGAATTAATCCAAGGAAAAGAGTCCTCTCAGCAAAACAAAGTTTGCCTGCTTCCTTGTGTGTGGCCTGCTTATTTCATTTTTTTTTTTTTTTGGAGCTTTGCTTTAGAAGCACAGAGCGGCCTGAGGGCCCTTTTTCTCCACTTTAGTTTGTGTATCTTCTTAAAATTGTATCTTGGCTGGAACTACTCTTTTTCCCTTGGTGGTTTTATAACTCACAAGGTGAACCATGATATCCTGAAAGATCAACAGGAGTACCCTCAGGGTAAGTAAAGCAAGTATCAGATATAATAAACATGCTTCCCAGCTCTGGAACAGGAGCCTCAGGAGGAAGGACAAGTTTTTTATCTTGGTTGTGAGCAAATGGGAGCAAGAGGGACAGAAGTATTAACACTTCAGGGCAACCTCAGGGCAAAGTTTATACCCAATAGATATTTGAGGGGAGGTATGTATCTTTGAAAAATGTCCTGGATTTGGGAATGAGATGACAAGGAGTGTGTGTCCTTATACCTCTGAATGTTCCACTACTCTAACCCTATACTAGTTCCATGCTAAATTCTAAATATTTGGATTTTACAGGTCTTTGCAGCCTGAGGCAAAAGGCGTAAAGTGCTAAATTTTATTGGAAAAGGGCAAATCCAAGAAAACAGGAGTGAAAGGAAAGGTTTACCAAAGTAGAAGAGGCAGGAGAAAAATATTAGAGGATATGCTTTTAAGCTAGCTATTTTTTTGCAACAAGTATAGGCATTTAGCCGGGCTTATGAGACAACTTCAGAAAAGCAGTATGAACTCTTATGTCTCAGAATAGTCCATCACGGCTGAAGAAAGAAGGATTTATCCTTTGGCTCCCATCTGTCCACTATCTTTCATTAGTCAAGTTTTCTTTATAGGGTATTAATTTCCTGTAGTGGATGATGTAGTGTGCTGGACCTAGGCACTTATTCCTCAAGTTGCCAGGAATGTTGGATGTTGATGGTTCAAATGATCCCTCTCAGGGAATTGCACTGGGCCAGGGTTACCAATTTTTTTTTTTTTTTGTAAAGGATCATATATTCACTATTTTATAATTTGCAGGCAATTCAGTTTCTGTCACAGTTACTCAAGTCTACTATTGTAGCATGAAAGCAACCAAAGGCAATACATAATTAAATAAGCGTGCTTGTGTTCCAATGAAATTTTTTTTACAAGAAGAGGGGAATGACCCATAGGCTATGCTTTGGCAACTACTGTTCTGGCCTGAAGGGAGCTACTAGGACAGCTCTGAGGGGCCATCCAAGTCCCCAGAGTTTCCTCCAGGACTTCTGGCTGAAGTCTTTATGGTGAGTATATTAAAGTTTAAATTTTTTCCTATGCCCAATCTGGCAATCAGGCTTCCCTTGCTCTCCCTTATCAGCATTGTTTTGGTGGGGCTTCTCAATAATCTTCCTGTATGTAAATCTCTTTTTCAGAATCTGCTTCCTCAAGAATCCAACCTAAGACACAGGAATTATTCTTATCAGCTGTTGCGAAAGCCAGAACTCTTCAGATCCATCCCATTCAAGGCACAAATGGGTTGGTCTTTCTTTACTAGCTAATCTCTAACAGTGATCAAGCAGCAGCAGCAGTGAATTAACCTGGGTCCATGATGACAGAGACAAGGCAAGCCACTGAAAACAAGAAAAGAGCAAAACTTTGGCAGGGCATATAAGCTGAGCCTGGTATATAGAATTTCATGGGGGCGGGCGATGTACAGATAGATCTCACTCTTCCTTGCTTACCACTCTCTTTCCTTTTTTAAACTTTACCATTTTTCCCTTCTCTTGTCTTCCCTTTCCTTTACCATTCCTCCCCCTCTCTTCCTTTCCTTTCCTCTCATCTCCTAGCAATATTATGGTTTAAATATTAAGAGTCCTAAGGGGAAAAGGGATAAATTTGGAGGAAATTAAAATTAAGTACAGCCTTCAAGGATAAGTGAAAGAGGTACTTTTGGCTCCATTATTTATTAGCTGTCTGACTTTATGAGGGTCAGTAACCTCAACTATAATGGAGACAGTAATACCTGATTTGCCTGCCTATATTACTGAGCACCGTACCAAATTATAGATTGCATAGTAAAGCACTACACATGGGCATTTCATGTATACAACTGTGCTTGTGTTAAACCTATTAAAAATAAAAGCTCTCCGTGAACCATTCCTTCAACAAGATGTCACTCACTGAAAGCACACCCTTCTTGACCTCACTATTCTATTTCTGATGTGTGCTTGTGTGTCTTTAAAATAGTGAAAAATGAAGTATCAGCAAGTGTCAGGCATCTCACTGAGGTTACTTTAATCGCCTGAGGCTTCTAGCCAAGACTGCTAAATACAGTTGGCCTGTGCAGTCATACAGTGTGATTATCGCCTAATGCTTCTTATGTTTTCCTTGGGTAAAGAACACTAGGAAAATCCCACTCTGAACCCATTGGAAGGTATGGGCCTTCCTAGAAGTGGAAGCAAGTAAAAACTGCTAATTCTGCTCATTATTGTGTATTTTTAGCATAGTAGTGGAGTTTCTTGAAGATTGCTTTCAGAAATTGCATTTAAATACCCACTTTATTAAAAGTTCATACTGATCCTAACTGTCAAAGGCAACTTCAAGAACTTAACAAAGGAAAAGACCAAGTTTGGAGAGTAAGATGAAGGGCAGTGATATTGTCTTGTATGAAACCAAGTACTTTTTTAAAAAACAAAGTTCTAAGATGGTGTTTCTAAAACATGCTCTGATTTTGGTGCTCTATCCCAGCACCAGAGATCTGAAAATTGGAAAAAATGACTGATGTCTTAGTTTAGATTTACCCAGAAGCAGGTTCTGAACACAAATAGTTTAGTTGAGAGGTGATCCCAAGAAGTACTAGTAGCATAGAGGAGGGAGAGAGAGGGAAGCAGCCAACCAATGATGTGTTAGTCAATTAGTGGGGAACCCTGGGAGGCAGTATAGAACGGACCTCAGTTATTCTAACCAAGGGACAAAAGATCTGAGATATTTATACAACAAACCTCATTAGTCATTGGTAGATGTCTGATACCAGTGGGTGTTTATTCTAATCTACTTCAACCCATAGTGGGCATAGGCAGTGCCATCTTCTATCAGGAGAGAAGTCTTCAAACACAGACAAACAAATGCTTGCATTTGATGGTACAGCCAGGATACACCAAAATTAGTTAGGCTTAGGGAAATATGAAGGAGATATCAATAGTATTTGCTAAAACTGAGCCAATTTGGCAAACTTGCTATTTTAAAATTTTTACTAGTAAAAATTTAGGCATCGTTTTTGGTTGTGGAGCATCCATGGTGGACAGATACTAAGATGGCTCTAAATTATCCCTGCCTTCTAATATTCACATCTTTTTGTGACTCCCTCCACTTGAGTGTGGGAGAGACATGTGACTTTCTTCCAACAAATACAGTACAAAGGTGATGGGATGTCACTTCCAGGATTAGTCTATATACAATTGTGACTTCCTTCAACAGATTCTCTCCCTTCCTTTTTTGCCCCACATTCATAATTGGTGCATTATAGTTGTATGTATTGATAGGATTTGCTATATATTCATACATGTACATAATATAACAATATAATTTGACCAATGTCACTCCCTAGCACTTTTCCCCTCCCTCCCTGCTTCCCATCCCTTAGTTCCCTTCCTGATTTTTTAATTTTTTTTTTTTAGTTTTAGGTGGATACTATATTGTTATTTTATTTTTATGTGGTGCTGAGGATCAAACCCAGTGCCTTACAAGTGCTAGGCGAGCGCTCTACCACTTGAGCCACAACCCCAGCCCAACCCTTCCTGATTTTGATGAAATAAAAACCACCATATTGCAGAGGCCAACAAGGCAAGGAATGGAGGGTAGGCTCTGGCCAATATTCCCCCAAGGAATTGAATTCTACACAATCACATATACTTAGAAGAATATATTTTTGCATTCAAGAGTCAGATGAGACTATCCTTGGCCAACACCCTTGCCTCATAAGATATCCTGATATATGGGACCCAGCCAAGTCATGCTGGATTCCTGACTAACAGAAACTGTGAGATAATAAATGTGTGTTGTTATAAGCTGTCATTAGTGCTAACATTGTTACATAGCAGTTGATAATTAATATAGCATCCTATTAGGAGACATCCTTAAAGGGATTGGTTTAAGGACAAAATGAGCCTCTGATGAGCATTAAGAAGTATGAATATAAGGTGAAAAGAACCCAGGTAATGGAACAGGCTGGAGATGAGGTAAAGACAGAGATTCTTTTGAGCAACAGAATGGGTCTTGAAATGTTACTGCCAAGTGCAAAGACATTTTTAAGAGGCTTCATTTAAAAATGTTCAATGAGAAGAAAGTTTAATGAGAAAGTATGATACACATGTTAGAGCCCACTAGACAATAAAAAAGAAACTTGTCCCCACAAAGGTTAGTACCTATGGGGCCTCCACAGATGGTTTTGAGTTGCCCATATTTTTTACTGTAAGTAGTCTTATGGTTATAATAATGATGAAGGTGGGCCGAGAGTTGAAAGCAGTTAATTAAAATCCATAAACTTTGTGAGAGACACTGAGAAAGGGGAAGCACAGCACTAAAGGTGAACTCTATGCTTTTTAATTTGTCCCAGGAGACTCATGACAAACAGAAGATAGAAGACTCACACTGGACACCTGGGACTCAATATCACTGTTTTAAGAGTGTTGTAAAAGAAAGATGGTATGATAATTTTATTTTTTTCATTTGATACATGTGTTAGTCAGCTTTCTGTTACTGTAACAAATGCCTGAGAGAATCAATTTATAAGGAAAAAAGTTTCTTGGTTCATGGTTTCAGAGTTTTTAGTCCATGATCACTTGGGACCATTGCTTTTGGGTCCCTAGAAAGACAGGGCCTGTGGTGGGGAGTGCATTATGGAGCAAGCTGCTCAGGAAGCAAAGTGGAAAAAGAAAAAGACCATGGTTATGTAATCTTTTCCGAAGACATGGCCACAGTGATCTAAAACTTTCCACTAGTCCCCACCTTCTAAAGTTTCTACCACCTTCTACTCATGTGGATTAGGACATGATTAGAAGATTTTTGGAGTACATACCAGATTGAAACTATAGCAATGCCATATGTAGTAAGATAATACACTAAAGGGTGCATCTCTGGACTGCAGGATATGATATGATAGTCTGGACCACTAGGGAATATTTTTTGTTAAAGCTGATTTTATTTTTCTTTATCTACACAGTCCAGCAGCAATAGGTATTTGTGTGTTGAGAAAGAGGAGAGAAAGGGAATTTGCCCATTTGCAATACATATTTCTACATATGATCTGAAGCTTCCCTTTTTTTTCTTACTGTGACATTTAGTAGTGGTTGGATTTCCTACTCACAGATCTGAGATTTAAACTCCAGAATAGGTGTCATTTTGAAACTATATGAGGGACTTAAGGATTGCTATATGTGGGATATCCATGGTTGGTGCAGGGGTAGAGAGTGGATAGAGAGGAGTTTTTAGTTCCAGATCCCAGTATTTTATTCCCACCTCAAAGGCTGAGGCTGGAAAAGCCTATTCATAGAATACCTTTAAATCATAGCATTCCTTCTGTATTTGAAAGTGCTGTACTGGGCTTTCTGGAATAATCAAAGAAATTGCTCAAAAAAAAAAAGAGCTTAGCAAGCATTTGAAATACAGAGCTAGCACCATGGAAACACTTTGGGATA